>NC_141377.1:4753594-5343190 GCF_017979445.1 Akebia trifoliata | reverse complement strand
GAGAAGAGCAGTAACCACAAGCTTAACTTAGAATAAATGGACGCATAGGTTGTTTTCATTTGCAGAGTTAAAAAGTTTTTGTACATGGAAAACATTACAGCCCCTGGGTCTCGTCATAAATGTAGGTTACAGATATATGTATCAATATAATGTCAAAGTCGATAATTTTGTTGTCTATTGTCTTCTTTCAGTCGCTGAATTGCTACTTTCAATGCTTTAGGCACGAATAATCCCCAAGATTTCTCAACACCAATCATATCCATGATGGTCTGCTACAACTGACAAGACACGGAGATTTACATGATTACACAAAACAAAAATGAATGAATAATAATTTTGGAAAATGTGAAGATGAAGTTCTATTGACCAATGAATTAAATATAAATCAAATTAACTTTCATCTGAAGACTATATATGCTGCAAAATCTTTGATATCTTGTTTATTTATGGAACCTTGGAAGTTGGTACCCATGAGAGAGAGAGAGAGGTAAGCTGTACTTAGAAGTCTTTTACTTCATTAAAGTATGAAAAACATAGGACAAAGATCTCATTTGAGTTACTTGAAGATGAGAGGAAGAGGGGGATTTTTGTTCCCAATCAGCCAACACTTTGTTGTCTCTCTCTATATTTTATCTTCTTCCCCAATCTAACAAACTGATCTATCTAACATAGGCCAAAGATTACACTAACAATTAACAATATAAGCAATGATAATATCTTAATATTGTGTCCTGGACAAAACCCATTTTGTCTTGCAACCCCAATGTGAATGTTATCAATGGATTCATCAACTACTAACAATTAACAATATAAACAATGATAATATCTTAATATTGTGTTCTGCACAAAACCCATTTTGTCTTGCAACCCCAATGTGAATCCATTGACATAATAATATTTGCAAAATCCAATAAGAAACATTTAGAATTTTACTGAGTGAGTCACATGCACTCACCTTCTTGGAAGGTAGGTGGGACAATCTTCTTCAATCAAGCCTAATAAGACTGTAAATTTACACACAATATTAAGCTTAAAATCAAATTAAAAAAAAAAAATCTATAAATAAAATAATTAAACACCTTGTCTTCAATGGTGAAGGAAGAAGAGAGAGGAGTACGAGATTGAGGTGCGTTCTAAGTTTCTTGCTGGTTTGTTAATGGAGTTGTTGGTTCATAGGGTTATTTGTTATCTCATTCTCTTTCAATTAACAATATATATATATATTTTGTCATTCTTTCAAACTAGTAAAGTCTGGTTGATCGCCGATCATTAACCCATGATCATTGATCATAGATGATAATCAACAAAAACTTATCAATGATCATTTTTAGAAACATTGATCAATTAATGAAGAGAATTCCATCTCTAGATTATTATAAAGTAACTATATCCACCAAACACCACAAGTACATACAGAAAATATAGTAATACCATAACAGTCTGAATAACCCACAAAGATAAACTTGAGAAATCTGAGAAAATATAAAGTGGCAAAGCAAGGTTTAGACAAAAAAAAAAAAAAAACTATGAAGATGGTTAGAGATAAACTTTAGAAATCTAGCAAAATAGAGAGTAGTACAAAAACAAAGTTAGGGGAAAAAACTAGTTGAGAGAATTAGAGAAGAACCCAAAAAGATAAACTTGAGACGACCTAAGGAGATACCTGTATTCTTCGGTGGCATTGGAGGAAAGGAGAGGAAGAGATCTACCTTCGTTTTATTTTATCACTCCATCAATATTAACAAAACTAAACCAAAATCAAGATGATAAACATGGGAAATCTAGCAAAATTAATGGAGATTTTTCGAGAGGAAGAGGAAGGTTAATGAGATTTCACTGAATTAGAGAGAAGAGGAAGATTAGGGTTTTAATGAGATTTACCTTACCTCCAATGCCATTGAAGGATTCAAGACATCTCCTTGGATCTTCTTCGGATTAGGGTTTTTTTATGGATAAAAAATAACCGAAATGGTGAGATGGACTAGGTCGGTTGCCCCTGAAGATTGGGTTTTCTTCATTACATGCTTGAAAATCACATTGTAATGTTTCAAAAAGACCCATTTTTGGTATGAATTAGTTGAATTTTCCTAATTTTTTTTTTTCAAATTCTCTACCAGCTCCTAAATAAAAAATATATATATTCTACAAAAGTTCAAATAAATAAATAAATAAAAAGGGACCAAATTTATACATTTAAATAAAATAAAATATTGGTTAGTAATTAGTGAAAAATTACCTTTGGGCCAATTATTTTTTAGTTTTAAATCTGGATAGCCATGTTGGGGACACCATAGTGGACCTTTTGCTTGTAACTTATTTACAAAGATACTAAAGAATATAATTGTGTACTAATTAAAGGAATGTATTTAGCCAAAATTAGATTCTTAATAAAATATGGTCAACCTCTCTCTATATTTTCTATTCCTTTTCAGTCTCCACTACAAACAAAATCTTTAGATCTTAATTAAGTTTTCTAAGGCTTCTTTTCAAAAGTTTGATTTGTTTTTGAAAATTTTATTTTATTATTATTATTATTATTATTATCAAGTGACGATTGAAGAATTATATCAAGTGACGATTGAATTTGATAATATAATATGCAACAAAATTAGGTCTCGAAAGTGGAATGTGAAGGGGAACTGAAGGACCCAAACGTGTGTGTTGTTTGTGCCCACTCTATAAGAAAATCTTGGCTTTACCCGTTAAGAACCTTAGTAAGAGTTGGAATCTTACTAAGTTAGTAAGGAAAGAGTTTTTCAATAAACTAATAATTGGAAACAGAAGTTCTTTATGGATTTTTTAGAGGTTAATTCATTTATGATGCCCTTGTTTCTTCACAGGCTCACATTGTATCTGCAAAGTATATAATGAAGTGTGATGATGACACATTTGTTAGAGTGGATGTGGCAATCAAGGAAGCAAGGCATGTCCCCGACGATATGAGCCTATATGTGGGAAACATAAATTACTACCACAAGCCCTTGCGTTATGGTAAATGGGCAGTGACATATGAGGTATGGATTGACCTTAGATTCTTCTTTCATTCAAGACTTAGTCAACTATTTATCTCCAGTTAATTCCATGAGAATGTTCCTTATCTTTGATGACTATAGATCGAAGTTATGTTTTATTTGTTCTTGCCATTTAGTGTATATTTTTTTTTTTATGGGTCTTTCCATTTCTTTACTATTATAACGAGAGAAGGCAGAGTAAAAGTGGTTCGACACTAAAATTTGTATTTCAAAGATGCCCTCACCTTGACATTTAAACTTAATATAATGAAGATCATTTTGTTCAAAATCAAGAAAATTGCAATCTCACTATCTTATAATCACATTGGTTAGTTTTGAAAGTTCCAAAAATGTTCTTTTTACTATGTAATCTTCAAAAATCCTTTAATTAGTATTTAAATTACAAATAAGCCCTTTTGATACATGTGTGTTTGCGCATGCCACCCTCTAATACTGTACATAATGTGCGAATGTTTTTGGGTCTTGGGAACCCTGAAAAGTTTCCGATATAATGGGTGAGTTTCTGAACACCTCTTTTCTTTGAGTGGTTTCGGGAATGACCAGAAGAAGATTATCCACCCTATGCAAATGGACCAGGCTACATAGTGTCGTCAGACATTGCAGAATTCGTTGTATCGGAGTTTGAGAAACACAAATTAAGAGTAAGTTTACACTTACTCATCACTCTTTGTTTATTTAGTTACTCTTCCCCTTTTTATAATCTTGTGAATTTGGTGGTTTGTATGTGTGTGCGCCGTCTCATGCGTGCATGTAGGGCTTAAAATGTGCAGTGTTGGTGTTGGATCTGAGCATATCCATATTTAGCTCCAAAATTTAAATCCCTATCCATACCCGAATCCGTTTCGGATCTATTAGCTAAAACCATATCCGATTCCTAGTCATGTTGCTTTCACTAAATTTGGATCTGGATCCAACCCAATTGAATTACTTGATTCGGGTCGGTTGGTTTGGATAATTCCGGACCATTCAACTTTTCTTTTTTGCTATATTATTCAATTTTACCATATAATAAGAATCCACGTTATATTAAATTAGGAAAAAGAGAAATTTGAAGAATTTAAAAATAGATATTTTTTAAAGCAATGTCATTCGGATCTAGGCAGATATAGGATGGATTCATATCCGATTCAAATCAAGGGACATCCCATATTTTTATTCGGATCTACTTCAAGGATCCAAACCCGCTGAATTTGGATTCAGATCACTTGGATTTCAGATAGAATCTGACCCATTTTTAATTCTGATATGTGTGTGTTTTGGATGATTAAACTCACCAAATTACAATTGGTGCAGCTGTTTAAGATGGAAGATGTAAGTATGGGGATGTGGGTAGAGCAGTTCAACAGCAGTATCCAATTGAAGCAGTTGTGCTTCAGTATACCCAAGGAAGTTATTACACAGTGTTGTTTGGTGAGTTTTCACAAGGTGCAGCTTTGATGGAGTGTGTTCGATGTGGGTAGAGCAGTTCAACTCAACACAGGGAGTATATCAATTGAAGTGCCAGTTTGGGTGCTTCGATGGTTACTACAGATATATCTGATGATTTGTGGGACAAATTGAAACTGGAGGAAAGCCCCAATGTTGTAATATGAGATGATGATGGCGATGGCTACATTAATGATGTTAGGTGACAACGCCCAAAAAACTGATAAAAGGACCAACACAGCGAAGCTAGTTTTGCAGTTGTAGCATCTCTGTTGTTTTTCAATTGCCCATTCAAATTCATTCATTCTTTTTTCTACTGATGTTTCCTATACTCTTTTTTAGGCTTTCATGTGTAGATAACATTTTAACAAGTCTTGTTCTTTAATTTATAAAAATACAGAAGATGGCAATTCATTCACGCAAACGTTTTCAGTGTTGGCCTAGTAGAATGCTTTTTTTTGTTCTGGTTTTCTTTTCAATCTATATGCAGTTCTTTGTTTCATTAGAAATTCCCTCGAAAAATGTCAAATTTTGATTCCAACAACCAATGCAACCCAAGTGATGTCAATCAAACATAAGGTAAAATTTTGGGATTTGTAGAGATCTGATACAATTGTGAGAATCACTGAATCTTAGTTTAAGAAGAGAAATTTTCTCCCCTCTTCTTTCCAGGAAGAAGATGACTATTTTTCCTTCCAAAAAAAAAAAAATTCTAATTCCCAAAAAGTTCTAACTTGATTCCAAACTCCAAAGTTCAACTCCTACAGTCCTATTGCCATATCTCTAGATTTCAACCAAACACAGAGATCTCCCTTTATGGGTAATAGTTCAAAAGTGGCATTACCATGTTTAGAATGCGATGATATCAGTGTTATGTTCTTGATTTATTAGAATGCGATGTATACTTGTTTTCAATTTACCCATTTTTCTATATATGCAGATTAATTGTGAAAAAAACAAAAAAGTAATAAATCTTGATTTAGTAATGAATTGGATTGATTCTCTTAATTGTGGCATTACAAGAACCACCCTAGTGTTTATATAAATCTTCATCCCAATTCTCATAAGAACATGATTTGATGTATCACACTACACCTTATTATATTGCATCCTATGATACTCCATAAAAATTTCCAATTTTCTTTAAAATTATTACATTTGAGTGATCATCATAAGAAAAAGAACCTACATCACCCAAATGAGAAGCCATGCCAAAGAAGAAATAAACCAAGCCCCTGCAACAACAACAATGACAAGAGAAGGATTGGTGTGTTGTAAGTAAAAGCTTCTGTGTCAATAAAATATCTAGAAAGGAAAAAAATAATAATAATAATCCTTGAGATGCCCACTTACCAATCCTCCATGGGAGAAACTTCATACCATTCCTCCATGAAGATGTCTAATGGCTAATGGCTCACATATTAAATCATAATTATTTCTTTATATTTCAACCATATAAATAATATTTTCATAAAAAACAACAAAGCCTTATCCCAAGCACATAGACACCATAGTTTCATAGAGTTTCCCATATCCCACGTACAATTATAGTACTAACATAGCCATTAACAATCTAGTAATCGAGAAAAAGTCTGCAGTCTTTATTTTACTTGACGTGAAATCTCCAAAGCTTAGGCAACTGAATTAGGCCCATGACAATGATTTGCCAGCATAAGAAATGAATTCTACACCTTCAGCGATAGTCCGAATGTCACCATAAATATCTGATCGGGCTCTTAATGGATCGGGACATGGTCAATCCATATTAGATCAAATAAGATACATATCAGAACCTTGTTGGAATCTAAATCATTAATCCAAATCCAAAGTTATTGGAACAGATCGGATTCGGGTCTGATCCAATCCATTGACAACCCTATAAGCATACCTAGCAAGACCCAAATGACAAACTCTACATAAAGCTCGAATGTACATAAGAAATTTGTGAAATGATATCCAGAGATAACTATAATCTATAAAGCAATTAAACATAATGCATATTTCTTAGAACATGAACAAGTGGAGTGCATGATTTTCAAGTTATGAATGTGTGTCTGTGTGAGAGAGAGACAGAGTACCTCACTGAAAAACAAATGGAGTGCATGATTTTCAATTTTGAACCAAATTGATCTTGAGCTTCTTCTTCAACCGAGCTGCTCCCACCACTATCATCACAAAGAACTTGTCGTGGATATCATCAAGAAATCGAAAATACGCGTATCTCCAAGTCTTCTTGAATAATAAAACACTGCAAACTCCCAAAAATCCAATCACGAATCCTGATCCCAGTCCAGCATAAAACCAATCTATTTTGGACTGATCTCTTCCACCCACTTTTCCATCTCCATTAGCAAATGTCGGATATTTATATGGTTCATCTCCCAGGCATTTATTCATTAGTGGAGATCCACAGAGTTCAGGGTTGCCACTGTAAATGGATGGGTGTTCATCATAAAGCGTTTGGAGCTGGTTGCTCAATGGAATTTTTCCCTTCAAGTTGTTGCACGATAAGTTTAGATAGCTTAGACTGGTTAAATTCGATATGCTTTGTGGAATAGTGCCTGAAAGTTGGTTTCTGGAGAAATCAAGTGATTCCAATGATCTCAACTCACCAATCTTCTCGGGGATGCATCCTGACAAGTGGTTGTTTGATAGATTCAAACCGATTAATCCAGCAAGGTGTGTTAACTCTTTAGGGATCCTTCCAACCAAATTATTACTTGAAAGGTCCATGTTGATGACAAGTGACAGTATCCTTACGTATTCAAGTTCTCTTCCTTTCATGACTTCTATTAATTGGTTCTCATAAAGGAAATACGAGGAGAAGGAAAAATCTATCTGGTCTGTTTGACCAGAAATCATGCTACTGAAATTGCCAAAACAACGAGGGATGCTTCCAGATAGATTATTACTTGCAAGGTCCATTATTTGAAGACTAGTTAGATGGCATAATTGAGAAGGAATGTTACCACCAAACATATTTGACCTTAGCCTTAAAATTCTTAACCATGATAGATCATTTCCAATCCATATAGGCATTTTTCCAGATAAGTTATTCTCACCAAGGTCAAGAAGCAACAAACTTGTACAATTTTTCAAGGCCAAGGGGAGCTTTCCGTGAAAATTGTTTTTGCTCAAGTGTAAATACGTTAGCAAATACAGATGACCTATCGAGTTTGGAATAACTCCTGATAAATTGTTCGATGATAAATCCATAACCTCCAATTCAGGTACACTACTCCAACATTGAGGAAGATCTCCAGACAAATGGTTTTTAGAGAGAACAAGAGTTCGCAGGAATTTCATGGCGCATACTGAGATGGGTATGGTACCATTGAAAAAGTTGCTAGAAAGGATTAAAGTAACCAATTTAGGCATCATATGACCGATAGTTTTAGGTATAGGTCCTGAAATTGAGTTGTTGGAGAGATCCAATTCAACTACATTGGAAGGGAATTGTGGTAAGGGACCCTCAAATTTGTTGAAACTTAAATGTAAAACCAATCGATCAACACTACTTGACGTTGAAAAATTGGGCACTTTACCATATATCTGATTATGAGAGACATTTAAGAAAGATATATTGGAAGGCAGCTTGGAAAACCAATCTGGTATGGAATCTGAAATGCTAACATTCGAGATGTCCAATTCGAGAAGTTTCGTTTGAGTTCGAAGCCATTTTGGAAACAGAGGCCCTATTTTGGTAGAAGACATATAAAGGCGTTTAAGTTGGAAAGGAGGAACCCAGTTAAATCCCACATTCAAAACCAAAGAGTTGTAGCTGATATCAAAATATTCTAACTTTGAGAGTTTAGTAAAGTGAACCTCTGATACAACACCATTTAAGGAATTTCCCATAAGATCCAAGTTTACTAACTCTAAAAGTTGTCCTAGACTCTTCGGAATAGTCCCATTCAATTTATTTCCACCCAGATATAATGTAGTCAAGGTTGACAATCTCCCAAGGGATGTGGGGATCAGACCATTAAATGAGTTGGATGAAAGAGAAAGGTATTTTAGATTCTTTAATTGGCCCAACCAATCAGGCAAATGCCCACTGAGTTCATTCCGTGACAAATCCAATGTTTCTAAGTTGGATAGATTCCTGACATCATCAAGAATGGGAAGATTAGAATTGAAATGATTGAACGAAAGATCAAGGAATTTAAGAGAAGTAGTCAGGTTCCAAAGTGAATTTGGGATTGGACCTTGAAAATCATTGTCGGAAAGATGAAGAGTGGAAAGAGATGTAAAATTGACATATGATTTAGGAGTGGAAGGAAGTTTAGAAAGTCTGCAATGAGACAAACTCAACTCTGATAAAGAAGGAAGCAAGTTGATTACTTGTAGCCAATCATCACCGATTTTGGAAAGGTCTACAGAGGTCATGTCAAGGTTTTGGAGAGAAGAAAGATGAGAGACCCAATGCAAATTCTCAACACTCAACTGATAATTGGAATCATGGTAAACAATGTAAGTACTAAGATCAAGAGAACGTAAGGACGAGAGATTTCCAAGAAGATGGGGAACAACTCCAACAAACAATGAAGAAGAGAGATTGAGATATGTTAATTGATGAAGGGATCCAAAGAAATTCGGGATTTTGATTCCTGAGAAATTGTTCCAACTTAAGTCCAAGTAATTCAAATGTTTCAACTCTACAAGTGAAGGATTTACCTCACTGCTCCCCACCAAGCATGCCTTACTATATTTGGTTTCATCATAATGGTTCAAGTCAAGTGGAAATGGGTTCCGGAGATCAAGCTTGAGAACGTGTCTGGTTCTATTGTCGCAGCCGATTCCTTTCCATGAGCAACAATCTTCTCCGATCCAAGAAGAGAGACGATTTGAAGGATCTATTAGACTTTGTTTGAACTGAAGAAGAGCTTTTCTCTCGCTTTCGAAGCATGCAAACCAGAATTTTCTTCTTGAATGCACCAGCTGAACTTGATGCACAATAGTAACACAACCGTAAACTAAGGAACCTCATCATGGAATGGTGGTTTTATGTCTCAAAAAACTCAAGTCTTGTATTACTAAGGAAGCAATGGAGGATTTATAAATAGAAGAGACTGATGGTTTCAAAGCGCGTCTGGTTCTATTGAATTTGGACTGAAATTCAATGTTTCATTACCAAGTACAAGAGAAAACGTGTACAACTAACTCTCCTGACGTGACAAGGAAGAAGCAAAGAATCTTCCCCAACCCACTAAAAAAAAATCTTTCTTTCCGTGTTTTTTTTGAAATTTCTACTTCAAATTATTGATAGACATTGGCGGTTGGCCCCCATGGCCGTTTCTCGCTTTCCTGTAATTTTGACGTACTCCATTATGTTTTGGTGAATATTAGAGAGACCCCTATGTTTTCAATAAGTTGACATGAGCTCTTTGAGTTCCTTATACATGTAAAAACAACGGTGGAGTTAACAAGAGATTTAATTTATTTTGAAAATAACAAAAATACTCATTTATTTTTCTTACAATTAACGTGATTTGATGATCGAATATCTCTTTAAGATATCAATCATAGAAGGACAAAATTATCTCTTTCAATTTAGAAGTTACTTAAAGTGAAACTGTTATTGGCATTACACATCAATTTCTTAAATTATTTATCATACCTCAAGTTACTTAAGTGATTTGATTCTTAGCCTTTCTTACACGGCAAAATAAAAAAAATCTTACGAAGATTTGTGATGGTCAACAACTCTTGAATTTTCTCCCCCAAATCAGTCATCTTGAAGCTCTTCAACCTTACCATTAAACATATTCCAACCCCCCTGAAGAAAATTTTGGTTCTGCCCCTGATCTCATGTTAGTTAAAATTCTAAATTACAAAAAAGACTCTTCAAAATATTAAATGCTAAAATATCATATAAATTGGAGATTTCTATGAGTTTGAGACCCATTGTTTTGGTTCCAAAAGATGTGAGAGGAGGTAGTTTCGATTCCCATGTAAGGTTGATTTCAGGAATATTTTATTGCAAATCAAATAAGCATTATTGGTGTCTCTTTAATCTTATTTGAGGTGTGGTGTTGGTGTATAATTTCATTAATTGTTGTTTTATAAGTAAAAGTTGGTGTGGCAATAGAAATTCTCTAATCTAAATTAAACAAAACAAAAGAAAAAAAATAGTCCTAATTTCATCCAAGTCACCAAAGGTGATTTAGACATGCCTCTCCACATTTTGGTTGATATTAGAGATACCCCGTGCTTTCAAACTGACGACATTTTGGTTGATATTGTCGCAGTCAATTCCTTTTCATGTGCAACAATCTTCTCTAATCCAAGAAGAGAGACGATTTGAAGGATCTATTATACTTTGTTTGAACACGATGCACAACATTAACACAACTGTAAAACTAAGGAATCTCATCATGGAATGGTGGTTTTATATATCAAATTCAAGTTTTGTATTAAAAAAGAAGCAATAGAGGATTTATAAATAAAAGAAAAATCAATGAATGGGTAATGAAAGAAAACGGGTCCAACTTATCTCTATTCAACAACTTGGATGACCATTAATGAACCTAAACCAATGAACTTACTTATGGCTTGGAAATGTTGAAGGAGTCAAAAGCTGATGTTTTTTCAAAAAAATCTTTGATTCTTAGCCTTTCTTACACGGCAAAATAAAAAAAAAAAATCTTACGAAGAATTGTGATGGTTAACAAGTCAATTTGTCATTTTGAATACACAGTCTTTCCGTGTTTTTTCCTTTTTTCAAAAAATGGGGTCACGTTAATCTATCGCGTTGTTTACGGTGATTTAGACAAGACACCTTTGACTTAGGTATTGTGTATGAGACTAAAATAAATTACCTAAATGCACCTGATCATCTTTATATAATCTCTAGTAAAAAAAGTCCCTTAATTTTCTCTCCAAAACCTTTCATCTTCGACCTTTGTGAGAGTTAAAACTAAAATACCCTACATTTCTTCACTGTACCAATTGGTAAAATTAGCATTTTTCTTCAAGGAATTGTGATTGTAGTTAATTCATGTTTTTGGAGTCTTTTTCTTTCTCTGAAAAGATGTGACTTACATAGAGTCAAATCTTTTAAGTCTTGTAGAAGAAAAATATCAGTCTTTGGCCCTCAAACATTAGATAACTATTAATGAATTAAAGTTTGAAAATATTGAGGGCTAAAGACTTACAAAAGTCTTTGATTCTTTGCTTTTCTTAGATGGCAAAATCAATGTTTTTCTTCAAAGAATTGTGATTGTCATCAAGTCAATTTATCATTTTGTTTTTTGTTTACAAAAGTCTTCAATTCTTAATAGATTTACCCAACAAACCTAATTGTTGTATTTTTATTAGAAAAACTCCCGTGGATTTTGACATTTATCATATTTGTTAAGTTTATAAAGTTTGTTACCCATCAAACCTGTAGCAGTGATCCATGTTAAGAAATTCAATTAATGGGGTTAATTTGTTACTTAACATATTTTCAAGTGGATCATAACTACATAAATTTGTGGTATCCAAAAATATGATTTGACGCCTCAGGGTCATAAAGAACAAAATTCTAAGAATTTTGAATCAAAAGAAAGTAAAAAAAAAAAAAAAAAGTCAATTTTCTTTTTAAATTTGGGAGTTCGGTAGCCTTCGATTTTCAACACCATCTGAAACTCAAAAAGAAATGTTTTTTTTAATTTGTTCTGTTCTGATTTTTTTCCATGAAATCTAAAGAGAATGAGGTGTTGGATTGCCAATTTAATAGTTAATGTTGGCTCAAATATCTTTCATTCTAGTTTAACTCAATCTAGGGGTGTTTTTGTAATAAAATCCATCGGGTGAATCGCTCTTAAATCTTTTACTTTCTTTCAAAAGATGTGACTGCCAAGTCTGTCACAGGTTCAAATAAAACAAATGTTCAAAATTCATTTTCAATCTCTTGATTTTTTTTTTTTTTTGGATATACTGCGCTGACATATATGTTGAATATTCCTTCTAAACTGAAATTTTAATTAATTTCATAAAAATATCAAATAATTAGCATTAAAAAAATACAGCCCTCTTAGATTCAATGGAAAAAAATTGTATATAAAAAATAGACTTAAAAAAAAACCTTTTTCTAAGTTTAGGAGTTACTATTTTCATAAATATTTCAAAAGGTGACTAATGTTAAAAAATTACTAGTTAAGATGGCTTAATGTTCATTTTTCATAAAAAGAAAAGAATTTAATCTATTATTTTATTTTTTTGGTTGAAAATTTTCTTTTGGGGACGATTGATGGAGTGCTTGGGAATCCAACATCATAGCTCTCAAGATTTTTAAGGAATAAATCATATTAAAAAAATTAGAATTCAATTTATTATATTTTTTGGGCTTGACAAGATAGTCGTATCAATTTATGCGTTATATAATATAATAGTATGCATTTATCCCTTTGTATCGCCACAAAAATAATTATATTTATATGAGAAAAAAACTCAACTTTGTGGGTCAAATCTTTTTGATAAGTATAAAGTTTATTTGAAATACTTGAATTAACCTTACCTTGCTATCACAACAAACTTTACTTGTGTCAAGAACTTACTCATGAAAATCCCATAAAAGAAAGAGAAATTACTATTGAAAATAACATATTATTATTAAATTATCATATTTATGCTTGAAAAAAAAATATCTCAAACAATTTAAAACAAAATAATAAATATAAAAATTTCACAGACAATCACACTCACAAATAACAAATAAAAATCACGCCAACCCCTCCCCCCCCCCAAAAAAAAAAAAAAAATTGAGAGAGAGAGAGAGAGAGAGAGAGACTAAGACCTTTCCTCCCTCCAAAAGTGGAGATGATGGTTTACGAGAATGGAGGTGGTTTTAGACTTTTAGGTAGTTAATTGGTTTTAGGTTTTTTTTATTTTTATTTTTTTTATTTTTGTGGGAAACAATATCCACCTTAAGATCTTGCCAAATAGATATAACATCATAAATTATGTTTATGACTGGGACAAAACCTTGTTTGTATAATAGATAGTAAACATTTATCCCTTTGTATCGACTCTGAAGTAATTATATTTATATGGGAAAAAAACTCAGCTTTTGTAAAATAAAGTTCCGACTGTTTGTGGGTTGAATATTTTTTATAAGTATAACATTTATTTGAAATTATTGAATTAACCTTTCCTAACCATCACAACAAACTATACATGTATTATGAACTTACTCATGAAAATCCCACCAAAAAAAGAGAAATTATTATTGGAAATAACATATTATTAATAAATTATCATATGTGTGCTCGAGAAAAAAATATATCTGACAATTACAAAACAAAATTTAAATATATAAAAAAAAATCATTGGCAATTACACTCACAAATAAAAATCACAACCCCCTCTTCCAAAAACAAAACAAAAAAACAAAAAAATTGGGAGAGGGAGAGCCTAAGACCTTTTCTCCTTCCAACAATTTTCAAGTAGTCCCTTTTTGAAAAAATAGTTTTGGGTTTCAAAAATGAAAATGATAGTTTAAGATAAATGAAAGATGGGGTGGTTTCAAGTAGTTAGTTGATTTTAGGTAGCTTTTTTTTGTTTTGTTTGAGTGGGAAACAATATCCACCTTAGGATCTTACCAAATAGATCTAACACTGTCAATTATATTTATAACTAGAACAAAAACCCTCTTTTGTATAATAGATTTGTTACTTGAACCAACCTTACTTTATAAATCATACTAACATGACTAACTGAGTAAGATGTCAAATCTTACTATGGGTTTGGGCCTACATAGATCATCAAATTGGCAACCCAACACATATTCTTCAAGATTTCCTGAAAATAATCAAATTCAAAAGAATAAAATTAAAAAAAAAATCATTTTTGAGCTTGATCAAAACTTTTGAAAATGGATGTCTACCGAACTCCCCAATTTAAAACTAAAAATTAATTTTGTTTTTTTTCAAGTTCTTAGAATTTTGTCCTTTATGACCCTATGGCATCAAATCATGTTTTTGGATGCTACAAATTGACGTGGTTAGATCCACTCCAAGGTTTGTTAAGTAACAAATTAACCCCATCAATTTGAATTTACCAACGTGGATCTAGGGATGTATATTTAGGTAGAACCGAATTGAAGTATGTCGAGTTTTTATCAAACCTCAATAACCAAAATCGAATTGGAAATTTCGAGTTTAAAATCGGTTCTAGGTTCGGTTTGAGTAACGCAAAAATTCAAAATTTTGAATTTTTTTTCGTTCACTTAAATTTCGGTTTTGGTTTTAATTCCGATTTTGGGTTCGAGTACGCGTAAACTTATATAAACTCATATAAAGTATACATTATACATATGTTTTTTTTTTTCTTTGGCAGGCTGCATGTGCCAATCACCCTAATACGTGTTCAACTGTTAACTATAACTACTTTCATGTTAAAGGGCATATAGAGATTCAAAGTAGGGACCTAAGGAGCAAACCCAGTAGCCCTTGCCATCTGAACTAACCCTTGATGGTACATTATACACATGTAACCTTATGTAAATTTATATAAAAATACAACTACATCATTATTTTTTTTGCATTATTCAAAGTAATTGCAAAAGTTTTATTAGAAATTTCGTAATCCTTTATAATATTATTTATAGTTTCAACAATTACGACAACCCTACGTTTTGAAGATAATAATGTAAAAGACATTTTTGTGCAACAATTCCTCTTTATGTGCAACAATTCCTCTTTTTGTGCAATAATAGATGTATTTCGAGAAAATACATCTATTATTCTTGTACATGCCACGTCAGGAAATATTAACGTTGGAGTTTGTCATAGGTGAGTTCGAAAATCATTATTTATAAAATAAGGAAATATTTTACCTCTTAAACCATTACTCTATCAAATTGACGATTCTCAAGTGATTTCTGATTTTTAATCAATCCAACTGATAATATTAATAAATCCGGTTGGACCCAATCGGACCGTCGATCTGGTTTTTAAAACACTGATTTAGACATGCCACCTTGACATAGGTATTTTGCACAAGTCTAAAATAAATGACCTAAATGCATGCATCTGATCGTCTTTAACCTCTAGTAGAAATCCCTTGATTTTTTCTCCAAAATTTCACCTTTGACCTCTGTTAAAGTTTTTTTTTTCTAGTATTTTCAATTTTCTCTCCAAAATCTTTCATCATGTTCGACTTTTGTTAAAATTTTCTTTTACTACTATCTTCAACCTCAAGAGGCTATCTCATTCAACGATCGGCGCTCAAGAACAAGATAGGATTTTGGAGAAGTAAAATGATATAATTTTGGGTAAAAAAATTTAGGATTTCTAACAAAGTACATTGAAATTAGGCAAATTTATCAAAACATATACCACATTTTGACTATATACCAAAACGGTAAATTGTAACAATTAATTCCGAAAATGGTAATTTTACCGTTCTCGAAATTAATATTTTTTATCAAAAGGGTAAAAACAATAAAATGTAAATTTTTTTTTTTTATCAAAAATACCTTTTTTTTTTTGACTAAAATTATGAAAAAATCCTCTCCTCTTTCATATTTCTATTTAGTGTTAAGAAGATTAAAAAGAAAAGAAAGATTTAGTTTGATTTTAATTTATTTCTAATGTTAAAATGGTAAATACATATGTAAAACAAAAAAAAGATATTTTCGATAAAAAAATTTTACATTTTACTGTTTTTACCGTTTTGATAAAAAAATATTAATTTCGAAAATGGTAAAATTACCTTTTCGGAATTAATTGCTATAATTTATCGTTTTGATAATTAATTTTGAAAACTGTACCGTTTAGATAAATTATTCTTGAAATTAGGATGAGATAGGTCAAATACATTAGAGTTAATTTTTCCAAAGAAGGTAATAACTTGAACTTTAAAGGTTAACAACTTGAAGATGATTCATTTTCTCCAATAAAATTTACAGGAAACGAAATCTTTATTGGTTCTACTTCCTATTCTTTTTACGAGGAGAATGAATCTTTTTATCGAAGGATCGAAAAAAAAATCAGACCTCCAGTTGAAGAGCAAATTGACAATCAACATTTTTCCTACCTAACACTACGGTGATTTTTCCATGTGCAAGAAGATTTTCATATTGAACGCATAAAGATAGTGTTGGGTTAATAATTAGTTTCTAAACTAACATTTGTATTCGTTTCTATTTAAAAACAATGACTTTGAAAAATGAATTCATTTTCCAATATGCAATCAAATGGAGGTAAATTTTCTCATTGAAAATCCAAATTCCATACTTTTTTTTCACAAATTTCAAATTTTATGAAAAGTAAATTTCCAAGTACAATCAAATGTACCCTAAATCTAAAGTAAACAAAAAGTATGAAAATAAGCATTTAAATTGTCCTTGAATCTTTCGGTGGTAACTTAATTGTTCATTTCTTAACAGTCTATCATTATTTTCAAGGTCAACTTATATTGTCGAGCTAACCACTTCTTATTTATTATCGAGATCAACATTTTTATTGTCGAGCTCACCATTTTTTATCTATTATCAAGATCGCCACTTTTTATTTGTTGTCAAGGTCACCAATTCTTAAAGTCTGAGATCAACATTTTTATTATTGAACCCAATAATTTTTAAAAATTGTCGAACTCGACGTTGTAAAATTTACTCATTTTTGTTTTTCAAGATTTTTAGACTAAAATACATGAAAATATCGATTAAAAACTTGATATAACAACTTGTCTACAATAATTTTTAAACCAAAAGAACCATCCTTGATCAATTTTTATAAAAAAAAATCTTAATTTTTTACATGTCTTTAAAATGATTGAAGAAACCCTTAAAAAAGACTTATGTGTTCCTCTCAAATCCTTTACATCAGAATGGGACTTTGAAACTCGATTGGCATGCTAAAACTCCAAAAAAATTGGAGGAAAATGGTGAGTTCAAATTTAGAATACAGGGTTCATGGATTGATTAGGAAGAAAAGTTTAACTAAATGGACTATTAAGAAAAGTCCTAAAATTTAGGGATTAATTAGAAAGAAATCCCTCTATTAGGGTTCTCTGAGTAATTTTCCTTTAAAAGGTGAACTTTAGAGGAGAAGTGATATTTTGCAATAGCATTGAGTAGTGGTATTTTCATATAAGAAAACAAATATTTATATTATAAAATGCAATTGTAAGGCCCATTGTTACTATAGTTACGAGGATAAACATCTCATTCATCCCTTTATGTGAGTCCCACTATATTGATTTTTTTTCTTCATCCTTCCAACTTTATTGTCTTTCCTCTCATACCCCTACTTTTATCATTTTTTTTCAATTATACCCCTTTAGTTACTATTTTTGATAAAATTGGAGGGGTATTTATAAAAGTGATAAAATTATAAGTATTATTGAAAAGCGTGAGAAGAGAAAAGACAATAAAATTAGACAAAATTACTTAAAAGACCCTCGCTGAAGGGTTTTCTTTCTAATTAGTCCCTAAGTTTTAAGTAGTTGCTTGACAAGACATTTTGCAACTTTTTTTCTTTCTAAATGGTCCATGGACCTCATCTCCTACATTTCTCATGATTGAATGTCCTAACTGTTCAAATTAATTGTTTTCATCCAAAAATTGAATTTTTGATATCTCAATCAAGTTTCAAAGACTCCATTACGTCATAAAGGATTTAAAAAAAAAGAATAAGTCATTTTCAAGAGTTTTTTTCACAACTATTTTGAAGATGTATGTAAAAAATTAAGGATTTTTTCATTTTTTTTCTCAGTTTTTTTAATGAAAATCGATCAAGAATGGTTTTTTGAGTTGAAATCATCTAAACAAGATGTTATCTCAAGTTTTTAGTTGATCTTTCCATGTATTTTTGTCAAAAACTCGAAAATTGAAAATAAGTGGATTTTACTAGGGTTGAGTTCACCACTTTTTATTTAAAAGTGATGAACTTGACAATAATGTAAAAATGTTAAGTTCGACAATAAATAAAAGTGTGTGAACTTGATAGCAAAATTTTTGAACTCGACACTAAATAAAAAGTGTCAAATTCGACAATAAAATTTGTAAAATCAACAATAAGGATCATTTAGAAAGAAAAAAGTTTATTAAATGTCATATTAAGCTACCCAACAAAACTTAAGGATCATAGAAAGAAACCCTTCCGTGAGAGTCCTTTAAGTAATTTTCCCGTTAAATTATGTCGAGCGACTTGTTTAATGGGTGGATAAAGATTAAAAATTGAGAAAAAGAGGAGAGAGTTAAGTTCAAGTTTTGTCATTGATTAATGGTGTGATAATATCACATCCCGTTTTTACTTGCACAGTTGCACTTCATTGGTTTTAGAGGAATCAACTCGGCCGGTTTAAACGAGTTTCTTTCGGTTCAACCCGGTCGAGGCCAAATCGGGTTCTTCAAAAACCATTCACCCGCCTTCACTCTCACAAAGATATTTAAATTTAAAAAATCGCCTCATCAAGAATTCAAAAACCAAGAAAATAAAACAGAGAAATACAGAGAAAAATCTCCGCCACTGTTGTTAGCTCAGAGAGAGAGATAGAGAGAGAGAGAATGATTGATCGATTGCAATTTTTTTCCTTCTTGTTTGAATCTCTCTGTTAATCTTGCTAATACGTCTGCATTTGTGGATCAATTTGACCATCAATGGAGCCTAAGGAGCGAGGTTCTGCTGCTAGGGCTTCTGCCTCCATAGAAGATGAGCGGAAGCAAAATCTCACTCAATCTGGTGATTTTGATCAATCTGACACTTCGATTGAACTCGATTGCGAGGAAACCCTAACCTCTGTTCAACAGGAAAACAACACCAATGCCCTAAATCTCATTGAGGAATTGAATCTCTGCAACACGACCTCAGCTGTTATCCACCATATGAACGGTTTAATTTCTTTTAAAATTGCAACCCTAGTTAATGATCTTAATGAGAAAGAAATACATCTGAAGGATACAATCGAATCTGCAAGAAAAGTGGTTTCATTGTTTCCAAATTGCATCGATTATGTTCACTTCTACACTAGTCAACTCTACTTTGCTTCAAATGATTGTAAAGGGTGTGAAGAGGTTGTTCAAGAATGTCGTCGGGCATTATCAATTCAAAATTCCATACCAGAGACTGGTGTAGCACATAATATGAAGCAGAACCTTCATTTGATTATTCAAAGATCCAACATTGCTTTGATATCGATTTGGATGAAGAAACTTCGGACTAAAACTGTTGGGGAGAAGGTTGGGTTGGTTACCATGAAACAGATATGGAAAGACTCAATTGAGGTTGAGCATAAGAATGAGATTTCGGTTCCCACCAAAAAGATATCAGAAGTTGAGTTGCGTAATAAGAGCAAGAAATCAAACAAGACAGAGGAAGAGTGTAGGAAGGAGATTGAGGTTCGTGTCACTGCTGCAAGAATCTTGCAACAGCAGCAGAAATCTACTTTGCCCCAATCAAAGGATGACAAGGAGGAGAATTACCGAGTGAGCAAAAAGATTGACCCTCGGTGGTGGTGAAGAGGAATCGGATTCTATCATATTGGGACACTTTGATTCTTGATAAGAAGCAAAGTTTGCTCAAAGTGAGTGTTCACGATCTCGAGGCCTATTTCAAGGATGGATTGGAGATGAGAGTTCTGTCAGAAGCTGTATCTTTTGGCAAGGCCAATGGGAATTGGCAATTCTGGGCTTGCCCAAACTGCAATGAGATATTTACCGATTATGATTCACTTATAAAGCATGTTCTAAGGGAGCACGAAAAAGTTCCACCGTATTAAGGAAGGTGACACAAAGGCAACATAAAAGTCAATATCACAAGAAATCTGGAAATATTCTACAGCACTAATCAAGCCTAAAATCATGCATGAACAATTCTCTGTTTTGAGATTTGTAACTGATGCATTGATGTGCATTTAATTAAGTAGATTCTGTAACTGAAGTGTATATGTCAGTTTTGATAGTAGTATATTTCCTAAGATAGATTTATAAGGCTGTATAAAAATGTACTCAAGATATCAATAAGAAAGTGTGCTGAAATTTTCCATTGTGAGCACTTGATACTTTTACTATTCTATATGGTATCAGGAGTCCCTATCTCTAACGAGAATTTGATCCCTTTTTCACAAATGTCTTCCGCAAATCAACTGATCTCTTCCTCTGAAACTCCTCTTGTTGTTTTCAACATTACAGCTCAGATTAATGAGAAACTCACACCCTCAACATTTCCCCAATGGTGTGCTCAATTTGAGGCACTCCTAATTGGCTATGATCTAATGGATTATGTCAATGGAGAATTGCAATGTCCCTCCTCCGATGGAACCCCACTGTCTATCTCTAAGAGAAATCATTGGGTTCGGCAAGACAAGCTAATTCTCAGCGTTATTCTTGCCTCTACATCACCTACCATCACGCTACTCATTGCCACAGCCAAAACCTCTCATGAGGCATGGAAAAAATTATCAACTATGTATGCAAGCAGATCGCGTACAAGGGCAATGCAACTCAAGGAAGAACTAACCTTGATCCAGTGTGGAAATCGACCAATCCCAGAGTATCTTCATGTCGTTAAAGGATTGGCTGATGAGATTGCTCTCATCGATCACCCAATCTCCGACGATGACTTAACCCTATATGTTCTAAATGGGTTGGGTCCTGAATTTCGAGAGATTGCTGCACCTATTCGAACAAGGGAAAAATCACTTGCCTTTGAAGAACTCCATGACTTACTTGTTGGACATGAAAACTACTTGAGAAGAATGGAAGTTGCTACACAGCAACTTGTGGTTGCTGCGAACTTTACTAGTCGTCGACCTGGGTTCTTTAGAACTCAACAGCAAAGGGGAAATAACAAAGCAACCGCCCCTTCACATCAACAAAACCAATCTCGATCTCCAAATGGCCCACCTCGAGACCAAAGACGCAACAACAACTCGGGTCGCTCCAACTCAAATCAACGGAGATTTCAACCCAAATGCCAATTTTGTGACCAAGTGGGCCACATAGCTAAGTCCTGTCCACAAATACAGTCTCATGAAATGACTGTTAACTGTGTAGCAACATCTGATGCACAAGAAAACAAATGGCTCATTGACTCTGCAGCTTCTCATAATATCACTGGTGATCTACAAAATTTATCCATTCATTCTGAATATGATGGCACTGATGAAGTTATTCTTAGTGATGGTACAGGTTTGGCGGTTACACATATTGGTTCTTTAACCTTACCCACATCGAAATTTTTTTTTCCATTTACATGATACTTTATGTGTTCCAAATATTCACAAGAACCTCATTTCAGTTCATCACTTTACAAAACAGAATGATGTTTTTCTTGAGTTTCACCCATTTCATTTTCTTGTGAAGGAACGAGTCACAGGGGCGATACTTCTAAGAGGTGCGTGTGAGAATGGTGTCTACATATTTCCGAACTCAATGGTGGCTTCTCCAACTCAAAAAATGGTTGCTAATGTGCATGAACGGACCTCAATCGATGTGTGGCACAAGCGTCTTGGACACCCATCGATTAAAGTTGTTCAAAACCTTGTTAATTCCTTTTCTCTTCCGCTTACCACAAATAAGCTATCTTCTTCATGTACTTCTTGCTCAATAAATAAAGCACATCAACAACCATTTCGTTCTACAAGCTTTCAAAGTCATTCTCCACTTGAAATTATATACACTGATGTGTGGGGACCCGCTTATATCACTGGTCTAGATGGCTCACGCTATTATCTAATATTTGTGGATCATTATACCAAATACACGTGGTTTTATCCAATGCCTACAAAATCACTTGTTTATAGCATTTTTCCTCAATTCAAAAAACTTGTTGAAACAAGGTTTAAATCCAAAATAAAAAGTTTGTATTCAGACAATGGTGGAGAATTTCTAAAATTAAGCAAATACTTGTCTGAAAATGGTATAAGCCACTATACTACTGCGCCCCACACCCCACAACAAAATGGTGTTTCTGAACGGCGTCATCGCCATCTTGTGGAAACGGGTCTCACCCTACTTCATGATGCTTCTTTACCCCTCTCTTATTGGCCCCATGCTTTTCAAACCGCTAGCTATCTCATAAATCGTCAACCAACTCCACTTCTCCAAAATAAGTCTCCTTTTGAGGCACTTTTTGGTCAAAAACCAAATTATCTCAAATTGAGAAAATTTGGATGTCTATGTTATCCCCTCACAAGGCCATATAACACTCACAAATTACAAGCAAAGTCTATACCATGCATTTTTATAGGATACTCGCTAACACAGAATGCATATAAATGCATGGATCCATCCACACATCGGCTCTACATATCTAGACATGTGACTTTTGATGAAACAAAAAGCCCATTGTCAACAAGTACCATACACGGCCCAATACCGAATGAGATCATATCTGGAAATAGTCACTCTCATTTCTCATCTCCTTTACAGAACCCGTTCCCCAACCTTTTCCTTGTTGTTCCATCAGTTCCCATGCAATCTCCTCTATTGGGTCAATCATCGCAGCCACCAACGAGATCGGAAAATGAAGTCATCGTTACTACGCCACCTCCAGGTAACAACCCCTCTTTCTCTACTCTTGTTTTCGGTGAATCACATGAAACGCTAGGTGCAGAAAATTTAAATTCCAATTTATCAAATATGAATTCTGATTTAAACGTTGGTGCACCGAATACATCAGTCTCACCTCAACCTGCATCCATTTCTATCTCTGATTCAATGTGTCCTGTGCAACATGAAAGTCACCCAACCCGAATCCATCCCATGACCACACGGGCCATGAACAATATCTTTAAACCCAAACAATTGCACACTGTCTCAAAACATCTCCTTCCATTACCTCTAGAACCAACATGTGTGAGCCAAGCCGTATCTCATCCTGAATGGCGTGACGCCATGTCCAGTGAGTTAACAACCCTTATGCGACATGGCACATGGGATTTAGTTCCCCCACCCACAAATTACAAACCAGTGGGCTGTAAATGGGTGTTTCGAGTCAAACGAAAAGCAGATGGATCAATAGAAAGATTCAAAGCCCGACTTGTTGCAAAGGGGTATAACCAACGACCTGGAGTTGATTATAAAGAAACATTTAGCCCCATTGTTAAACCAGCCACAATACGGACAGTGCTCAGGATTGCCGTCATGAATGGGTGGGATTTGAAACAAATGGATGTAAACAATGCTTTCTTACATGGAAAATTGACTGAAACTGTTTACATGATGCAACCTCCAGGTTTCAAAGATTTTTCCAAAATTGATCATGTGTGCAGATTGAAGAAAGCAATTTATGGCCTCAAACAAGCCCCGCGGGCTTGGTATTCAGCTTTAAGAAATGCCTTACTACAGCTTGGGTTTCACAATTCTAAAGCCGATTCTTCATTATTTGTTTATCAACATGACTCCATTATATGCTATTTCCTAGTCTATGTCGATGATTTAATCATCACGGGAAATGAAAACAAATTTGTAACTCATGTTGTTAACAAACTTAGTGAACAGTTTTCCTTGAAAGATATGGGCTCACTACATTTCTTTCTTGGAGTGAAAGTAATACCAACTCATGCAGGATTATTTCTCTCACAACATAAATATGTTCGTGACATTTTGGAGAATGCAAACATGGTTGGAGCGAAGGATGTCTCTACACTACTGTCAACAAGTCAATCACTTCAATTGGTGGATGGAACAACTGCAGTAGACAGCACAGAGTATAGGCGAGTCATTGGCAGTTTACAATACCTAACCTTAACCCGTCCGGACATCTCTTTTGCAGTAAACAAGTTGTCCCAATTTATGCACAAGCCAACGGTCACACATTGGACAGCCGCTAAAAGACTCCTTCGATATCTCAAGAAAACAATATTCCACGGCATCCACATAAAGAAATCAGCAGCACCATGTTTAACAACATATAGTGATGCTGACTGGGCTGGAAACATTGATGATAGAACCTCTACATCGGCATACATCACATTCCTAGGCTGCAATCCAATCTCATGGAGATCAAAAAAACAGAGAGCAGTAGCACGCTCAACTACGGAAGCTGAATACCGAGCCCTGGCTAATGCAGCATCGGAAACTATGTGGTTACTTGCACTTTTTCAAGAACTTGGATTTTCATTAAAGCATCCACCTTCTCTTCTATGTGATAATCTTGGAGCAACTCATCTTAGTTTCAATCCAGTTCAACACTCACGAATGAAGCACATCCAAATAGATCTTCACTTTGTGCGTGACCAAGTTCAGAACGGTACACTTAATGTGAGTCATGTACATACTCAAGATCAATTGGCGGATTTGCTGACCAAGCCATTGTCCCGGGAACGTACAGAATATTTAAGATCCAAAATTGGTCTTACCGATGGAAGCTCAATTTTGCGGGGGCGTATTAAGGAAGGTGACACAAAGGCAACATAAAAGTCAATATCACAAGAAATCTGGAAATATTCTACAGCACTAATCAAGCCTAAAATCATGCATGAACAATTTTTTCCTGAAAAAGTTGGAAATAATTGGGTTTCCATGATTCACAATGGTAAATGGCTTCCAATAGATATTTCTATTGCATTAAGAATTCTTGAAGGATCAAAAGATACATCAGAGTCTTCTCCCGATAAGGGGAAGGTATCTTATTTTGGATGTTATTGGCCACTTTCTGATGTTTCTGAGCGTATGGAACTCCTTGAAAAGGTTCAAATTATGCTTCATTTGCTTCTGAAACATAAATATCTTACTGAGAGCCATATTACTAATGTGATACAATTCTCCATGGACAAGATACAATGTATCCCTCACATTGGTTCACGGGTTCTTTGCATTATCTTGGAAAAAACACTGTTCGGCTTATGCTTCTTGTCACCTTCACAGCTTAAAAAAATCCTCAAAATTTTTAGAACTTTCTGATTATTGTGGGTTAGTAAGAGAGAAGGATAGCATCATAGATGATGAGACACACAGTGTTACTCAGGAATCTGAAATCAAAGAGGGGATCATCTTTGTGGCAGTTCTTTATGTTTCCTTTTGGACGATAGTGCTCATTGTGAGGCAGTGTTAGCCTGGATATTAGAAGGTCCTACGAGTCAGGAACAACTGGCTTAATGGAAATGTCTGAGGGACAATAAAATACGTTGTAGAATGGAAATTCTGCAAAAGATCAATGAAGAAAATTCCCTCATACAGAGCTTAAGTGAGAGAAAATGTGAGCAACTGAACTGTGAAATAGCTTTGGAGGCAGTTGAGAAACTCTATCTCAGAGAGTGTAAAGAAAGGGTGAAAGCTACCGAATTTGTTTCTCAAAGTTACGAGGTAGTCCTCCAGAAGCACAAAGAAGAGCTTGTTGAGAGGAAGAATGAGTTTGAAGCTGTATCAAATGTTCTCAATGAGGCACAAGGTCTGAAAGTCACACAATTTGGATATGAGGAATCTTTGACTGGCAAAGATGAGGATTGGAGAATGCAGGACTTGCTGTATCAAGCGGACACTTGCGTAGAAGCAGCATTTCTGAGACACAAGGATTGGTTCTCTGTAGAGGTGGGTCTGTTGGTAGTTTTACCTGCTAAACCATGACTTGTGATCCATGCCATCTTATTTTAATGACATTGTATTCATTCTTGTAGCTCAGCAAAATTGATGCAAAGATCTTTCACTCTGTCACTGCTATCTGGGCATTGGAGTCAAAGCTTTGGTCTTGTTCTGCCCATGATTATCAGGCAATTATATTGCCTCTTCTGAAGTCATTCTTGCAGGTATATAATGGTATTTTTACCTGATTTATGAACCTATCCCATTTATCAGCCATTGTGTATATGTTGGAAACAGGACATAGTTTGCACGATCATCCATTTCAAGATGTCTATGGGTTCTACAAGAAAACAATAAAGCATTCCAAATAACCACATCAGGTTTCATCGGCATTGTTCTCATGATCTCCTTTGCCCTGTCAAATAGACCCATGGCCAAACAGATCAACCAAGCACCCATAGAGAAATACCTAATACCATCTTCAACCAATCCTCCATGACTGCAAGCATTCAGAACACTATTAACGCTACTGCGTTGGGCTGAAAAATCATACCGTCTGTAGACACCTCATTTTTGCACCCGCCTGATTAATCAACTCGTCAACCCGATCGCAATGATTCCCAATGATGGATGTGTATTCCATTGCTTTATTTTGTTACCAGATATGTTTCAGAAATCCGGATGAGGTATCTCGAACTGACAAAACCTTAGAAACCACGCTACGTTAGGAAAATACGACCCTAGAAACATAGAAATCATCATCTTGCAAACCAAAAAAAAACTTCACGATAAAAATCACTAAAAAATTACCAAATTACCAAAATACCCCTAACCTCAAAACAACCCTAGAGCCTACGTTACGCTTAGGAAAACTCTCTTAAACACATAAAATAACAAATCGAAACCAAATAAATCATTTCACCAATTTTAACAGAATTTGACGAAATTACAAAAATGCCCCTCATAAAGTTCACAATCATTTCACATAAAAATTTTCATAAATGATACAAACCAACATTCTCATTGAATTCCTTACGAAAAATCGATTCTAAAACATCCTAGAACATTAAAAACCGACTTGAAACGTGAAAAGTCTTCTCCGGGGGTAAAACGGTAATTTCATAATTTTCATAATTAAAAAATTCGAAATTAATAAATAAAATATTAAATAATTAAATTTAAACATTAATGAAATTAATTTAAAAATTTGAATCTAAAAAATCGATTAATCGGACTCTCAAGCAAAATTGTTGAGGGTTCGTGAGATATTTTTTTAGGACTCCTCCATTTGGGGGTCCAAAGAATTAAAGAAATAATGGAGGGGGATTCTCTAAAAATTAAAAGTAAATCAAGCAAGACTGAAGTCAAGGTATTAAAGTCAATCAAGTGAGACTGAAGTCAAAATTAAAGTCAATTAAGCAAGACTAAAGTCAAGATATTAAAAGTGAAGCAATTAAGACTAAAGTCAAAACATTAAAAGTCAATCAAATAAGACTAAAAGTCATAATAGAGATCTAATTAAATAATAACTCTATCTAATAGAGTTTTAACTTAAAAATAATTCTACCTAAAATAATTTGAATTAAAACACAATTCTACCTAAAAATATTTGAATTAAAACACAATTCTACCTAAAACAAGTCAAACTAAAACACAACTCTAATTAAAAGATCTCTAATTAAACACTAACTCTATCCAAATCAATCCCTAAAAACATCTATAAATAGAGGTGCTCACACCCTATTTTCGTATTAAATCATAAACCCTAAGAGAAGTAGGTCTAGAAGCTCCCCTAGCCGCCCATAAACCCTAGTTTTGGAGCCCCAACTCCTTACCTAACATCCCCCCTTCAATTTTAGTCTAGAAAATACCTAAAATCTCTCCAAAAACACCCCTAAATCCGTAATAAACTTGAAGAGTTCAGATTCAGAAACAAGGAGATACCTTGATTTAGGAGATCCGAAATCAAATCCGGAGACAGAACGAAGCAAGGGAGCACGGTACAAGGAGCTCTTTTGTCAGATCTGAGGGAACCAAGTCCTTGCCATCGGAAAGGTGAATTTTTATTTTTATTTATTTTTCTCTAGGTTTTAGCAATGTAATTTACTTGGGAAGTTAGTAGAGACAGGCTTTGGCCGGGCGGGGTTGGTGCCTAACACCTTCTAACCCCGTAACTTGATCCCCGAATTCAGATTTTTTATGGTAGATTAGTTCTTTTTATCCATGTTAGAGTCAGTTTGTTTCCTAGACCACAATAACTAGGTGGCGACTCCCAAATCTCAAGGGTCAAAAGCGAATCCGCGTACCCCGCGGATCGAGGGCGCTTTCAGTGTAGACTCCGCTGGGGACATTGAGGATCAAACTTGAAAAGCCCCAAGTATGGGAGCATCGCTAAAATAACCTAGAATGTTTTTATTTATTTTTATTTATTTATTTTGTTTTTGTTTATTTGTTTATTCATAATTATATTTGCATCTTCGTTTTTTTTTTTTTCGATTATTGAGCATGTGTTTTGATTTTGAATACTTGATTTCTTGGCATATTATTTTTACGGTTTAATCAAGCTTTACTTTTGTGGCTCAATCGAAGGGTATTTAGAATGATCCTAAATAATTAGAAGATCGAGAAATTTAATTGAGGGCGGAATGATAATTAGTGAATCACGTAGGTTTTTGTTTCTTTCATTTTTTTTAATAGAGTTTGTTGGTAGGTGATGTATCTTTCGAATTTTTTCTTTTATTTTGTTTTATTTTCATTGTTATTTTTGCCTTTTTAAGTTTTTTTTTAGGGTCCATTAACCATGATATTGGGCTGGGGGGAAGTTTAAATTTTTTTTTAAAAGTAAGGTGCTGTCAACCAAAATATGGAGGGCTGTTGTGAAAAAAATCATTTTTTTATGTGCCCATATTTCGTTGTTTTTTGGGTTCTGCTCACAGCAGCTTTAGATGGTGTGTAAGAAGCAAAACGGATGATTATTTTTCGCACATCATCTTCTTTAAAAGGATCCACCCCATTTCAGCGTCATTTAACAGAGAGGACGCACATGTCTCTCTGTTCGATCGGTTGAAATCTCAGCCCGATCATTCGTTATTCTTAATCAAAGTCGCTGATTTTTTCTTGATTCCAAGTTTAGAACTGTTAGTTCCTGTCGAAATCCACTTAGCTTAAGTGATTTCTTTGGGAGAAGATCGATCTCTCTTCTTTCAACCAAAGGAAAATTCAGAGTTGCTGGTTTTGAGACGTTTAGAGACTCCAAGATTCGAAAGGAAGATGGTCGAAATATGAAACATAAATCGGCTCCTTTTCATACCTTAGTAAAAAAAAAAAACTCGGAAATTGTTGCTTTTGGTGTCCATTCAGCCTTAATCTTCGGCACGCTTGCTGCGTCTCCTCAAGCTTATCTGTTTGAGTAATGGAATCCAATGATTGCCTAAGAGGGAATTCATGATCGAGATGGTAGTTTGAAAGTTTTTTTCCTTCTCCTTTCTCTGTCGATTTGCTTTATCTGATTTGGAATTGGTGGATCTTGTCTATGCGTTTAGAACAGTGGCTGTTTTTGTTTTAAATTTCGACAATCTAAAATTCGAAGCTTTGGAAGCCGTAATTCTTGTCTCGGTTTTTTGTTTCCTGAACGGTTCGAGAACATTGGCTACAATAAACCAATTTAGGAGACAGGTTCCAAGTCTTCCATCACTGAAAAGAGTTCTACGAGCATTAATGATGAACGAAGAACATTAAATCGGCCAAACCGATTTCAAATCGATTGGTTTGAAGAGCTCAATCGGTCTCTGTTTCTGTTTTAAAATTTTTTTCTATTTTTGCCTGACGAACATGGCTGAAAGCCGTGTGAGAAGATGGTGTGAATGTTGAGTAAATTTCTCGTTTTACTAAAGCCACACCCTTGTTATAAAATGACCATTTGTTATGTTGACAGCACCCTACTATACCAAGTCGCCTTTTGTTTTGTTTTATTTTATTTTATTTTTAAAATTTTTTTTTTTACTGTTTTTGCTTGTTATCCTTAATGGTTTTTATAAAAAAAATGTGTTCCTCTAAATTTGTTTTTTTTTTTAAAAAGAAATCAATTTGTTTCTTAAATGTCCCATTATTTTAGTTTCCCTATCTCAATTGGCTTAAAAATCATCATAATTACTTAGCCCAACGATTGTCATTTCATTTTCAATCCAATATCCTCGAAAATATTAATTTGATTAGGGTCTCCCCAAAATAACCTTCGATTGGAATACATAAGAAAATAATACGAGATTAAATGCTAGTATCAAGTATATGCTTAAGGTGCTTATCTTTGCCTATGTGATTGGAATAATGTGGACTTTGATTGAATATTCATTTGATCCAAATAGTTTTGATCTTGATTAAATTTTCATATGTATATGATTAGGCCCATGGGCCCATTTGCTTGAAAAGGCCTCGGGCACACCCCACCCTGTTTTGCACACACTACATGCACGTTTACCGCTTTACTCACTTACACGTCCCATTTAGCCAACGTGGCACTAGTGCGTGGCCCGGTCTCTTCTGAGATGCGACGTCATTCATGAAACCCACAACTCCAGTCACGTACCTTAAGGTATATCAAACTGGGGGCATTAATACCATCTGATCAGGTGATTCTGAGAAGTATGTTGATGCACCCAGGCTGGAGTGACCTGAGCCTTTGACCTATTCTAAGCCACACAGTCACATGTCCCGATTGCCAACGTGGTATTAGTACGTGGTCGGTCCCCTCGTGGGATGCCAAACCATTTATGAAAGCTACAACTCTTGACTCGTACCCGTAGGTATAAAAGGTAATCTAAGTATATCAATTGCACTTCTTGGTCAAAACCGGTGCCTAAGTAAGATCTTGCCCCGCTGTACCCTACTGTACGAGGGGGATAGACTACGTCTATTCTAGACGAGAGGTATTTAAGTGGACCCTTGCTCAGCATTGTGCGCCACCTCTCAACTGGAGATCAAACTGACTGTTTTTGGCTTCAGAGAAGTGAATTGAGGTTTTAGATTATCACCTATACGGTATATCAAACCAAGTCACCACGTATCGAAAGGTATATAGGTGTGCTTGGGCAAGGGTGGCCAGATAAAGATGCATTGCACGTAGTAAGCTTAGAGTCTAGAAACCTTCCCCATAGGTCACGACTCGAACTTATCGTGGGTGTTCCCGGGTTGTTTATTGAATGAATGCCTGTTGTTGGATGAATGTTTGTGAGTGATATGAATGTTGAGATCAAAGTGTATGATTGTCCTCAAGGATCAAAAATTTATTTTCAAAAATTAAAATAGGTGTACCAACCCAATAAAGAACCCATTCTTTTACAATGATGACCCAGTCCATCCCGATCCAACAATCATGATGGACCGGGCTATTTAAATCAAAATGGAAATCAATTTTCAAAGAAGAAAAAGAAAATACTGTTTAAAAAAAAGATTATTTCCCAAAAGAAGTGTTCTTTAGAAGAAACATTTTCCAGAAAATATATTTTCCAGAAAATATTTTCCATAAGAATGAATTTTTCCAAAAGAAAATAAATTGATCTTTTTCATGGACCATTGGAAGAGTACTAAAATACCCTTTTGTGTCAAACCAGGATGTTAGCCGCCGGCGATAACCCAATCGATCAGTTAGTCAAAACAACCGTCATAGGAATGCACCCTGTAGAGAAGATCAATTTTGGGAGATTCATATTGAGGAGTGCTCTTTTCTTCCATGAGTTTGAGATAGACTGGAACCTCTTACATGCTATGACTAAGCGATGGAACCCCTATCTTCACATATTCCATATGGGGTACATGCATTTATGCCATACTCACGAGGATTATTGCGGCATCATGAGGATATCCACTTCAGGTCCCTTAGTCAGGCCTTCATTGAAGATCGAATATTCTGGTGAACTCGCCACAGGACTAAACATTTCCAAGGAAGAAGCCAAAGTCTTAGTCAATGACGGGAGATTAAACTTAGTACCGTTACTGGGCCCGTATCGTTCCCGCAGTCACCCTATCAATGTAAAATCCGAAGCTTGGCGACCCACTAGAGACTATCGATTGTGCTTAGGAATCCTAACTCAATACATACTGACCTCCAATAGTGATGGCCAAACTATCCCTGAGTCCTTCATAGATATAGCCTCTCAGCTCTCAAGGAAAGCCAACCCAGTACCTCTCATCCTAACTGAAACCTTCTCAGGTTTAGATGCCATAAAAAATGGTGAGCGGGAAAGCTTCAAGGGAAGCCCCTACCTACTCTATATGTGGCTTTGTGACCGTCTCAAAATCGTAGAGGTTCCCTCAAACCTCAAATATGGCCCAGAGCATTTTTCCAAGAGAAACCTGTTAGTGCGTCACAATTCAGTCAAAGCTTGGAGCAAATGGTTAGACTCTCGCCTCGCCTGTCATATCGATTTTAGGTGCCCTTGGTGGATAACTGATCCCCCTGTTCTTGGAACCAAAGGATCATACTATGCCCGTCTGATTGGTTTAGAAAAAACATCTTTTTACCACCCTAATCTAATCCGAGAACAATACGATGTACCTACAGAGTTATCCTTACCTCAGCTTTTCCCCCGAGCCTTTGACTGAAAAGTTAGTACACCTCATTGAGAAAGCTTGGAACAAGCGCACCTTAGGGTATCCAGACGGACCAACAGAATTCAGATATCAAGTTGTTAGAGCCAAGAGGGTCAAGCCTGACAGCAATCCTGATGACCATCAAGACAAAGCCAAGCGTCCATGTAAAAATAGTTCAAAACAAATTTGTTGAAAGATGTTTAAAGAAGAACATATTGTTTGTCGTTTTCAATAAAACTATCTTTCTTTTCGAATGAATATTTATTTTCTTTTCAAGTACTCATTGTGTGAATGGATTAATTAATGGATTGGTGCACAAACGTCAATAAAATGATTCTTAAAAATGTTATCAAGGGGGTAATACCGAAATTGACTAAATCTACCTTTGATGGGGTCATATAGGATTATCATTGCGCCCAAACTCAAGCGTCCACCTCCTAGTTGGAGTCGTAAGTCCAGTCGGTTAGAAAGAACCACAGTACCAAGTCAACAAGCAGAGATGACTTCAGAATCTGAGCTCACAGAGATCCGTAAGATCTTGGCAGCCTTTGCCAATGATATCAGCAATATAAAAGGCAAAGTGAAAATGTTAGAACAGACTTCGAAATCAATGGGAATTCCCTTAGATGACCCAAAGGGAAAAAAGGTTGAAGAGAAACGTCCACGTGAAGTCTTCGAGCTCGACGGAGACGAAGAGTATGTTGATGAAAATCCGGCATTATCTAATAGGATGTCTCAATTGGAGTCAGCAATGAAGAGTATAAAGGGTATTGATGAAATCGCAGCAGGCATTGAAGCTTTGAATCGCATCCCTAGAATCCATTTGTCAGAAAAGTTTGTGATGCCTGAAATGGACAAGTTCAGTGGGACAGGGTGTGCAAAAACACATCTTAAGGTGTACGTTACCAACATGCGCACTATGGGGCTCAGCGACGAACAAATGACATTGTTGTTCCAAAGAACTCTATCGGGATCAGCACTACGATGGTTAATGTCTCAAGATCCAGTTACTGTGGGTACATGGGAAAACATGTCAAAGGCCTTCTGGCATCAGTATAAGTACAGTACCGAGATTGAGACTTTAAGAAGGGATTTGGAAGCAACTACACAGAAAAATGGGGAGGCATTCACTGATTTCATTGGACGCTGGAGGGCCAAGGCTTCTCAAATGTGGGATAGACCTTCGGAGAAGGAACAAGTAGCAATTATCCTAAAGAACCTCTCTCAAGGATATGCTCAACACCTAGTGGCCCAATACCTCCCTACCTTTGAATCCTTGTTGCAAGTCGGGAGCCAACTTGAGGATGCATTTGCCTCTGGGATCCTTTCTAACCCCTCAGATAATAGGCCTAAGAAATCATATGTTCCCAAACCCAACATCAACCATACTTACATCGCCAATACCTCAGTTACCCCAGCTCAACCCCCAGCCTGGACTAATAACCAAGCTCACCCAAGTCAACCTCGGACTCCGCGTCAATTCACCAATCTAGGGATGAGTCTCACTGTAGCGCTTCACAAATTGATGAAAAAAGGGCTTCTTACCCCTATCCAACCCCGACCTTTACCTAATCCCTTGCCAGCTGGACACAATGCTAACGTGTTCTGTGAATTCCATCAAAATCCTGGCCATCACACGGATCGTTGTATCACATTGCGCCATGCCATTCAAAACCTTATTGACAACAAAAAGGTTACCATCCCTAGCCCACCAAATGTCACCACAAATCCACTACCTGCTTATCAACCTCCACCAACCCTGAATATGGTTTCTCACACCCCATTACCATTCGACCCTGTTTCTATCATCCATCCAATCCAAGTTAAACCGCCCAGTTACCCCCTTGCCGGGATAGCCTTCACTGATGAGGTTTTCACCACAAACTATGAACCATTCGATTTAACCTTGGATGATACCTATTGTTTATCCCCACCTCGTTACGATAGTCCCGCGTTCACTAGTTACCTGTTGGCCCAAATGAATCTGAAAAATCCTGTATCTTTAACAGACGAAGATCCATACGTGTTGACTGCAGAAGATGAGCCCTTTGCCCTTTTCTGTGATGAAGTTAGACATATGACTCGAGGTGGAAGAGTTTTTAAGCCACAAGAACTCTGTGTTGAAAATCTTGCAGCCCTAGCAAGAAAAGAAGGAGAAGATCCCACTAAGGAAAACATCGAAGAGGATAACTCCGTGATCAAACAGTTGAAAAAATCAGGGGCCAATATCTCAGTATGGGGTTTACTCATGGCTTCCACTGCTCATAGGGAGGCTGTTCTCAAAGCACTAAACACAGCCCAAGTCTCCCTTGATACTTCTCCGGATCAGCTAGCCAGTATAGTGGGGGCAACTTACGTGGAAAATATTCTATCCTTCTCGGACTCAGATCTCCCAAAAGAAGGGGCAAGCCATACTAAGCCGCTGCACATTACAGTTGACTGTAACGGAATGAGGGTACCTTTAATTTTGATTGATAACGGGAGTGCACTGAACGTTTGCCCGCTGAAAACGGCTACTTGTCTCGGATTTAAGGCTGAAGATCTCAAACCTACTAATCAAGGTATTAGAGCTTATGATAACACCAAGAGAGATGTACTGGGAATTTTGCACCTTCGGCTGTCCACAGGCATAGCCGAATTCCCTGTGGAATTTCAAGTTATTGACATCCAGTCTTCTTTCAATTTACTGTTAGGGAGACCATGGTTACACCAGATCAAAGTCATCCCTTCTACATTACACCAGAAGGTCAAATTTATCAAGGATGGACTGGTAATTACTCTTCACGGAGATGCTGAAATTGTAGGGATCATAAATAATACTGATGCTAAGGATAAGCCGTTGCTTGAGATTCAACCAGAACAACAGGGAGTAAAGCTCAGTGGGTTCGAATTTGAAAAAATATGCTCAGATAAAGATGGATCCTTGTGATATGCAAAAGACGTCGTTCATCACACAGTGGGGGACCTTCTGCTACAAGGTCATGCCTTTTGGTTTGAAGAACGCTGGAGCTACCTATCAAAGAGCAGCCATGACTTTACTACATGACATGATACATAAAGAGGTCGAAGTCTATGTAGATGATATGATAGTCAAATCCAAAGAACGACTAGGGCATGTTACAGCGTTAGAAAAATTTCTCATAAGGATTCAAAAATACCAACTCTGCCTTAACCCACATAAATGTGTATTCGGAGTAACTTCTAGAAAGTTATTGGGGTTTGTAGTCAGTCAGAGAGGGATCGAAATAGACCCTGTAAAGATTAAAGTTATCCAAGAGATGCCACCGCCCAAGACTGAAAAGCAGATTCGAGGTTTTCTGGGCAGAATCCAGTATGTTAGCAGGTTCATCGCTCAACTCACCAATGTCTGCGAACCTATTTTCAAACTTCTCAAGAAGAATGAGCCAACAGTTTGGAATGAGCAATGTCAAAAGACTTTCGACCAAGTCAAGGAGTATCTTTCAAATCCACCTATTTTGGTCCCACCTACACCGGGTGAACCACTTCTTCTTTATCAGTCAGTCACAGAAGAAGCTATGGGATGCATGCTTGCACAGTATGACAAAGATACTCGCAAAGAAAGGGCCATTTACTACATCAGTAAGAAGATGTTAGAGTATGAACGAAAATATTCATCATTGGAGAAAACCTGCTTAGCATTGGTATGGGCTACTCAGAGACTCCGGCATTATATGCTGTCTCATTCAATTATCCTGTTATCTCGGATGGATCCTCTCAAGTATCTTTTCGAGAAACCGGCATTGACAGGGAGAACCGCACGATGGTTATTGTTGTTATCAGAGTTTGACATCACGCATGTTACTCAGAAATCCATCAAGGGGAGAGTTGTAGCAGAATACCTGGCAGATCACCCCGTAGTAGAAGGAATAAGGCCTGTCGATCAATTTCCAGATGAGAACATCTTGCACGTTAAAGAAGAACCGCAGAACCAAACATGGCAGTTATACTTTGATGGAGCGGCCAATCAAAATGGGTGTGGAATAGGGGCAGTCTTGTTATCTCCAGAAGGGTGTCATTTTCCTATCGCTATTAAGTTAGCCTTTTCGAACACTAATAACACGGCTGAATATGAGGCGTGCATCGCAGGGCTCGAAGCTGCTTTGAACTTAGGTATTACAGAAATTGAGGTTTTCGGGGATTCAGCCTTGGTCATACATCAGTCATTAGAAGAATGGAAGACTAGGGATGAAAAGTTGAAACGCTATCATGAGTATTTGCTAAACTTAGTCAGTAAGTTTAAAGCTATCCTATTCCAGCACTTGTCAAGGGAGGATAACAAATTTGCTGACTCCTTAGCAACTTTATCTTCAATGATCCATTTGCCCCTTGGCATGGAATTGAGACCGATCACTGTTGAAGTCAAAGACAAACCCGCATACTGCCATCAGATCAACATTGCTACTCGACTACCCGATGGAAAGCCATGGTACACAGACATAAAGAAAGTGTTGGAAAAATAAGAATTCCCGGAAGAAGCATCGAGGAAAGAACGACAGACCCTACTAAGATTAGCGTCTCAATTTATCCTGTGCGCAGGAAGCTTATACAAAAGGTCTTATGATGGGATTCACTTGTCGTGTGTTGATGAAGATCAAGCTGAACAGATAATGATTGAACTACATTCAGGAGAATGTGGCCCTCACATGAGTGGGAAAATGTTAGTCAAGAAGATTATGAGACAAGGATACTACTGGCCCACGATGGAAACAGATTGTCATCACATGGTCAAAACTTGTCATAAGTGCCAAATACATGCGAACCTGATACATGTGCCACCATCTCAATTAGTGGGTCTGACCTCACCATGGCCATTCTCAGTCTGGGGAATTGACATTATTGGTAAAATATTGCCTAAGGCATCAAACGGGCACGAATACATCCTGATTGCCATCGATTATTTTACCAAATGGGTTGAAGCTGCCTCTTATGCTGTCCTCACTGCGTCTCGAGTTGCACAGTTTATTCAAACGAACATCATCAGTCGATATGGGATACCTTCAGAGTTGATCTCTGATAACGGGTCGCACTTCAAAGCTGAGGTTATCAAATTGTGTGCAAAATTTAAAATCTCACACCATAAATCATCTCCTTACCGACCTCCGACTAATGGAGCAGTCGAAGCAGCCAATAAGAATATTAAGACTATCCTCAGAAAAATGTGTCAATCACATCGAGATTGATCAGAAAAACTACCATTTGCATTATGGACATATCGAACCTCAATTCGATCTTCCACTGGAGCTACTCCCTACTCCTTAGTGTATAGCATGGAAGCAGTCTTGCCAGTTGAAATGGAGATTCCATCTCTCAGGATTTTGTTAGAAAGTCAGTTGTCAGAAGCAGATTGGGTTCGCCAACGGTATGAAGAGTTGAATTTGATCGAGGAAAAATGACTGAGAGCGTTGTATCACGTGCAAGCTTATCAAAGAAGAGTCGCCCGTGCGTTTGACAAGAAAATCAAGGCCCGTCACTTACAAGTCGGGGATTTAGTACTCAAAGAGAACAGGGCACCTATTTTTGATCCTATGGGAAAGTTCAAACCAAATTGGAGAGGTCCATTCATCGTCAAAGAAATATTACCAGGAAAAGCTGTCAGACTTCAAGATCATGATGGAATCGAGTTATCAGAACCAACCAACCTTGACTAAATCAAACGGTACTACATTTAAGGAGGTCATCTTTGACCGAATCAATTTCCTTGCTACCCAGTTCATTATCTCCTTTCTCAGCCCTTTGTAGTCTTTTCAAAAAAAAATATATATTGTGCCTTGTATTTCTTAGCCTGATCACCTAACCTAAGGGAGGGAAGTTTCGAACTACGTTTTGGTCTGATCCCAAAATTTGGGGTACGTAGGCAACCTGAGAAGTTACTTCAGGCCCAACCACATCAATAAATAAAAAAAATCTCTATTTCCCCACACAATAAGAAGAAAAAAAATCAAGAAAAAATTCAAAAGAAAAAATTTTCAAAATGGGGAAGAAAATTTGAAGAAAAAGAAATAATTTAAAAAGAAATGCCACACAAGAGGCATTTGGGTTTTTGAGCCTCAAAATCCCTTTCTTTTTTATACCCAGTCCTAAGCCTACCTATAAAAGTCCTCCTAAGTACCGTACGAAAAGTCAAGGAAGATAATAAAGCATGATCAGACAGCAACTCCAGAAGTGCAGAGGAGAATACAAAGATAAAAAAATGATGAAGCCTGCTAAGTTGAAAACCCGAAAAGGGATACTTAGGTAAAAATTAAGGCAAGCTCGCAAGGTTGAAAATCTGAAAGGACAATTTTGACAACAATCAGAGCAAAGAAAAAAAAGAGAAGAACTCGCTAGATCGAAAACCTGAAAAGGCGATCTAGGCAAAAGTTAGAGGAAGCTCGCTAGATTGAAAACCTGAAAAGGCGATCTAGGCAAAAATTAGAGCAATAAAGAAAAAATAGAAGAAAATCCTAAGCTGAGAGCAGTCCAAGCTGAAACATCAGAAGTCCGAATAATCAAGTTCAATACTTAGCTTAAACCCGGCATAGACTCAAAAGCCACAAGTATCTTGTCTACGATCGATCTGAAAATGTTTACTTCCCCAAGTGAACCAAGGGGGATAAGGGTGAATTCTACGATGACACTCGAAAGGAAATAATTTTGTACTCTTGAGCCTGACTCAAAAACCTTCAATAAAATTAATCAAAATTAAAAGTTGAGTCTTTATTGCGTTTGTGGTAATCAATTATTTCAAACCTTCATACAAAGGGCATTTTCTTTCTCCTTTAATGTAACTTTTCCCCTTTATACTAGGGGTATTTTTTTTTAATTTTTGCATGATGTGTTCAATTATCTTCAATGTCACGTACATTGTCAAACTAGGGGCATTTTGTCTTCGAGTAATGTTAATCCTATAAAAATAATAGGAACCCCAAACTTAAGGTTACCCTCTTGATAACAGTTTTTTTTTTGAAAAAACTTTTGAGGTTCAAAAGAAAAAAAAACTCATGTTTTAAATTCATAAAACTTTTTGATACATCCTTGAGATTCAAACAAAAGCATTTTGGATCTCACATAGGAGACATGGCATTCCTTCGTTCTCCAGATTCTTCTTCAGATCCAATCATTCTTGGAATCGATCATTTCTCTTCCAGATTCATTATCTTCCAGATTTATTCGTTCTCCGGTTCGTTCTAATCAGATTTCTCCAAAATTCATTCATTCATCTGCCAGTTTTGCTCAGTTTCCGCTAAGGGTTATCTTGAATTTTACTCAGTTGCCGCCAAGGGTTATCTTGGATTTTGCTCAGTTTCCGCCAAGGGTTATCTTGGATTATGCTCAGTTACCGCCGAGGGTTTTCTCGGAACTATGCTCAGATACCGCCGAGGGTTTTCTCGGAACTATGCTCAGATGCCGCCGAGGGTTTTCTCGGAACTATGCTCAGTTACCGCCAAGGGTTTTCTTGGAACTATGCTCAGATGCCGCCGAGGGTTTTCTCAGAATTATGCTCAGTTTATGCTCAGTTTATATTCAAATTATGCTCAGTTTATACTCAAATTATGCTCAAATTATGCTCAGATTTTAAGCCACACACTTGCACAGTTGCTACATCAGTCAAGGAGAATTTTCTAAAATTCAAGGATCTGACACTGTCAGTGAGAGTCTGCGCTCGATGACCTGACAACCTTTTGATTCGGGGAGAGCTTTACCCTCAAGGATCCGAACACCCTGACGAATTGCTAAATAAGGCTACAAAATGAATTGTCACTAGCTTTGGCATTTAGATATTGCACTATCTACCAAAATAGATTTGCTATCTAGTTTGCTTCAACCCTCTACAAAAGAGGGGCATCTGTAGACACCCCATTTTTGCACCCGCCTGATTAATCAACTCGTCAACCCGATCGCAATGATTCCCAATGATGGATGTGTATTCCATTGCTTTATTTTGTTACCAGATATGTTTTAGAAATCCGGATGAGGTATCTCGAACTGACAAAACCTTAGAAACCACGCTACATTAGGAAAATACTTCCCTAGAAACATAGAAATCATCATCTTGCAAACCAAAAAGAAACTTCACGATAAAAATCACTAAAAAATTATCAAATTACCAAAATACCCCTAACCTCAAAATAACCCTAGAGTCTACGTTACGCTTAGGAAAACTCTCTCGAACACATAAAATAACAAATCGGAACCAAATAAATCATTTCACCAATTTTAACAGAATTTGACAAAATTATGAAAATGCCCCTCATAAAGTTCACAATCATTTCACATAAAATTTTCATAAATGACACAAACCAACATTCTCATTGAATTCCTTACGAAAAACTGATTCTAAAACATCCTAGAACATTAAAAACCGACTTGAAACGTGAAAAGTCCTCTCCGGGGGTAAAACGATAATTTCACAATTTTCATAATTAAAAAATTCGAAATTAATAAATAAAATATTAAATAATTAAAGTGAAACATTGATGAAATTAATTTAAAATTTTGAACCTAAAAAATCGATTAATCGGACTCTCAGGCAAAATTGTTGAGGGTTCGTGGGATATTTTTTTAAGGACTCCTCCATCTGGGGGTCCAAAGAATTAAAGAAATAATGGAGGGGGGTTCTCTAAAAATTAAAAGTAAATCAAGCAAGACTGAAGTCAAGGTATTAAAGTCAATCAAGTGAAACTGAAGTCAAAATTAAAGTCAATTAAGCAAGACTAAAGTCAAGATATTAAAAGTCAAGCAATTAAGACTAAAGTCAAAACATTAAAAGTCAATCAAATAAGACTAAAAGTCATAATAGAGATCTAATTAAATAATAACTCTATCTAATAGAGTTCTAACTTAAAAATAATTCTACCTAAAATAATTTGAATTAAAACACAATTCTACCTAAAACAAGTCAAACTAAAACACAACTCTAATTAAAATATCTTTAATTAAACACTAACTCTATCCAAATCAACCCCTAAAAACATCTATAAATAGAGGTGCTCACACCCTATTTTCGTATCAAATCATAAACCCTAAGAGAAGTAGATCTAGAAGCTCCCCTAGCCGCCCATAAACCCTAGTTTTGGAGCCCCAACTCCTTACCTAACATCCCCCCTTCAATTTTATTCTAGAAAACACCTAAAATCTCTCCAAAAATACCCCTAAATCCGCAACAAACTTGAAGAGTTCAGATTCAGAAACAAGGAGATACCTTGATCTAGGAGATCCGAAATCAAATCCGGAGACAGAACGAAGCAAGGGAGCACGGTACAATGAGCTCTTTTGTCAGATCTGAGGGAACCAAGTCCTTGCCATCGGAAAGGTGAATTTTTATTTTTATTTATTTTTCTCTAGGTTTTAGCAATGTAATTTACTTGGGAAGTTAATAGAGATCGGCTTTGGCCGGACGGGGTTGGTGCCTAACACCTTCTAACCCCGTAACTTGATCCCCGAATTCAGATTTTTTATGGTAGATTAGTTCTTTTTATCCATGTTAGAGTCAGTTTGGTTCCTAGACCACAATAACTAAGTGGCGACTCCCAAACCTCAAGGGTCAAAAGCGGATCCGTGCACCTCGCGGATCGAGGGCGCTTTCACCGTCCATCTTCAAGAAGAGTTCAATTGCTTTTCTGTTTTCCTCATTTGCAGCCAGACCAAGAGTCAACACTCTTCTTACCCATTCCTTCGAATGCTTGAACTGTGACTTCTAAGCAACCTCACTTGGCGTAAATGTTAATGAGCGCTGAACCAAGATTCTCATCAAGCTCAATTTCATGCTTGTCGATATAAGTGTGGCCCCACATATACATAATGACTGTTGTTCTTCAATTTTTGAATCTTTTAGTTAAGACTCTTTTAGTTTAGGATCTTCAATGGCGCACATTGTACTGAAATCTTTTTTGATGGTGAAGTTTTCATCAAATCTGCTATTCTTGAGGGAAAATCAGTCTGGTTTGAATTATATGGTAGTTTTTCTCTTAGATTTCGATTAACGGAAATAATTCGGATCTGCAATATTTTTGCAGTGAACCTTTGATTAAAATTTAAAAAAATCACAGTTTTTTTCATATAATATTTGCTTTTAGATTTCGATGAAATTGTAAATAACATTTATTTGTTTTCAATCGTATTTCAAAGTGTAGTCAGATTGGCATTTGTTATATTGTCAGCATGTTATTCCCTATTTTCTTTTATTTGTTTTTATGGTTACACCTGTTTGGATATAAATTTTCATGTTCTTGGTGTTAACTCTCATTTACTTATAATAATAAAAAGTGTTAACTCTCTTTTTCAGTCACACTTGGAGGAAATCGCGGATAAATATGCTACAGAGAAAGCCGAGGCTGAAGAAAAGGCATTATTAGCTGAACTTGCGCTCGACAACAAAAAGAGTATCAATAAAGGAGGTAATCATTCAAAACAGAGACATAAGTCAAAGAATAAGAAAAAGAACAAGGGTAACCGAAAAGCTAAGGATTTAAAGGTTGTAATTGTCTGTGTCTTGTTGGGTTCTTTTATTAGGTGCATAGTTAATTTAATATACAACTTCATTGACGTTGGGGCTAAATGCTTTCCTGAATTTTGCAGGCTAGTGGTGGTAATGAAGATATTGCAGAACAGACGTACGTCTCTTTCTTAGGGGTGCAACTTGGTCCGGTTCAAACCGAGAACTGAACCAAACCAATTTTTGGGCTGGTTTGTTCAGCTTGGAACAAGTTGTGTTTCGGTTCTGGGTTTAGAAAATGGAGAACCGGTCAATTTGGTTCGGTTCTCAGTTCAGGACTCGTATAGAACCAAACCAAACCAAAAACGAACCTTATAAAATAAATATATTCATTTATTATGAATTATTTTAGGAGTTAGGACATAGCTTAATGACTTCTTTAAGGATAAACTAATGATTTTTTTTAATGAAAAGATTAATGATTTATTATATGAAATTTTATGTTTATTATTTATTTATTTTATTAATAAAAATCTGTTGTTTCCAACTAAGTTTATAGGATATTGGCAACCCATAGAACCAAACTGAACTAAACCAACCTTAGTCTGGTTTGGGTTGGTTTGGTTCTATTGGCATTTTGGTTTGGTTCTGATTCTTATTTAGTGAAACCGACCTATGTTGGTTTGGTTCAGATTTAGCCACAAACCGAAACGAGTTGGACCCCTTCTCTTTCTTGTTAGTTAGGCACACACATGATCCTTCTTTCTCTTCACTACTATCGCTATTTTTTATTTATGTGCTTATGTGCATACTGCAGTCACTTTCCTGTTATCTCGAATGACTTGAAACAGAAGGAAGAGGAATTTAGACGTCAACTTGAGACTGAAACAGATGCAAAAAGGCTTGAAGAAATCCTGGAGTATCAAGTGAGAATCGAGAATGAGGCCAAACAGAAGCTCCAAGCAAAACTACATGAGAAGGCTAGTGGAAGCATTCTAGAGAACGTGGCACCAGAATTGTCGGTTGTTAACTCAATGCTCAATTCTGGTGATCCAAATGTTCATGACCAGCTGAGACATGATGTTGATAACCAGAAACTTGAGTTGGAACGATCTAGAACAAATTCTGGAGGGCCCGACATGGTGCTGAGTTCAGAAGTTGAGATCCCCTCAATTAGCTGTCATGAGAAGCCTCAGGAACCTTACGAGGATCCATTGGTGGGGAAGCCTGATCTGTCAAAAGATATATTAAGCGTGCCTATACAAAGTGCAGAGGGAACTGCATTGTCTAGCATATCCTCTACCAATTCTGAAGGTCAAGGTTAACAGCTCTTTAATAACACCACATATTTGTTGGTCAAAGTATTCCATCTGTTGGAAGTTGTCCCCTAAATCATACTCATTTCTTGCAGGAACTTTGGAAGTTTTGCCTACTGGTCAATGCCAATGGAAAACGAAGGCAAAGCAAACAACAGTACCAATCTACCAAATCACTTGAAAAAAAATCTCGAGCCTTGTCATCTGAAAAAGGTAATTATGAAGTTAGGAATTCACCAATTGATGATCGCACCAAAGAACAAGCTAATTATGAGCTTTGTGGTGGTCATCAAGAACATGGCTGTACTTTGGTGCACTAGAATAGTACTGTTCTTTACATTTATTCTTCTTTCTACCTTAGGTTGGACTTAGTAATTTTAAATTTTAACTTCCTTATTATTATTATTATTATTTATACATAAAGAACAATGTTATAAATAGAAAAAGGGAGGCCGTGGAGACCTCGAAATACAAGTAGAAGGAAATGAAGAGAAAAAAAAAAAAAAAGGAAAGAAAGAACAACAATGTGTCTTCAGTTAAACAAATCCTGCCTAAATAAACAACCTTAAAAAAAAAACTTTTGAACTCCTTAATACATAAAACCTAGAATGCCTACAACTTACATTAAAAATACATAAATTTTAGAACACCAACTATGACCTCCTGTATAGATCTATATTTCTTATGAAAAGCCTACTATTTTTTCCCTCTAGATGTGCCAACAAACGGCAATTTGGGCCCTGAATGTTATTTTGTAATTCATAGGTTTACTATTATGGGCATCACTATCTATGTTTTATTTATAATCATCAGGATGAAAGATGGTTCCTATATGACGACCAAACTGTCAAGGTCAATTTCATTTATTTTTTTAATCTTGTTTAGTTCTTTTTTTTTTTTTTTCTTTTTTTCAAATTTGATTCATTCAGGTAACTGGCAGTTGGAACGATGTTCTCACCACATGTTAAAGAGAGCGTTTACAACCTCAGATTCTTTTCTTTGAAGCTGTACATTAACTTTTACTACTTAGGACATTTTTGGATATATGTATTTGGGGGTTCACGACACAAGTCATCAATAAATATGTTTGTTGCTACTTAGGACCTTTTTGGATCAATTGCTTCCTAATTGTTGAGTGTACATTTTCCTCCACTCTTGCATGTGTCATACCCCAATTAAGCCAAGTCACTCTCTTATATTAATAGATCTTCCCCTCTCCTACAGAATGGTCTTAGAGAATAGGGCTGCCAATTCGGGTGGGTTGGGGATCAACCCATGCCCAACCCGACCTCGGGCATGTCCAAGTTACAGCCCTATTCTGGATGAGTCAGTTGGTTGTTGTTGGGGGAAGATTGGCAGAAAAAAAAAAGGATTTTTCCAAGAAAATGTGATATCTAGGTGTATGGTTGTGCATTTTGCAGGAATCATTTTCCTTGAGACGACGATTTTTCCTCTTAATAGGAAAATATTCTCCAAGAAAATTATTCTCTTACTATTACCCAGCTCACCACCTCTCGATATCAAAAACCAATTGTCTTTATCATAGTTTGCTGGGTGCAGTTAAATACCGGCAACTCTTTTTTGAAAAAAAAATTATCTTTTCAACAACAAAAAAAATGTTCCTATCTAAGTACCATTCTGATACCTAAATAGAAGAAAACTCTAATTTCAAGGTAAGATTCTCACTTGTTTTAGCAAATTCGGTAAGTACCAAATAAAATTTTCTATCGAACATTATAAAACAGATATATAGGTACCTATTGAATATAACTTTTTCATGTGAAGGGCTTCGACTCAATTAGAAGTGCTAGGGTAAGAAAAGCAAGTAAGATCAAAACTTAAAATCCCCATTAAAATATTTCTAGATGCAAAGAAAAGAAGAAATAAGAGAGAGAGAGAGAGAAAGGAGAAGAAAAAGAGAAAGATTCGATATCTTTAAGTGTGTCCAATAAGTAGTAGAGGTAAAAGCAAATTATTAGGTGTGTGCAAATGATTAATTTAAAGTTAAAGTAGATTTCACAAGTAAGTGGGTGCATTGAGCTATTTCAATGCGTGCAAATAGACCCACCCTACTTAAAAACATATTTAATCTATATAATAAAACACAACTAAGTTACTACAGTTTTGTATTTTTTGAGGTGGGAATAAACGTTCCCACAACTACAATTTTGTGGTTGGACAAATCTCTCATTGACCTACACCATAATTTTTGTCTTTCTTCTTCATTTATTTTAATTTTATTATATATCCTTTTTAACCAACTTTTTTATTTTTCATTTTTTACCTCTTAACTTCCAAAATTTTAATAATATCCCTCCTATTTTATTTTTTCACTTTTACCCCCCTTAACCTTCAAAGAGGATGCCCGAAGAATTCTATTATGTAAATAAGTACTATTCTTCACAGATACATAAAGAGAAATATTATCCTTACAAATTTAGTAATATTGAAAGTCTTACTAAGAGTCGTTTTGCTCAATTGGATTATCACATCAACAATCCATCATCACAACCCTCTAATTTCTTCAAAAAACTCAAATCCAAAATAAAAAAACATCAAAAACAATTTCTTTTGAGTTTGATCCAAAGTTTTGAAAATGGACGACTACCAACTTACACATAACTCCCAAACTTCAAATTGAAATTCAACAGTAAAAAATAACTTTTTTTAAATTTTGTTTTTTCAAAGTTCATAGAATTTTATCCTCTACAACCCTGAAGTATCGGATCATGTTTTTGGATGCCACGAGGTGAGCCCAAGGACCCTTAATGATGGTGAAAGCCTTAGTAACTTAGTAAGGCTAGTCAAACTCATAGATAAAAGATTATCTTTAGGCATAGAAGTAATCTTTTGTGTGCTATTTTGCACTAATATTTTCATATGAGAAAGAAGTATATTATATCAATTATTACCTCGTAATGAAATATATCCCATGAGAAAATTAATCCTTCCCATATCACTTATTATCTTTAATGGTAATAACATTATATGCTTGGGTATCAATGCCTTTTGTTCTTTTCTCATAGAAAACTCAGTCTATAATTAGTGACATAATAGTGAATAATTGGAGGATTGAAATCTTTTATCATAATAACTAAATGGTATAACAGTAAAAAAAAAATTAATAAAAGATTTTTATTGTAATAATTAGTGGTATAGCAGTGATATTTTAATATAAGAAAAAAGTGTTTCATGGCAATTATAGAACCTATAATGACTAATGATGGGTATGTTTTATTACCAAAGAAAATGGGTTGGTTTTTTTTTTCCATGGAAAATCAAAATTTTCATTGTTTGATTAGATCTTTTTCATGAAAAATGAAATCCACCCTCATCTAAAAATTCAGCAAATTGTGGATTTCTTTTTTTATGCCGATGGGTAGGAAAATGAAATCATCCTCAAATTTCATCACCAACAAAATCCTACACTGCGTTTGGATAGAGCTTCTTGACGACTTCTGCTCTGTAGGGAGTTAGCAAACATTTGGATAGGTTTTTTCTCTTATACGGATATATTTTTTGCTTTTGTTGAAAAGCTTCAAAAACCTGCTCTTGCGTGGAGATAGGGGCGGATTTACAGTGGGGGCCATTGCCCCCAAAAGAGTTTCTAAAATCGATAGGGAGGTATTAATAATTTTTAAAAAAAATTTAACATTCTACTGCTTTGCCCCCACAGAAGTTTTGAAAATTTATCTATTTGTAATTTGCCCCCACAAAATTTTTTGACATTCTACTGCTTTGCCCCCATAAAAAATCAGAAAATTTTTTTATTTGTAATTTGCCCCCACGAAAACAAAATCCTGGCTCCGCCCCTGCGTGGAGAGATTGGACTTTTGCTCTTGCACGGAGAGGTGTATCCACGCAGGGCCTAGTTTCCTATTTTCTTCACCTTCTCCGCCATGATCAGGGTCATTGGTGACCTTCACCGTCACCGTCAAGCACCACCTCTCCCTCTCATCCCACCCTATTCCCTCCACCTCTGCCCATTCCCTAGCTCTGCATCTTCTTCTTCCTCCTCTCTCTCATCCACCTCATTCTTCTTCTTCTTTTACTTTTTTCTCTTGTATTTTTCTTGGATTTTAATTTTTCATGTTGTTCATTTTCCCACCACATTTTTGAATCTCTAAGTTGAATACTAAGGTAAAACATTATATGTTAGAAATAAAATACAATGTGTTACTTAGAAAAAAAAAAAAAACATGGCCAGAGACATTTAAGTTTCTCATCTATATAATACAACACAATTGAGTTGTTATAGTTTTGTGTTTTTTGAGATGGGGATAAACGTCCCCTCACCTAGAGTTTGTGAGTGTACAAATGTTCCATCAACTTACACTATACTTTTTTACCTTTCATCTTCACTCTCTCTAATATTTTTTATATCTCATCTTTAACTTATTTTATTATTTTTCACTTTTTATCTCTTCACTTCATTTTTTTTTAATAATATTCTTCCAATTTTATATTTTTTCATGCTCTTACCCCTTTAATCCACAAAAAGGATTCCCCAAACTCTAGCATAAGATAAAAGTCAAGGATATGTCTTTGAAAACAAAGTGAATTAACTCTAAATTTCACCAGAATATAGAGGGGTTCTTCAAAATTACATATTTCACTTATGATGCACTTTCATCATTATATATTGCATAATGATGAATGCACGCTGAAAATCATACACAATCCATACGAAATTGATGTGGCAGGGGCACATAATTACAAATCTTTTCCTTGTGTATCTCGAAGAAAAAGGATCTATGATTTTGTGCTCTTACCACGTCAACCGCGTATGATTTATCACAAGCATTCATCACAACTCTTATATATTATTAAAGTTTGTCAGTGTCTATGACACGGAAAAATTCTCTTTGGGATTAAAGGAGTAAAAATGAAAAAATAATGAATGTAGAGGAGTATTATCAAAAGAGGGGAGAAGTCTGAGACGAGGAAAAGTATTCGTGGGCATGGTAATAGATAAATGGCGTGGTAATATCACAACATCCTCGTATTTACTTGCACGTCATCACTGGTTTAAAATGAATCAACTCGACCGGTTTAAACAAGATTCTTTCGGTTCAAATCGGTCGATCCAAAAAACCCAAATCGGGTTTAAAAACCATTGAACCATTAGTTAATACTCGACGGTCTGTGTCGTCTTCTTCACCAGTATTCATTCTCAGTCTCACAAAGGTTTTCAAATTTAAAAACCGCCTCGTCAAGATTTCAAAAATCAAGAAAGAAATAAAGATAAATCTCCGCCATTGTTGGTAGCTCAGAGGGAGAGAAAGAGAGAGAACCAATCGATGATTGATCGAACTTTTCTTCTTCTTCTTTGAATTTCTCTGTTAATCTTGTTAATATGTAAGCATTTGCTCTTAATTTAACCATCAATGGGGCCTAAGAAGCGAGGTTCCGCTGCTATGGCTTCTGCTTCCATCAAAGATGAGCGGAAGCAAAATGTCACTCAATCTGGTGATTTCGATCAATCTGAGACTTCAATCGAACTTGATTGCGAGGAAAACCTAACCTTTATTCGATAGGAAAACAACACCAATCCTCTAAATCTTATTGAAGAATTGAATCTCTATTACACGACCTCAGCAATCACCTAGCGAATTAAAGGTTTAATTTCTGTTAAAATTGCAACCCTAATAAATGATCTTAATGAGAAAGAAATACAGTTGAACGATGCAATCGAATCTACAAGAAAAGCGATTTCTTTGGTTCCAAATTGGATCGAGCTTCTTCATTTCTACGGTAATCTACTCTACATTGCTTCGAATGATCGTAAAGGGTATGAAGAGGTTATTCAAGAATGTAGTCGGGCATTATCAATTGAAAATCCCTACGATCCAACAAAGGGTAGTTTGGAGGAGGTAGATGTGCGAGAGGCTAGTGTGGCAGATGTAAAGCAGAACCTTCATTCAATTATTCAAAAATCCAACATTGCTTTGATATCGATTTGGATGAAGCATCTTTTGACTGAATCGAAGGTTGGGTCGGTTCCCACGAAACTGATATTGAAAGACCCAATTGGGCTTATGTCTCTTACTAAGATCAAGAAACCAAGAAAGGCAATTGAAGAACAGCTTAAGAAGGAGATTGTTTCTGCATCAAGGGAGTGGAGAATCTTGCAGCAGCAAAGCTTGGAGCAGAAACCTATTTCACCCCAATCGAAGAACAGCGAGGAGGAGAATAAGCGAGTGAGGGGTCGTCGTAAGAAGGAAAATTTAAAGAATATTATCTCCTCGGTGGTGAAGAAGGATTGGGTTCGATCATATTGGAACTCTTTGAGTTATCTGTGCATTATATGATATTGTTGATGCACTAAGTGAATCAGAAACAGAGACTCAAAGTGAAGCAGTTGATCCTACTTGTCTGAGAGTTGCTCTAAGCAAATTTTATCCTGATAGTAATTTCTTCCAAGAGGTAGATTCACACAAATGTGGTGGTATCTCTCGCTGAATTTCCTATTTCACCTCTAATTGGCATCAACCAACTTTCCTGTCTTTAACCCATGTTCTCTTTTATTGAAATATAACTAATAGGTGTAGTACCATTTGACAGGCACAGATGAATGATGCTTCTGAAGTATTGACAGCAATCTTTGACTGCCTCCATATGTCATTTGCTTCTGAATCACGTAAACTCCATGCTGAATTAGAAGAAACCAAATGCATAGGTTCTTGAGATTGTTCAAGCAATGCTTGTATGGCACATACTCTTTTTGGAATGAACATCTTTGAGCGGATGAACTGCAATAGCTGTGGTCTGGAATCCAGATGTCAGAAGTACACTTCATCTCTTCACAACATCAACGCTAATGCTCTTTGAACAATGAAGGCATGTCTCATCACTACAACAAAAATGGAAATTAGGAACGGTTTATATCCGTTCCTAAATGACTATGAAACGGTTGACCGACCGTCCCTAATCGAGGCGTCGTTCATGAGTTTAAACGGCTGGAAGCCGTTCTAGATGTAAAGATTTGGAACGGTTAAAAACCGTTCCAAAACTCAGAATTCGGAACGAATAAAAACCGTTCCAAATCTAAAAACACTAACAAAAAAATAATATACCTTAGACATCGATTAAAATCGGATGTCTATAAGACTGATGTCCTGAGACTTTAGGACATCAGTTACAAACCGATATCTAAAATTATCACAAACTGATATCTAAACTTTAGAAAAAAAAATAGAGATACGCCCATATGAATGGGATTTGACAAAAAATGTGGAAGCAATATTTTAGAGCACTTATAAAACTTACCAAAGTAGATCGAAGGGCTTGTCGAAGACTAACTGATTGTTTCTTTCACATTAGATACTCTCTCGAAACAATTTGTAGTTAAAACTTTTACGTTACGCGAGTATGATACTAATAAGAACATAGAGCAATGAATTGATGCTAATAATGGCAAGGGCCATTACCTGATGGGTCACGAAGACAATCTCAGATTGGAATGGTACAATCCAACCCCTTGGCAGCGTCATCGAGGAATGTCATTGCCATTCCAGTTGCAAGCCTGGTGTGAGCCTCCAATGCTAAGCACTTCTCAATATCTTCATGCCAGTTAATGACACCTACATTCGCATATAGATAAGAAGAACAATTGATGACCAAGTTTTTGAGAAAAATGGAGAGTACTGTGTGGGATGGCCAATATTGTGAGTGCATTGATCTCTGCATCCTTTGCATAGTATCTTATACGAGGAGACCACATCAATTTGCCATTATTTATCCAATAAAGCAAGGCTTATAAAATCAAAATCATTTTACCATTTTATCAATTTAAGTAATTTATCATTTTTTTACTAGAAGTTCCAGCAGACCAAAATTTGACAAAAATTAACCATTTCATCATTTTTTTCAATGGGTTTTAAAAATAAATAAAATAAAAAATCGTATACATCTTAGTTCCTAATAAGGTTCTGTATTATTTGATTTTTGGCATTTTAACTAGAGGCACTTAAACGAAGGTTGAGAACTGTTTGGTTAAGTCTGGATCATACTGTGTAAAGCATGTTAACTTGGTTACTGATGCAAGTGAAACACATAAATATTAAAATGAAGTCATGAAAGGAAAAAAATCAAAGAGAAAACACAATAGAAGCATTAGTCTATTAGGATATAAAACTTAGATTAGTACCTGCATTCGATGATTTAGTACCTCAATTGGTCCTTTGGGCTTCTTGAACGATGCTGCACACACTTATAATCCAAAGCATTAGGTGAGGATATTGGAAATTTAACTCAAACTACACAGATGCACTCAATGAAAGGTTGCATTGAATACACACGATTACAACTTACTAAGGAGAGCTACTCTCCAACACCTCGAGACGTGTGACACATTTGACAACAGTCCTCCGACTTCACTTCGCTTCCCTCTCCAGCATTGGATTTGGGACTGGTCATTCATTCCATTCCTATTGTTCTTAGCTGGGATGTGAAAAGATCCCACAAATGGCACCAAAGATGTGAGGGGTAAACCTTCCTTCAACACTTCATCAAATGTTACACACATCTCAAGGTCTAGAGGCAAGATTATTTTTCCCCACAGCTACAAAACTGTTGCTTTCTAAGAGAACAAGTAGAATCAAAATACTTATAATTTGAAGTAGAAAATAAAAAAATTGTAAACAGAAACTAACACAACCAGCAACATTTCTAGTCTAATGAGCTCAATGCCTTAGTTACCATTGTTATCAGCAATTTCACAATAAGAATGAGGTGATTTCTGGGGCATCTTCTTCCGCATTTTATGGTTGCTTGTTCCTACAGAACCCAGTATCAAGGATATTACCATTTATAAGCAACCATCAGATTCCTAACAGTGAACACTAAATATAGCACAAATCAATTCCCTGTAAGAGGTACAAGGTCATTGGTAAACCATCCATGGAAAAAAACCTAAAAGAAATGAGGGTTCTGTGAGATTTTACACTATTCTAAACTCTAATTGCATGAACATTAAACCATTCTTAAAATTAAGAGCAATGAATCCTGAAAAAAAATATATATAACAAGGAAAACCCGAATTTATTAGGTCCATATAGACATATAATGAAATTGTTTACAAGTTACGAAGAAATGAGTAATGCCTACCTCTGGACCCTCCAATTGGACAGGAACATAGTAGCTCGCATCATGTACAACTGCTCCATTTTTAAACAACTTCAGAAGGGCCCTTGAACCCCTTCCTCTACATCACACCACTAATATTAACTCCCTATTCACTAATCTCTGTGAGATCACCACCCTGATATAATACATGTGAGTCATTTTGATATGTAGGCCACAAAATGAAAAGAGTAAAATTTTAATGGGGACATTACAAGTGCACATGTATTATCATCAAATAACTTGGAGATTATTCTAGTGCAATATAAATACTTACAGGAAGTCAGTCAAGGTCATGCTGCAATGCAGTCACTTCTATTGCTTTCTCATATCGTGTTGCTTCAAAAACAGATCCAAATAATATGTTATGACGTACCTAAATGGGTATGATTTGAATCCAAGACTTGTAACAGTTAGCAATTTTATAAAGTAGAATACAAATAACATGCAAAGCCATTCCATTGAAGTAGTTGAAATGATTCCAACACCACGGATCCTACCACCCACAGTGGGAAAACCATTGTGATATGAGCAACCAAAATGTTTATTGCTTATATGGTCATGCTTCCTACACCAAATATTTTGGAGTCATCCTACTTGTACTGGTAAGTAACTGAAGTGGTTAAACTGGTTCCAACACCATAGATCCCACAATCCATATTGTCGAAACCATAGTGATATAAGCAACCAGAATATTTATTTCTTACGTGAGCATGGTTGCAACATCAAGGATTGTGAGATTTACAGTGTTAGAAGATTGGAAGCTACAAGATGAATTAAATATGAGAGCTATCTAGCTACCATATTCACCTTCAAATAACAACATAAGAAAAACTATAAAAATATTGTGACTCACAGTTTCATTGAAAATCCATGAAATTTGTGGAACATAAGCAACAGTTCCCCGACTAACGACACTTGCATCTGCTATTGGAGGCAATTCCCCAAGCATCGCTGATGCTAATGATGTCTTTCCTTCTCCGGTACTACCAACAATTGCCACAAGGCTACCAACCAGTATATCCATATTGAGATCAATACCATATTTATTTTTGTATCTCAGAGAGCATAATGAGCTTCCCAAGGTACACGGCTCCACTGAGAAACAAAAATGAGATCAATCCCCTGAAATATTTGAGAACTGTTATAATCAGGAGTGAAGAAGCTACATAAAACGAATATGGTATTGTAAAAATTTTCCACAATTTAGTAGGAGAAACAATAAGTCATTCCCATACCAAATGACTCCCCATGCAACCCCATTACAAGGGCAAGGACACACTTTTGCAAACTTCTCAGCATCACTGGAGTTGACTCTTCGAGATATTAGATCATCGTAAATATCTGTGATGGTACATGCATGTCATACCATATTGGGAAACATTTGAAACTACATGAGTTGGTACAATTTTCAATTTACCGAATGTAGCTGGAAAGAAAAGTTTGTGAAGCTTGATGATAGAACACGAGGATTTATACGTATGGGATTTAAGTTGTACGAAAGCGATTTCAAAATTATTGAGAGAGGGCATCATAAGTGCACAATTGATATTAGCACAAATCTAAGAAACAAGCATCCCAAGAAAACAAACTAATTAGTAGAATATCCATACAGAAAAATCCATTCTGCCATATCACAAAATTTCTAAATAGTAAGTAATGAAACAATTAACAGAAGTAGTGCTGGAGTGACGTCCTATCGCACATCTTGACGTGAAAGTAGATAGGAATCATAGATGCTTTTACATTCATATCTCGAGGGAAAGCATTTATCGTTCCCATACACTTTCACGCCATATTTATTATTATTTACTTATCAAAAAAATAAATAAATAAACTTTCATGTCAGGGTGTGCGATGTGAGGTCCAATCTTGAGGTCACTTCGGCATTATTCTTAACCACAAATTGAAGATACGACATCCAAAGATAAAACTAATTAGTAGAATATTCATACTGTGAAAGCCATTCCTCCCAAATCCATGTTAGTGGAACCTAAACAAATCAACAAGCACGTTCAGTCAGTTCTAACTAAGAAAATGTTGCATATATACATGTATGCTAGAGTTTACTTTGGTATATAATAGATAAATATGAGGAATATTTTGGAAAAGAATGGAATAAAATTTCAAAATAAATTTATATTTTTTGTTCCACAAGTTGTGTGCAATAACCAATCATCCTAATATTCAAGATGGAAATGAAATCCCAGAACAAAAAGTAGTATATCAAGGGCAGGTTTTAACAAACCGTACCCTGAAAGTCAAATAGAACAAAGGGGGTAAGTCATGGAAATGAGCCACTTGGATTATTGTTTCTAAGACCCAAACCAGCAAACAAACAAAGGGATAGTATTCCATTTGAATAGAGGGCATGAGATTACCTAATTAGCTTACACTGTCCATTAACTATTGATGAGCTTCCTTTCTTAGGCTTTTGAAAGCTTCCCTCTCAATGCCTATAGGAATTACATTTCATAGATGTCAAATACAACATAAAAAATAAAAATAAAAACAAAAAATAAACAGCTTACTATTTTAGAAATTTGAAAATATATGAAAAAAATGAATGTAACAAAAGCTTCCTTGCAATTCTTTCAAATAATTCACCACTAGTCACACATTCAAGAATCACATAAATCTTGATGAATCCTATCTAGAATGTCACATGTACAAATTGATTACATTTCATTTACAGAGACAAGTTGAAGGTTTTGTTGGATATTATATTCTCAACATAAACATGATCTACTAAAAGAATAAGCTCATATGAATTTGATTAACGTTATGAAAACTGGATTACTAAGTTGAAATATCCGATCATTATATTTGGTTCGAGTACTTAAATAGCATACCATTGTATGGTTGAGGACTGGATGAGCAAATTAGTTGCGCAAGAACAAACTCAAAAATTCAACAGAAACTAAATAAACAAAAACAAATTGAACTACCAAAGATTGTGATCCGTGAATATTTCACAATGGCACCTGTGTTCAACTCAGATCGCACATCAAACACCTAGGATCCTGTTTTAAAACATTTTTGTATAAGAGAATGCTAGAACACCTGTTATAGATTTTCTTATTTCACAAGATTTCGAAGATAATTACAGTTTAAGAGTTTCCCATTCATAATTGGAACTATTCTATAAGCTTAACAAGAAAATGAGAACAATTGAGATAATGGGAAGGCAGAGCAACCAAACTTTTACAATTATCTTTCGAAACGAAAAGCAATAATACAGTATACATTGTTAAAATAAAAGCCTCCCTTGTTGGATTCTTTATGTGAACTAACAACTAATATGATTTAGTATGTTTTCAAAAAAAAATTTTTGTGTTTCAATGTTGTAGACACATTTAAATACAGCTAAACCAGACTTTTCCATAACTCAAGGTCAGCTTCATGTACCTAAAAGCCTACATAAATGTAACTTGCTTTAATCTTTATAAAATAAAGCAGAGTAAAAAACTTCAAAGCCACTAATAAACCAAAAGAAAAAATATATACACACAGACCCAATAAATGAAAAAACCCTAACTCACAAAACCCAAATGCCAAAACTTTAGAAATCATCAAAAGCCAGAACACCCAGATTCAAAAAAATTTATCTCAAAGCAAGTAAGGCAAAAAAAATACTTGGGAGTTCAAATCCAGCAATAGGCTTTCGTTGCAGGTCCAAGCCAAGACTGCAAGGGGTCATGGGAGCATTCTTCCTCAATATTTAGTAAAAGCGATGTCAAATTCTTGTGCTGGATTTTGGGTAGGAAAAGTATGTAGTGCTACAAAAACACCATTAGTGATTGGTGTGTGGAACCATAGGCATTATGTGGTCCACCCATAATTCAATCTAGACTGCTTGATCAGACCAATATATGATAAAAATGATAGGCTTGTTGTAATAACAAATAAATGAAAGAAAGAATAGCACATTGTATAAGTATAACACACTGCAATTTCATAGGCAAAGAATTCATGATTGAGAAGGATTTTGAAGGCAATTTCTTCATCAATTAACTAATAAAAAGAAACTAAAGTATGCATATGCATCAGCATACATAGATTATATAAAGTGATCTCTTGTTTGCAAATGAGACACACCTTAGTTTTGATAAAACAGTGTCCTTGAAAGCATGAACACGCTTGGCTTCTGAGTATACATGAGCAGCCCACTGAGACATACAAAATGAAACCAAAAAAGCTCAATCAGACAAGACATTGTCGTCATCGTCATCTAAAAGCAGTAACGACTAAGACAATTATGCTTAGTTCACATAAATGCTCAAGGGAAAAAATCAGATAAATATGCAGCTCGATGCTATTCTAATATATTTAAGGTTATTTGGACGCAACTCAATGTTACTTTATATTTATATAGGATCAAAGCTATTCAATTTGCCATTTGAAGAAACACTCGTTCAGATTAGTTCTAGTGGATTTGTCTCATATACCTTGAATCTCTTTAGATCCAATTAACGCACATTTTCATGTTAAATCCATGTTTGATAAATAGAAATCATAATTAGATAAATCATTAATGCACATTTTCATGTTAAATCCATGTTTGGTAAATTTCTATATCTTTTAGAACAAAAACAACTAGAAATGTTCGATTTTTATACATAAACCACAGAAAATAGAGAATAAAGGGTAGAATGCTTGAAATTAGGATCATACATCGAAAATCGATAAGAATCCTTCTCAGATCTTGAATTTTTTAAAAATTATTGGATTCTACTCAGATTCGGCATTTCCCTGCCAATGAACGAGCCTGGAACTTGAAATTCAATAAAAAACATTGAAAATTTAAAAAAAAAAAAAAAAAAAAATCAAAAAGTCTATAAAATATTTTCACAAATAAAGAACCGTACCTTGAAGATTGTTAGAAATCCTCAAATAGAACTTGAAATCTCAAAGAGAAAGCAAAACCCTAGAAAAATTTCTCTTCGCACCCATGCATTGAAAGTCTGAGACTGGTCGAGATAAAGATAAAGCTTCGTAGGATTTGAGGATTTGAGAAATCGAAGAAAACTTGATGGAAAGAGAAGATGGAGCTTCATTAGATCTAAGAAACAAAGAAGGAGCTTCGTTAGGGTTTGAGAAGGAAATATCAGATGTGAGAAATTGAAGAACAATATGAAAATCGAAGATAGAACTTCGTTAGAATAAAAGAAACACAGTGAAATCAAAGAAGAGTTCATCGAAAACGAAGAATGAGTTTCGTTAGGGTTTCCCCCACTCTCGTACTTGTTCGAATTTGAAATTTGAAAGGCATTTTTGCAGGTTATGGATCTAAAATCTGATATTGAGAAACGGTCCATCACAGAGAAACGGTTCAAACCCGTTTTTCATAAAAAAACGGCCATAACCCGTTGCACAATTTTGTTCCAAAGTCACTATTTTTTTGTAGTGCATATTGAGAAATTATTCGTTCATAATCATCAAATCACTTATCATTTCTGTAAATAGGAGAAATCTTAAATTTGGAGAGTTACTGAGATTGTGGACTTGGTTATAAGTTTTTGTAAAGTTAATCTATGGCACACTCATATTTTTTATTTTATTTTGTTGGGCTCAGATTATGTCCGCAGACAGCTCTTTTGATGAGCTTTTGAATCTTGTAGAGACTGATCAGCGATTAGCTTGTGACCCAGAGACTGGGGGGTGTGGAAAACTAAACTATAAACATCGTATTCTGTCGAGACCACAAGTGTTCACAACGGGTAAATTGTCAAGTTGTTGAGAAATGAGTTATTCTGCTATAGTGTAATGATTTTTTGTCAGACATCCACAATTATAACTGCTTCTTATCTTGCAGTCTTGGGTTGGCAGAGTGCCCACGAAAGTGAAAACAACATATCTGCAACATTGGCAATCCTAACCACTGAGTTAGATATTGGTGTTGTGTTTCGTGGTCCAGATCCTGGGAACAAACGTTGCCTGGTTTCGGTGGTATGCTAGGATAATCCTCACATATTTTGATTCAAATATTATTTAATTTATTCAAGTTCTATCATTTGTTTCCTTAATAATCTTTATTGATTTACTTTCACTTCAAGGCCTGAAATAAGCGTTTCAGCTCAAACAACTCAGTCCTAATCTGATAACAATATTAAATTATGTGGTTGAACAATTACATCTACGTGTTTGTATGTATTTATCTATATTAAGAACTGGATCAATTATAATCAGAAGTTTAAAAGCAAAAAAATGTGTATGAATCACATTGATTTGGGCTGGGTCCAACATGCCAATTGTTGTTTTTCTTTGACGTGTATTTTGAAACTTGATTAATCGTGTTTGTGTTATAGAGAACACACCTCTTATCAATTATTTTGGGCCGTGATTGTTAGTTTGTAATTCGTAGGTTTGCTATTCTGGACTACACTATCTGTGCTTTCTTTATAATCATCAGTATGAAAGATGGTTCATGTATGACGACCAAACTGTCAAGGTAAAAAAATTCATGCCTTCAATTTTGTTCAGTTCTGTTAGTTATGTCCTTTTACCTGGTTTTTCTTATCGAATTTGACTCATCCAGGTAATGGGCAGTTGGAAAGAAGTTCTCACCAAGTGTACAAGGGGACGATTACAACCTCAGATTCTTTTCTTTGAAGCTGTAGATTAACATTTTTACTTTAATGCTTCTCTCATAATCTGCTCGTTAATGATGGCTTGGCATTCATTCTGTCCATGATGATGCATCCTTGGTGAAAAGTTTTGTACTTGTGTAAGTGATTCTTGTGAGAGCAAATGCTCTCTAGGAAGAAGACCAATGTACTATATACGAGGTTTTTTGTTTCAAATTTGGAAAATAGACGACAGAAGAACTCAAAGTTTACGTATAGGTATTGAAGGGAAGTGCAGTAACCACGAGCTTTACTCAGTGTGAAGGCACAAACAGAGCTTATTTTGCTGACTTCTTAACATGTTTGGCGATTTGTTAATTGCATGTATACAGCATAGTCCCATACAAAGAAGAACAGTTTTACTGTATCCAAATGGTCTCATGTAGATTGTTTTCATTTGCAGAATTAAAGAGTTTTTTGTCCATAGAAAACATTAGAGCCCCTTGGGTCTTGTCATAACTGTAGCTTACAAATGTTATGTGTCAATATAATGTCAATGCCTGGTAAATCTCTCTTTTTTCAATAGTTGGTGTTGGGGAAGATTGACAGAAAAATGATTTTTTTTTTTAAGAAAATGTGATTTGTAGGTGTATGATTGCACATTTTACAGGAATCACTTTCCTTGAGATGATGATATTCCACTTGACAGGAAAATATTATCCAAGAAAATTAGAATCCAACCCCCCACCCCCCAATTAGGGGTGTCAATAGGTTGGTTCTGGTTTGGTTCCTAAGGAACTTAGAACCATAACCATTATATTAGTTTGGTTCCGATTTTTGTTGGTTCTCGATCTAGTTCCAAAATAAATGAAACAGGAACTACCAAAAATCACGAGTACTCATCGGCTCCAGTTCTCAAGAATCAAATGACAAAAAGAGTATTTCAAATCATTATAAAAAAGATTTCCTTTCAAAAAATTAACATATTATCAACAAAAATTATTAACTTAATCATAATTTGTTATACTTAACATACAAATTAATTACTTTTTTCAAAAATAAAAATTTATCTTTGTTAAAATTTTAAAATTTTTTGGCTGAGAGAGGGATGAAATGGTATAGTTCATTTGTTGGTGGCTTGGAGGATTAGAAGCATGATTTTAGCTTTCCAATTGGCTGTTTTTGCATTAAAAAAATCAATCTGATTTATTTCGTACCCTTCGCTCGATGAGAAAATGGGTCAGATTCTACAGGATCAAACCTATGGGACTTAAGGAATGATGGAAGGGAATAAAAAGAAAAGAGAGGGAAAGAAAATAGAACTACAAAGTAAATAAAAATTAAGAAATTCAATATGAAATTAAGTAGAAGAAAAGAACCCAGATTCCAAATAAACAAATTAAAACTCGAAAAGGATCTTTCTGATTCTCGAAATCAGAATTTCGATCAAATCACACATCGCAGTATACGAGGCCCTCTAATTCTTTAAGAGGTTTATCTAAAAGATTCAACACGGAACAAAAAGGACAATATACAGGATGGGTAGAAGGCGTTGTGATCCTTAGCTCGATCCCATGTCCGAAACTACGGGATATAAAGATAAAATAATCCACCAATCCCAGGGATCCATAGGATTAATTCTGAATCCAACAATACAATAGAAGCATTTGAGTTGTTTAGTCTTAGATCTTGTATTTAAGATCGTATATATCTAGATCAAGTCTGATCTATATGCAAAAAATATATATGCACTAGGAGCCTCATTCTTTATTCGGCTCAATCTTAATTGAGGAATTTTATATAACATGCATTTATTTTTGAATAAAAAATACCATAAATCATCTATAGTATGGAAAGTAGGGGTGCAACTTGGTTCGGTCCGGTTTGGTTTGAGGTCAAATTGAAACCGAACCAACATAGGTTGGTTCCACTAAATAAGAACTAAAACCGAACCAAATTCCATTGGAATCAAAGCAACCCAAACCAAATTAAAGCCGGTTTGGTTCGGTTCGGTTCCATGGATTACAAATATTTTATAAATTATAATAATATCTTTTAATGAAAAATAAACATAAAATTTCATATGATAAATCACAAATCTATCCATAAAAAGTCATTAGTTTATCCATAAAAGATCACTAATCTATGTACTAACTCTTAAAATAATTCATAATAATTATTATATACATATATATATTTATTTCTTGCATAGGGGGTTCAATTATCGGTTTGGTTCAGTCCTATACAAGCTTGATCCGAAAACCGAACAAATTGATTGGTTCTTCTTTTTTGTAACCTAGAACCGAACCGCAACTTGTTCCAAACCACCCGAAAGCTATCAATTTGGTTCGGTTCTCGATTTGAACCAGACCAAGTTGCACCCCTAGTGAAAATAAATGACAAAATAAATTGGTGTTGAGTACCCACGGGTACCCATTGGATAGAACCTAATTGTTCCAATTCCTATTGGTTTGATACCATTTTAGACCCAACTCTAATTAGTTCCAATAAAAAGCAATTCGGACTCAGGGTATTCAATTCCGGTTCTAATTCAATTTCGGTTAAATGAGTACCCATTGACACCCCTACCCCCTGTAGAAAATATGAATTTATTGATAATTCTTGGATGAATATTACAAAAGCCCCAATAGGGTATTTATAGGCATTACATCAACCAAGATATATGAAAACTACCTAATATAAATATTCTAGAATATCCTAATTGATATATTATAAATATCAATATATATTTTAGAATATCCTTCATCACAACCTTCCATTTGTGTGAGATACACTAACAATGATACAATGTATCTCATGCATTTTAATAGAGTGCATCTTATTCTCTAACACCCCCAATACTAAAAGCCAACTATCCTTATGATATTTGCTGGGTGCAGTCAAATATCATCCATTGCTCAAAAATCATTATTTTTGGATTTCAAATCTTAAAAAGTATCGTGGGATCCACATGGATTATCATATTGGCAATCGAACACCCCCACAACCTTTTAGATTTCATGAAAAACTTCATGGTAAAAGAAAAACAAAACAAAACAAATTTTTTCTAACTTGATCAATGGTGTTAAAAATGGACGGCTACCAAACACCCAAATTTAAAATTAAAATACAACCATAAAAAATAACTTTTAAATTTTTTTTTTTAAATACATAGAATTAGGAAATATGACAAGATGATCTTATTAGGAAATTTCAATTCTTTACCATGGGTAGGAGAAGGAAAATTCTCTTATTATTACTTATGTCATCAGCACCACATGTCAAAACGGTGTTGGTCTGTGAGCAAACAATCACTCAAATTACACGACCTGCATTGGACAAAAGGGCCACCACTTAATTGACTTGTAAGTGCAATATATTATTTCTTCAAGATACAAGTTAGAAAATCAACTGTTCTCTATGGATGTGGATGCTATACAAATAAGATTCCATAACAAAATATGTTGAAGCAGTTGATGATTCATATGATGACGGCAATGCCAGCGATGATGAATGTGTAAAATACATAATACATAGCAAGTACACAATAAAAATTCTGTAATTTTACCCAAAGGTTAAATTTTGAATTTGTATTTGGATGTAATAAAATAGACTAGCTTTTCAAAACCTTCATCGAGTTTATGCATTCTTAAATACTTAAAAAACAATTTCTATGAAAACTAATATTCGCAAACCAAATAGAGTTTTTTTTATTTTTATTTTTTATATTAAGATATGAATTTATTCATCAAATGATAATAAAAAAGATTGTGTGAATATGTCAATTTTTCTATAAAAATATACACAATTTATTATAAGCAAGTTAAAATAAAAACAATTAATCCTTACGTTCCATTTTTATTTTTTTTTATTCAATATTTCTTAGGGTTGTATACAAGAAAATGAAACTATGATCAAATGTAAACGTGGCAAAAAACAAGAAAAACAAAAATATAAGTAAACTGCCCAAACATATTTTTGACGACCCCAATTCCTACAAGCCAAACACACCCCCTATGATTCCTACCAGTTGCTTGCCTACCCAACTGAGAATCCAATATCTAACTCCACTGAGTTCAATAACGAGAAGACTGACCAATAAAAAAAAAGGAGAAATTTACCAAAACTATGCAATTTTCATAATTAATTACCAAAACGGTAAACTGTAGCAATTAATTCAGAAAACGGTAATTTTACCATTTTCAGAATTATTTTATTTTACAAATCGGTAAAAACAGTAAAATACATTTTTTTTTCAAAAATACCCTTTTTTAATTTTGACTGAAATTACGAATTTCCCCTCTTTTTATCGTCGAATGAAGTGCCATCAAGTAAGATTTTCTCCTCTTTTTACCATCGAGCAAAAGTGAATCGAAATATTTCCTTGGATTTTAAGTTATTGTGAAGGTTATAATTGTAAATGCATATAAAAAATAAAAAGGGTATTTTCGATACAAAATATTTACAATTTATTGCTTTACTGTTTTGGTAAAAAAAATTAATTCTGAAAACAGTAAATTACCGTTTTCAGAATTGATTTGTACATTTTACCGTTTTGGTAAATATTCAAAATTTGGTGCATGTTTTGATAAATCTGCCTAAAAAAAATACATCTCTAAAAGAAGAATTTTTTTTTTTTTTGTAAAAGCATTAAAAACAAAAATTCTTGCACCACTACCAGCCAAACACACCCCTATTCCTACTAGGCAAACCTACCTCAAACTGAGAGATCAGTAAACCTTACTTAACTAAGAGTTCAATAACGTACAATGAAGACTGACAACCCAACTACCAGCCAAACACACCTCTATTCCTACTAGCCAAACCTACCCCAAACTGAGAGATCAGTAGCCTCACTTAACATGTCTGCATGTCCTCAAAACCTAAAGTTTAGACAAAAAAACACATTTTTTGCACAAATTTTTTTATGAATCATGTTGGAGTGACCTCAAGTTAGAACCTCATATCGCATTTCTTGACATGAAAGTGGATAGGAATCATAAATACTTTTTCACTTGTATCTCTATAAAAAAAAATATCTATGGTTCTCATACACCTTCACATCAAAAAGTGCAATATGAGATTTCAATCTAAGGTCACTTCAGCATTATTCTCTTTTTATAGACATAAAGTATAAACCATCACAAACAAAATCCCAATTAAGATACCACCATTTTTCACAAGCAATTTTTAGCCAAATAAAAAACACCAATTCCAAAACATTCAAGCAACCTGATGCCCGCATTTAAATTTAATCCAAATAGAGGTATTTCGGGGGAGAAAATATTTACAGAAAACCCTCACACTGAACAATTCTACCCAAATATCCATCAAATTTCAACGTTATTATATCCACCAAACACCACAAGTACTAGTACATACATAAAATATAGTAATACCATAACTGATTAATGATAATGTTCACCCAACTAAGATAAAACTTGAAGAACAAATTCAAATTTTGAAGAACCCTAGAAGATAAACTTCAGAAATTTGACAAAATACAATGTGGCACAGCAAGGTTTGGAAAAAAAAACACCCTATGGAGATAGTTGTAGATAAGTTTGAGAAATCTGACCAAATTACAAAGTGGCACAACAAGGTTTAGACGAAAAACAACAGCCCATAGAGATAGTTAGAGATAAATTTGAGAAATCTAACAAAATAGAGAGTAGTACAAAAACAAGGTTAGGGAAAATAAATAACTAATGGAGAGAATTAATGTAGAAGCCACATAGATAAACTTTAGAAATCTGAAAAATACAAAGTGACTCAGCAAGGTTTAGGCGAAGAAAAAAAAAAAACCTAAAACTAAGGGGTATACTTAAAGATATAAAAAACCCTAGAAAGAGAGAGAGAGAGATGTTTAAAATGGATTTCATGAAAAAATTCATATTGAAAAAAAAAAAATTTAATTAAATTTTCCTTGATCCCAAGGTGTTTAAAATGGATGGCTACCGAACTCCCAAAATTTAAAATTAAAATTTAATGGTGAAAAATATTTTTTTTTTAAATTCTGAAAATTTCATTTTCCACAAGCCCGTGGCATTGTACCATGTTTTCGGATGCCAAAATGTAACTCATGACCCTTAATAGGATTTAAGTTGGTTTTAACAAATATTTGTTTGTAAGGTAAAATAATATTAAATATTACGAAAGTAAAAAAAGAAGTGTTGAGTCTATTGGAATTGAAATCAAATTTTACACTAGCAGAAATATTTTTTGTTTTTTTATTTTATTTTATACAAAAGATGCTTTTTATTTTAAAGAACATTGTTGGAGATACTCTTAATGCTCCCAAAAATGACTTGATATTATCCTCTACTTAAAAACATATCTGACCATTTAAAGTATGGAAAATTACTTAAATATCCTCGTTGGTGGAGGGAATTCTTTCTAATTAGTCACTAAGTTTTAGGGCTTCTCTTAATAAATAGTACATTTAGTAAAACCTCTCATTCTAATCAGTCCGCAGACCCACGTTGAATCTACTCTCATTGTTCAAACTCAACGTTTTCATCCAAAAAAATTGGATCTTTGATTAAGTATGGTTTGTCTAAATATTCTCTCAATGATGGATTTGGTGGTTGCTTGTGATTTTATTTACTAGTGATCTTATCTTTTGATGTTGTATTTTGTTTGAAGATGTAAAATTTATTAATTGATTAAAATAAAATTAGGGATATTCAACGAGTCAACCCGGCCAATCTACCAAAAATTATCTAATTCGGACTAATCCAAACTCAACTCGATTTTAGAATATTAAGCTTGGGTTAGTGAGCTTAGGCCTGATGGTCGGGTTGAGGGTTCTATCACTTTGGTTCAAACTTAGATTCACCATCCAACCTGCCCAGGTTGCAGCCCTACTTAACACATCAAAATGTCCACACAAACCTAAAATTCAGATAAAAACATTTTCTTTGTACAAATTTTTTATAATCCTACTTTATCTTAGAATAATTAACGTACCTTCATCAACAATTCCATAAGATCCAAACAATCAAGTATTTATGATAAAATTTGATAAAAAAATTTAATTACAAAAATCCCCATAAATTAAAAAATCTCTACAATTAAAAGACTTCTTTTATAATCAACTCATGACTTTGGCCTTGCACGAGGGACTAACATAAATATCCAGAATGTCCTCATTTCACTTATGATGCTTGCCCATCATTATATTACTAGAGTTTACTTATGCCTACGACATGTGGACAACTTCTTTGAGGTTAAGGGTGGAAAAATGGTAAAATAATAAAGTTGAAGGGATATTATTAAAAAACAGAAAGAAGATGAGAGTATTATTGAAAAAGGGGTTTGGTTATATATCCCTGTAAACTTATCTCCATTGCTTCAATTCTATCTATGAACTCCAAAAATTACTCAAGTGGGTGCAAATGGCCATTTCGTTGTGTGCAAATAGCCACCCCGAATAGGCATAGATTAATGGTGTGGTAATATCAAAAGTTTCCTTTTTTACTTGCACGTCATCATTGCTTTTAGAGGAATCAACTCGACCGGTTTAAACGAGATTGGTCGACGCCAAAACCCAAACCGGGTTTAAAATCCATTCGACCGTTAGTTAGTACTTGGCGGTCTGTGTCGTCTTCTTCACATAGTCTCATGTCTCACAGTCTCGCAAAGGTTTTCAAATTTAAAAACCGCCTCATCAAGAATTCAAAAATCAAGAAAGAAATAAAGATAAATCTCCGCCATTGTTGGTAGCTTAGAGAGTGAAAAAGAGAGAATGAAATCGCATCTTGTTTAAATTTCTCTGTTAATCTTGCTAATCTGTCTGCGTTTGTGGATCAAATTGAGTCAAAATCCATGGTTTTCGCTCTCAATTTAATCATCAATGGAGCGTAAGAAGCAAGGTTCTCTTTCCAGACCATCTCCCTCATCTACTGCTGCAGCTAGGGCTTCTGCCTCCATCGAAGATGAGCGGAAGCAAAATCTCACTCAATCTGGTAATTTCGATCAATCTGAAACTCCGATCGAATTCGATTGCGAGAAAACCCTAACCTATGTTAGAAAGGAAAACAACAGCAAAGCCCTAAATCTCTTTGTTGAAGATTTGAATCTCCGTTACAAGATCTCCACCGCTGACATCCACCTCTTGGAAGGTTTAATTTCTGTTGAAAGTGCAACCCTAATTCGAGATAGTAATAAGAAAGAAATACATTTGAAGGATGCAATGGTATCTGCAAGAAAAGCGGTTTCATTGTTTCCAAATTGCATCAATTATGTTATTTCTACGCTATTCAACTCTACTTTGCTTCAAATGATTGTAAAGGGTATGAAGAAGTTGTTCAAGAATGTCATCGGGCATTATTGATTCAAAATTCCATACCAGTGTCTGGTGTAGCACATAATATGAAGCCGGACCTTCATTCAATTATTCAAAGATCCAACATTGCTTTGATATCGATTTGGATGAAAAAGATTACTGGGGAGAAGGCTGGGTCGGTTCCCACGAAACAGATATCGAAGGACTTAATTGAGGTTGAGCATAATGAGAGCAAGAAATCGAATAAGAGAATGGAAGAGTTCAAGAAGGATATTTCGGTTCCCACGAAACAGATATTGGAAGACCCAATTGAGGTTGAATTGCGTAATAAGAGCAAGAAATCGAATAAGACAGAGGAAGAGCGTAGGAAGGAAATTGAGGTTCGTGTCACTGCTGCAAGAATCTTGCAACAGCAGCAGAAATCTACTTCACCCCAATCAAAGAACGAGGAGGAGGAGAATTACCGAGCGAGCGAAAAGATTGACCCCTCGGTGGTGGTGAAGAGGAATCGGATTCTATCATATTGGAACACTTTGAGTCTCAATAAGAAGCGAAGTTTGCTCAAAGTGAGTATTCACGATCTCGAGGCCTATTTCAAGGATGGATTGGAGATGCAAGTTCTGTCAAAAGCTCTATCTTTTGGCAAGGCCAATGGGAATTGGCAATTCTGGGCTTGCCCAAGGTGCAATGAGAAATTTGCCAATTATGATTCACTAAAAAAACATGTTCGAAGGGAGCACGTGAAAGTCCTATCGATATCTGTCTTACCTCAAAAGGTTAGAAATAATTGGGTTGCCATGATTCTCAACGGTCCATGGCTTCCAATAGATATTTCTAATGTATTAAGAATTCTTGAAGGATCAAAAGATACATCAGAGTCTTCTCCTGATAAGGGGAAGGTAACTTATCTTGAATGTGAGTGGCCACTTTCTAATGATTCCGAGCGTATGGAGCTCCTTGAAAAAGTTAAAATTATGCTTCAGTTGCTTCTGAAACATGAATATCTTACTGAGAGACATATTACTAATGTGATACAATTCACCATGGACAAGATACAACATATCCCTCACATTGGTTCACGGGTTCTTGACATTGGCTTGGAAAAAACACTGTTTGGCTTATGCTTCTTGTCACCTTCACAGCTTAAAAAAATCCTCAAATCCTTAGAAGAGCTTTCTGATTATTGTGGGTTAGGAAGAGAGAAGGATAGCACCATAGATGATGAGACACACAGTGTCACTCAGGAATCTGAAATCAAAGAGGGGATCATTCTTCGTGGCGGTTCTTTATGTTTCCTTTTGGAAGATAGTGCTGATTGCGAGGCAGTGTTAACCTGGATATTAGACGGTCCTTCGAGTCAGGAACAACTAGCTTCATGGAAATGTCCAAAGGACGATAAAATACGTTGTGGAATGGAAATTCTGCAAAAAATCAATGAGGAAAATTCCCTCTTACAGAGCTTATGCGAGAGTAAATGCGAGCAACTGAACCGTGAGGTAGCTTTGGAGACAGTTGAGAGATTCTGTCTCAGAGAGTGTAAGGCAAGGGTGAAAGCCACCGAATTTGTTTCTCAAAGTTACGAGGTAGTCCTCCAGAAGCAGAAAGAAGAGCTTGTTGAGAGGAAGAATGAGTTTGAAGCTGTATCAAATGTTCTTAATGAAACAAAAGGTCTCAAAGTCTCACAATTTGGATATGAGGAGTCTTTGATGGGCAAAGATGAGGATTGGAGAATGCAGGACTTACTGTATCAAGCAGACACTTGCATAGAAACAGCATTTCTGAGACACAAGGATCGGTTCTCCGTAGAGGTGGGTCTGTTGGTAGTTTTATCTGCAAAACTTAAACCATGACTTGTGATCCATGCCATCTTATTTTAATGACATTATATTCATTCTTGTAGTTCAGCAAAATTGATGCAAAGATCGTTCACACTGACACTGCTATCAGGGCAATGGAGTCGAAGCTTGGGTCTTTTTCTGCTCGTGATTATCAGGCAATTATGTTGCCTCTTCTGAAGTCATTCTTGCAGGTACATAATGGTATTTTTACCTGATTTATGAACCCCATCCCATTTATCAACCATCACATATATGTTTGAAACAGGACATAGTTTGCACGATCACCCATTTCAAGATTTCTATGGATTCTACAAGCACCCAATAAAGCATTCCACATAAGCACATCAAGTTTCATCGGGCATTGTTTCATGATCTCCTTTGCCTTGTCAAACAGACCAGATGTCAATTGCTTTTCTGCTTTCCCCATTTGCAGCCAGACCCGATGTCATCGCATTCCAAGAGTCGACACTCTTCTTACCCATTCCTTCTAATGCTTGAATCATGCCTTCTAACCATCCACACTTGGCATACATGTTAATGAGCGCCGAACCAAGATTCTTGTCAAGCTCAATTCCATGCTTGTTGATATAACCATGGACCCACAGATACACAATGACTGTTGTTGTTCAATTTTTTAATCTTTTGTTAGGAATTTTTTTAATTTTGGATCTTCAGTAGCGCACATTGTACTGAAATCTGTTTTGATGGTGAAGTTTTGACCAAATCTGTGATTCTCGAGGGAAAATCAGAGTCTGGTTTGAATTATGTGGTAGTTGTTCTCCTAGATTTCGATTAACGGAATTGATTGGAATCTGCAATATTTTTGCAGTGAACCTTCAATTAAAATTGAAAAAAAATTTGCAGTTTTTTTCTTATAAGTTGTGCTCTTAGATTTCGATGAAATTGTAAACATCATTTATTTGACTTCAATCGTATTTCAAAGTGTTGTCAGATTGGCATTTGTTATATTGTCAGCAATGTCATCTTGATTTTCTTTTATTTGTTTTTATAGTTGCACCTGTTTGGATATAAATTTTCATATTCTTGGTGTTAACTCTCTTTTCCAGTCACATTTAGAGGAAATCGCGGACAAATATGCTACAGAGAAATCCGAGGCTGCAGAAAAGGCATTATTAGCTGAACTTGCGCTCGATGAAAAAAAGAGTATCAATAAAGGAGGCGATCATTTGAAACAGAAGCATAAGTCAAAGAATAAGAAAAACAATAAGGGTAACTGTAAAGCTAAGAATTTAAAGGTTGTAGTTGTCTCTGTTTTGTTGGGTTATTTTGTTACAACTTTGTTGACGTTGAGGCTAATGCTTTCCTGAATTTTGCAGCCTAGAGGTGGTGAGAAGGCTAGTGGAAGCATTGTTGAGAACATGGCACCAGAATTGTCTGTTGTTGACTCAAAGCTCGATTCTGGTGATCCAAATGTTTATGAGCAGTTGAGATCTGAAGGGCCTGACATGGTACCCAATTCAGAAGTTGAGAGCCTCTCAATTAGCTGTCATGAGAAGCCTCGTGAGGATCCATCAGTGGGAAGGCCTGATACATCAAAAGATTTATTAGCTGAAGTTGCGCTTGATGACAAACAGAGTACCAATAAAGCTAAGGATTTAAAGGTTGTAATTGTCTGTCTTGTTGGGTTCTTTGATTAGGTGCATATTTTTTAATATACAACTTCATTGACGTTGGGGTTAACATTTTCCTGAATTTTTCAGGCTAGTGGTGGTAATGAGGAAATTGCAGAACAGACGTACGTCTCTTTCTTAGGGGTGCAACTTGGTCCGGTTCAAACTGAGAACCGAACCAACTGATATCTTCGGGCTTGTTTGTTCAGTTTGGAACAAGTTGCGGTTCGGTTCTGGGTTTAGAAAATGGAGAACTGATCAATTTGGTTCGGTTTTCCATTGAAGGCTTGTATTGACCAGAACCAAACAGAGAACGAACCTTATATAATAAATAAATAATTATGAATTATTTTAGGAATTAGGACATATATTAATGACTTCTTTATGGATAAACTAATGATTTTTTTATGAATAGATTAATGATTTATTATATGAAATTTATCTTTATTATTTATTTATTTTATTAAAAATCTGTCTTTCCAACTAAGTTTATAGGATATCGGCAACCCATAGAACCAAACGGAACCAAACGGACCTTAGTTTGGTTTGGTTTTATTGGCATATCGGTTTGGTTCTGATTCTTGTTTAGTGGAACCAACCTATTTTGGTTCGGTTCTGATTTAGCCACAAACTGAACCGAGTTGCACCCCTACTCTTGTTAGGCACACAGACATGATCCTTCTTCTTCACTACCATAGCTATTTTTTATTTATGTGCTTATGTGCATACTGCAGTCACTTTCTTGTTGTCTCGGATGACTTGAAACAGAAGGAAGGGGAATTTAGACGTCAACTTGAGACTGAAACAGATGCAAAAAAGTTTGAAGAAACTCTGGAGTATCAAATGAGAATCGAGAATGAGGTCAAACAGAAGCTCCAAGCAGAACTACATGAGAAGGCTAGTGAAAGCATTCTAGAGAAAGTGGCACCAGAATTGTCTGTTGTTGACTCAAAGCCCGATTCTGGTGATCCAAATGTTCATGAGCAGTTGAGGCATGGTGCTGATAGCCAGAAAATTGAGTTGGAACAGTCTAGAACATATTCTGGAGGGCCCGACATGGTTCTGAGTTCAGAAGTTGAGAGCCCCTCAATTAGCTGTCATGAGGATCCATCGGTGGGGAAGCCTGATTTGTCAAAAGATATATTAAGTGTGCCTATACAAAGTTCAGAGGGAACAGCAATGCTTGGCAAATCCACTACCAATTCTGGAGGGCAAGGTTAACAGCTCTATAATAACACCACATATTTGTTGGTCAAAGTATTCCATCTGTCTGGAAGGTGTCCCTAAATCATACTCGTTTCTGGCAGGAACTTTGGAAGTTTTGCCTACTGGTCAATGCCGATGGAAACAAAGCCGAGGCAAACAACAGAACAGCTCTACCAAATTGCTTGAAAAACCCCCTCAAGCGTTGTCATCTGAAAAAGGTAATTATGAAGTTAGGAATTTACCAATTTACTGTCGCACCAAAGAACAAGCTACTGCAACGGCTCAGGGGACACTTGTGGTGGTCATCATGACCATGGCTGTACTTTGGTGCACTAGACTCGGACTGTTTACATTTATTCTTCTTCTACCTTAGGTTGAACTTAGTAATTTTAAATTTTAACTTCCTTATTATTATTATTATTTATACATAAAGAACGGAAAAAAAGAACAACAATGTGACTTCAGTAAAACTGAATCCCGCCTAAATAAACAACATTAAAAAAAAAAAACTTTTGAACTCCTTATACAAGTTACACAAAAATACATAAAACCTAGAAATTGAAGGTTATAAGCTACGCCTACCCAAGCAACTTTTTTTTGTTGGATTCACAACAATATTTGAGATGGCCTCAAAACAACAAAGCAATCCCACAAAGAATTTGACCTAATTATAGCAGGCATCCAAAAAAATCAATTTCTAATCAACAAACTGGAGGAGATGCAGCACCTAGCCTCCCGGTGTCCACTTGCCTACACATCAGTCTACCAAAAGCCTCAACTACCAAATTGAATAAAATGGAGATAGTGGGTCACCTCGCCTGAGGGCTCTTGAACTCTTGAAAACACTTGCAGAAGGCCTATTGAATAAAAATTAAAATGACGACGATGATATGCAATTCTAAAATTAATCCACCTTTCATTGAAACCCATACAACCTCAGGAAATCCGAAGCATGGTCACACTCCTTTTCCAGATCGATTTTGCAGACAATACCAGGTTTCTTGGATCTTAACCTTGAGTCAATACATTTGTTTGCAATTAACACTTTGGATCTCAGCCTTGAGCTTCATTATTAATTATCGACATCAGTCTATTGCACTTCTATTCAAACTAAGGCTACTTGCATAATTCAACAAACCTAGGTGGTATCCATATGGTCATGCTAATATGATAATATGGATACTTCTATAACACTCATATTTCATTTTACATTTTTTATGTCGGTTACTTATTTTAGAAAGTGCAGACTTGTATTACATCTTGAGTTACCCATGACACAAAATTCACTCATAGGATGATCCTGACCTTGTAACACTCATATAACACGCATATGCATTTATTATCTTACTGCAGTAATTACTTCGACATTGGGTACCTGTACTTCCATCTCTATGTTACATGGAATCACTAAGCAGTGCTGGTGACATTCTGACCTTTTATATTGTTTTATTTTCAGATACATTTCAAGCACCGAATGAAGTTGTGGTCAACAGCACGAATGGAAAGAATGTGATTGGGACAGGGCTGAAAAATAAAGTTGGTGATAACAATTGCTTTTTGAATGTAATCATACAGGTTGGAAAGTTGGAAAATCCATAATTTCATAGGAATTAGCAAGTTTTCCATTCTATGATCTTTCATGCCACTTCACTTCTACTCTTTTCTGTAGACTCAGACTTTTTCTTGTAAAATGCAGTCCTTATGGAATTTAAAGCGGTTTCGAATTGAGTTCTGGGGAAGATCAGTATCGTGGCATAATACTGTTGGAAATCCTTGTGTTATCTGTGCATTATATGATATTCTTGATGCACTGAGTGAATCAGAAATAGAGACTCAAAGTGAAGCAATTGATCCTACTTGTCTGAGAGTTGCTCTGAGCAAATTTTATCCTAATAGTAATTTCTTCCAAGAGGTAGATTCACACATAATAAATTCGTTTTCTCTTTTATTGAAATAAATCTAATACGTGCAGTACTGGTTGACAGGCACAGATGAATGATGCTTCTGAAGTATTGGCAGCAATCTTTGACTGCCTTCATAAGTCATTTACTACTGAATCACGTAAATTCAATGCTGAATTAGAAGAAAACAATTGCATAAGTTCTTGGGATTGTTCAAGCAATGATTGTATAGCATATACTCTCTTTGGAATGAACATCTTTGAGCGGATGAACTGCAATAGCTGTGGTAGGGAATCCAGATGTCAGAAGTACACTTCATTTTTTCACAATGTCAATGCTAATGCTCTCCGAACAATGAAGGCATGTCTTGTATTAAGAAATTATTTGTTCATAATCTTGGAATCACTTATCATTTCTTTAAAGAGGGGAAATCTTAAATTTGGAGAGATGAGATTGTGGACATAGTTTTATGTTTTTGTAATTGGTTTCAGATTACATCTAAAGACAGCTCTTTTGACGAGCTTTTGAATCTTGAATCGATTGATCGCCAATTAGCTTGTGATCCAGAAGTTGGCGGCTGTGGAAAACTCAACTATATCCATCGTATTCTGTCAAAGCCTCCACAAGTGTTCACAACAGGTCAATTGTCAATTTGTTGAGAAATGAGTTATTCTTCTATCACTCATAATAAGTCTTTATTCTTATCTTGCAGTCCTGGGTTGGCAGAGTGTCCATGAAAGTGAAAACAACATATCTGCAACATTGGCAATCCTAACCACTGAGTTAGACATTGGTGTCGTGTATCGTGGTCTGGATCCCGGGAACAAACGTTGCCTGGTTTCTGTGGTATGCTAGAATAACCTTCACATCTTTTGATTCCAATATTATTTAAGTTGCTTTTGTGAATGAGATTAACAAGCAGTTATTATAGTTCGGTCACCTATTTCCCTTGATAGTCTTTATTGATTAACTTTCACTTGAAGGTCTGAAATAAGCGTTTCAAAGAATTGGATCGATTATTATCAGTAGTTTAAAAGATAAAAGTTGTGGATGAATTACCCGATTGAGCTATAGAGAGTGTTGATTTCTTCCATATTGAGATGATCACCATGATTGAGCAATGTAGTCCCCCCCCCAACCCTCCATACCAATTACTTGCAATTCATTCGACCTTGTGGAGGGTCTAACATCGACGTGTACTTTGAATTCCAACTAATCATGTGTGACCTTGTTAAAGAGACCGTTTCTTATCAATTATTTGGGCCCTGATTGTTATTTTGTAATTCATAGGTTTGCTATTATGGACATCACTATTTATGCTTTATTTATAATCATCGGGATGAAAGATGGTTCCTATACGACGACCAAACTGTCAAGGTCAGTTTCAATTTTTTATTTTTCTATTTTTTATATATATATATATATAATCTTGTTTAGTTCTGTTAGTTATGCCCTTTTACCTGTTTTTTTTTTTTTTTTCAAATTTGATTCATTCAGGTAACTGGCAGTTGGAATGATGTTCTCACCACGTGTAAAAGAGGGCATTTACAACCTCAGATTCTTTTCTTTGAAGCTGTACATTAACTTTTACTTGATGCATCCTCTGTGATAGCAGTCATAAGAAGTTTTTGTTTCAAAATGAGGAAAATAGATGACGAAAGAACTCAAAGCTAAGATATTGGTATTGAAGAGAAGAGCAGTAACCACAAGCTTAACTTAGAATAAATGGACGCATAGGTTGTTTTCATTTGCAGAGTTAAAAAGTTTTTGTACATGGAAAACATTACAGCCCCTGGGTCTCGTCATAAATGTAGGTTACAGATATATGTATCAATATAATGTCAAAGTCGATAATTTTGTTGTCTATTGCTCTTCTTTCAGTCGCTGAATTGCTACTTTCAATGCTTTAGGCACGAATAATCCCCAAGATTTCTCAACACCAATCATATCCATGATGGTCTGCTACAACTGACAAGACACGGAGATTTACATGATTACACAAAACAAAAATGAATGAATAATAATTTTGGAAAATGTGAAGATGAAGTTCTATTGACCAATGAATTAAATATAAATCAAATTAACTTTCATCTGAAGACTATATATGCTGCAAAATCTTTGATATCTTGTTTATTTATGGAACCTTGGAAGTTGGTACCCATGAGAGAGAGAGAGAGGTAAGCTGTACTTAGAAGTCTTTTACTTCATTAAAGTATGAAAAACATAGGACAAAGATCTCATTTGAGTTACTTGAAGATGAGAGGAAGAGGGGGATTTTTGTTCCCAATCAGCCAACTCTTTGTTGTCTCTCTCTATATTTTATCTTCTTCCCCAATCTAACAAACTGATCTATCTAACATAGGCCAAAGATTACACTAACAATTAACAATATAAGCAATGATAATATCTTAATATTGTGTCCTGGACAAAACCCATTTTGTCTTGCAACCCCAATGTGAATGTTATCAATGGATTCATCAACTACTAACAATTAACAATATAAACAATGATAATATCTTAATATTGTGTTCTGAACAAAACCCATTTTGTCTTGCAACCCCAATGTGAATCCATTGACATAATAATATTTGCAAAATCCAATAAGAAACATTTAGAATTTTACTGAGTGAGTCACATGCACTCACCTTCTTGGAAGGTAGGTGGGACAATCTTCTTCAATCAAGCCTAATAAGACTGTAAATTTACACACAATATTAAGCTTAAAATCAAATTAAAAAAAAAAAATCTATAAATAAAATAATTAAACACCTTGTCTTCAATGGTGAAGGAAGAAGAGAGAGGAGTACGAGATTGAGGTGCGTTCTAAGTTTCTTGCTGGTTTGTTAATGGAGTTGTTGGTTCATAGGGTTATTTGTTATCTCATTCTCTTTCAATTAACAATATATATATATATTTTGTCATTCTTTCAAACTAGTAAAGTCTGGTTGATCGCCGATCATTAACCCATGATCATTGATCATAGATGATAATCAACAAAAACTTATCAATGATCATTTTTAGAAACATTGATCAATTAATGAAGAGAATTCCATCTCTAGATTATTATAAAGTAACTATATCCACCAAACACCACAAGTACATACAGAAAATATAGTAATACCATAACAGACTGAATAACCCACAAAGATAAACTTGAGAAATCTGAGAAAATATAAAGTGGCAAAGCAAGGTTTAGACAAAAAAAAAAAAAAAACTATGAAGATGGTTAGAGATAAACTTTAGAAATCTAGCAAAATAGAGAGTAGTACAAAAACAAAGTTAGGGGAAAAAACTAGTTGAGAGAATTAGAGAAGAACCCAAAAAGATAAACTTGAGACGACCTAAGGAGATACCTGTATTCTTCGGTGGCATTGGAGGAAAGGAGAGGAAGAGATCTACCTTCGTTTTATTTTATCACTCCATCAATATTAACAAAACTAAACCAAAATCAAGATGATAAACATGGGAAATCTAGCAAAATTAATGGAGATTTTTCGAGAGGAAGAGGAAGGTTAATGAGATTTCACTGAATTAGAGAGAAGAGGAAGATTAGGGTTTTAATGAGATTTACCTTACCTCCAATGCCATTGAAGGATTCAAGACATCTCCTTGGATCTTCTTCGGATTAGGGTTTTTTTATGGATAAAAAATAACCGAAATGGTGAGATGGACTAGGTCGGTTGCCCCTGAAGATTGGGTTTTCTTCATTACATGCTTGAAAATCACATTGTAATGTTTCAAAAAGACCCATTTTTGGTATGAATTAGTTGAATTTTCCTAATTTTTTTTTTTCAAATTCTCTACCAGCTCCTAAATAAAAAATATATATATTCTACAAAAGTTCAAATAAATAAATAAATAAAAAGGGACCAAATTTATACATTTAAATAAAATAAAATATTGGTTAGTAATTAGTGAAAAATTACCTTTGGGCCAATTATTTTTTAGTTTTAAATCTGGATAGCCATGTTGGGGACACCATAGTGGACCTTTTGCTTGTAACTTATTTACAAAGATACTAAAGAATATAATTGTGTACTAATTAAAGGAATGTATTTAGCCAAAATTAGATTCTTAATAAAATATGGTCAACCTCTCTCTATATTTTCTATTCCTTTTCAGTCTCCACTACAAACAAAATCTTTAGATCTTAATTAAGTTTTCTAAGGCTTCTTTTCAAAAGTTTGATTTGTTTTTGAAAATTTTATTTTATTATTATTATTATTATTATTATCAAGTGACGATTGAAGAATTATATCAAGTGACGATTGAATTTGATAATATAATATGCAACAAAATTAGGTCTCGAAAGTGGAATGTGAAGGGGAACTGAAGACCCAAACGTGTGTGTTGTTTGCCCACTCTATAAGAAAATCTTGGCTTTACCCGTTAAGAACCCTTAGTAAGAGTTGGAATCTTACTAAGTTAGTAAGGAAAGAGTTTTTCAATAAACTAATAATTGGAAACAGAAGTTCTTTATGGATTTTTTAGAGGTTAATTCATTTATGATGCCCTTGTTTCTTCACAGGCTCACACTGTATCTGCAAAGTATATAATGAAGTGTGATGATGACACATTTGTTAGAGTGGATGCGGCAATCAAGGAAGCAAGGCATGTCCCCGACGATAGGAGCCTATATGTGGGAAACATAAATTACTACCACAAGCCCTTGCGTTATGGTAAATGGGCAGTGACATATGAGGTATGGATTGACTTTGGATTGTTCTTTCATTGAAGACTTAGTCAACTATTTATCTCCAGTTAATTCCACGAGAATGTTCCTTATCTTTGATGACTATAGATTGAAGTTATGTTTTATTTGTCTTGCCGTTAGTGTATATATTTTTTTTATGGGGCTTTCCATTTCTTTACTATTATAACGAGAGAAGGCAGAGTAGAAGTGGTTCGACACTAAAATTTGTATTTCAAAGATGCCCTCACCATGACATTTAAACTTAATATAATGAAGATCATTTTGTTCAAAATCAAGAAAATTGCAATCTCACTATCTTATAATCACTTGGTTAGTTTTGAAAATTACAAAAATATTCTTTTTACTATGTAATCTTCAAAAATCCTTTAATTAGTATTTAAATTACAAATAAGCCCTTTTGATACATGTGTGTTTGCGCATGCCACCCTCTAGTACTGTATATAATGTGCGAATGTTTTTGGGTCTTGGGAACCCTGAAAGGTTTCCGATATAATGAGTGAGTTTCTGAACACCTCTTTTCTTTGAGTGGTTTCGGGAATGACCAAAAGAAGATTATCCACCCTATGCAAATGGACCAGGCTACATAGTGTCGTCAGACATTGCAGAATTCGTTGTATCGGAGTTTGAGAAACACAAATTAAGAGTAAGTTTACACTTACTCATCACTCTTTGTTTATTTAGTTACTCTTCCCCTTTTTATAATCTTGTGAATTTGGTGGTTTGTATGTGTGTGCGCCGTCTCATGCGTGCATGTAGGGCTTAAAATGTGCAGTGTTGGTGTTGGATCTGAGCATATCCATATTTAGCTCCAAAATTTAAATCCCTATCCATACCCGAATCCGTTTCGGATCTATTAGCTAAAACCATATCCGATTCCTAGTCATGTTGCTTTCACTAAATTTGGATCTGGATCCAACCCAATTGAATTACTTGATTCGGGTCGGTTGGTTTGGATAATTCCGGACCATTCAACTTTTCTTTTTTGCTATATTATTCAATTTTACCATTATAATAAGAATCCACGTTATATTAAATTAGGAAAAAGAGAAATTTTGAAGAATTTAAAAATAGATATTTTTTAAAGCAATGTCATTCGGATCTAGGCAGATATAGGATGGATTCATATCCGATTCAAATCAAGGGACATCCCATATTTTTATTCGGATCTACTTCAAGGATCCAAACCCGCTGAATTTGGATTCAGATCACTTGGATTTCAGATAGAATCTGACCCATTTTAATTCTGATATGTGTGTGTTTTGGATGATTAAACTCACCAAATTACAATTGGTGCAGCTGTTTAAGATGGAAGATGTAAGTATGGGGATGTGGGTAGAGCAGTTCAACAGCAGTATCCAATTGAAGCAGTTGTGCTTCAGTATACCCAAGGAAGTTATTACACAGTGTTGTTTGGTGAGTTTTCACAAGGTGCAGCTTTGATGGAGTGTGTTCGATGTGGGTAGAGCAGTTCAACTCAACACAGGGAGTATATCAATTGAAGTGCCAGTTTGGGTGCTTCGATGGTTACTACAGATATATCTGATGATTTGTGGGACAAATTGAAACTGGAGGAAAGCCCCAATGTTGTAATATGAGATGATGATGGCGATGGCTACATTAATGATGTTAGGTGACAACGCCCAAAAAACTGATAAAAGGACCAACACAGCGAAGCTAGTTTTGCAGTTGTAGCATCTCTGTTGTTTTTCAATTGCCCATTCAAATTCATTCATTCTTTTTTCTACTGATGTTTTCCTATACTCTTTTTTAGGCTTTCATGTGTAGATAACATTTTAACAAGTCTTGTTCTTTAATTTATAAAAATACAGAAGATGGCAAATCATTCACGCAAACGTTTTCAGTGTTGGCCTAGTAGAATGCTTTTTTTTGTTCTGGTTTTCTTTTCAATCTATATGCAGTTCTTTGTTTCATTAGAAATTCCCTCGAAAAATGTCAAAATTTGATTCCAACAACCAATGCAACCCAAGTGATGTCAATCAAACATAAGGTAAAATTTTGGGATTTGTAGAGATCTGATACAATTGTGAGAATCACTGAATCTTAGTTTAAGAAGAGAAATTTTTCTCCCCTTTCTTTCCAGGAAGAAGATGACTTTTTCCTTCCAAAAAAAAAAAAATTCTAATTCCCAAAAAGTTCTAACTTGATTCCAAACTCCAAAGTTCAACTCCTACAGTCCTATTGCCATATCTCTAGATTTCAACCAAACACAGAGATCTCCCTTTATGGGTAATAGTTCAAAAGTGGCATTACCATGTTTAGAATGCGATGATATCAGTGTTATGTTCTTGATTTATTAGAATGCGATGTATACTTGTTTTCAATTTACCCATTTTTCTATATATGCAGATTAATTGTGAAAAAAAAAAATGTAATAAATCTTGATTTAGTAATGAATTGGATTGATTCTCTGAATTGTGGCATTACATGAACCACCCTAGTGTTTATATAAATCTTCATCCCAATTCTCATAAGAACATGATTTGATGTATCACACTACACCTTATTATATTGCATCCTATGATACTACATAAAAATTTCCAATTTTCTTTAAAATTATTACATTTGAGTGATCATCATAAGAAAAAGAACCTACATCACCCAAATGAGAAGCCATGCCAAAGAAGAAATAAACCAAGCCCCTGCAACAACAACAATGACAAGAGAAGGATTGGTGTGTTGTAAGTAAAAGCTTTTGTGTCAATAAAATATCTAAAAAGGAAAATAATAATAATAATAATCCTTGAGATGCCCACTTACCAATCCTCCATGGGAGAAACTTCATACCATTCCTCCATGAAGATGTCTAATGGCTAATGGCTCACATATTAAATCATAATTATTTCTTTATATTTCAACCATATAAATAATATTTTCATAAAAAACAACAAAGCCTTATCCCAAGCACATAGACACCATAGTTTCATAGAGTTTCCCATATCCCACGTACAATTATAGTACTAACATAGCCATTAACAATCTAGTAATCGAGAAAAAGTCTGCAGTCTTTATTTTACTTGACGTGAAATCTCCAAAGCTTAGGCAACTGAATTAGGCCCATGACAATGATTTGCCAGCATAAGAAATGAATTCTACACCTTCAGCGATAGTCCGAATGTCACCATAAATATCTGATCGGGCTCTTAATGGATCGGGACATGGTCAATCCATATTAGATCAAATAAGATACATATCAGAACCTTGTTGGAATCTAAATCATTAATCCAAATCCAAAGTTATTGGAACAGATCGGATTCGGGTCTGATCCAATCCATTGACAACCCTATAAGCATACCTAGCAAGACCCAAATGACAAACTCTACATAAAGCTCGAATGTACATAAGAAATTTGTGAAATGATATCCAGAGATAACTATAATCTATAAAGCAATTAAACATAATGCATATTTCTTAGAACATGAACAAGTGGAGTGCATGATTTTCAAGTTATGAATGTGTGTCTGTGTGAGAGAGAGACAGAGAGTACCTCACTGAAAAACAAATGGAGTGCATGATTTTCAATTTTGAACCAAATTGATCTTGAGCTTCTTCTTCAACCGAGCTGCTCCCACCACTATCATCACAAAGAACTTGTCGTGGATATCATCAAGAAATCGAAAATACGCGTATCTCCAAGTCTTCTTGAATAATAAAACACTGCAAACTCCCAAAAATCCAATCACGAATCCTGATCCCAGTCCAGCATAAAACCAATCTATTTTGGACTGATCTCTTCCACCCACTTTTCCATCTCCATTAGCAAATGTCGGATATTTATATGGTTCATCTCCCAGGCATTTATTCATTAGTGGAGATCCACAGAGTTCAGGGTTGCCACTGTAAATGGATGGGTGTTCATCATAAAGCGTTTGGAGCTGGTTGCTCAATGGAATTTTTCCCTTCAAGTTGTTGCACGATAAGTTTAGATAGCTTAGACTGGTTAAATTCGATATGCTTTGTGGAATAGTGCCTGAAAGTTGGTTTCTGGAGAAATCAAGTGATTCCAATGATCTCAACTCACCAATCTTCTCGGGGATGCATCCTGACAAGTGGTTGTTTGATAGATTCAAACCGATTAATCCAGCAAGGTGTGTTAACTCTTTAGGGATCCTTCCAACCAAATTATTACTTGAAAGGTCCATGTTGATGACAAGTGACAGTATCCTTACGTATTCAAGTTCTCTTCCTTTCATGACTTCTATTAATTGGTTCTCATAAAGGAAATACGAGGAGAAGGAAAAATCTATCTGGTCTGTTTGACCAGAAATCATGCTACTGAAATTGCCAAAACAACGAGGGATGCTTCCAGATAGATTATTACTTGCAAGGTCCATTATTTGAAGACTAGTTAGATGGCATAATTGAGAAGGAATGTTACCACCAAACATATTTGACCTTAGCCTTAAAATTCTTAACCATGATAGATCATTTCCAATCCATATAGGCATTTTTCCAGATAAGTTATTCTCACCAAGGTCAAGAAGCAACAAACTTGTACAATTTTTCAAGGCCAAGGGGAGCTTTCCGTGAAAATTGTTTTTGCTCAAGTGTAAATACGTTAGCAAATACAGATGACCTATCGAGTTTGGAATAACTCCTGATAAATTGTTCGATGATAAATCCATAACCTCCAATTCAGGTACACTACTCCAACATTGAGGAAGATCTCCAGACAAATGGTTTTTAGAGAGAACAAGAGTTCGCAGGAATTTCATGGCGCATACTGAGATGGGTATGGTACCATTGAAAAAGTTGCTAGAAAGGATTAAAGTAACCAATTTAGGCATCATATGACCGATAGTTTTAGGTATAGGTCCTGAAATTGAGTTGTTGGAGAGATCCAATTCAACTACATTGGAAGGGAATTGTGGTAAGGGACCCTCAAATTTGTTGAAACTTAAAAGTAAAACCAATCGATCAACACTACTTGACGTTGAAAAATTGGGCACTTTACCATATATCTGATTATGAGAGACATTTAAGAAAGATATATTGGAAGGCAGCTTGGAAAACCAATCTGGTATGGAATCTGAAATGCTAACATTCGAGATGTCCAATTCGAGAAGTTTCGTTTGAGTTCGAAGCCATTTTGGAAACAGAGGCCCTATTTTGGTAGAAGACATATAAAGGCGTTTAAGTTGGAAAGGAGGAACCCAGTTAAATCCCACATTCAAAACCAAAGAGTTGTAGCTGATATCAAAATATTCTAACTTTGAGAGTTTAGTAAAGTGAACCTCTGATACAACACCATTTAAGGAATTTCCCATAAGATCCAAGTTTACTAACTCTAAAAGTTGTCCTAGACTCTTCGGAATAGTCCCATTCAATTTATTTCCACCCAGATATAATGTAGTCAAGGTTGACAATCTCCCAAGGGATGTGGGGATCAGACCATTAAATGAGTTGGATGAAAGAGAAAGGTATTTTAGATTCTTTAATTGGCCCAACCAATCAGGCAAATGCCCACTGAGTTCATTCCGTGACAAATCCAATGTTTCTAAGTTGGATAGATTCCTGACATCATCAAGAATGGGAAGATTAGAATTGAAATGATTGAACGAAAGATCAAGGAATTTAAGAGAAGTAGTCAGGTTCCAAAGTGAATTTGGGATTGGACCTTGAAAATCATTGTCGGAAAGATGAAGAGTGGAAAGAGATGTAAAATTGACATATGATTTAGGAGTGGAAGGAAGTTTAGAAAGTCTGCAATGAGACAAACTCAACTCTGATAAAGAAGGAAGCAAGTTGATTACTTGTAGCCAATCATCACCGATTTTGGAAAGGTCTACAGAGGTCATGTCAAGGTTTTGGAGAGAAGAAAGATGAGAGACCCAATGCAAATTCTCAACACTCAACTGATAATTGGAATCATGGTAAACAATGTAAGTACTAAGATCAAGAGAACGTAAGGACGAGAGATTTCCAAGAAGATGGGGAACAACTCCAACAAACAATGAAGAAGAGAGATTGAGATATGTTAATTGATGAAGGGATCCAAAGAAATTCGGGATTTTGATTCCTGAGAAATTGTTCCAACTTAAGTCCAAGTAATTCAAATGTTTCAACTCTACAAGTGAAGGATTTACCTCACTGCTCCCCACCAAGCATGCCTTACTATATTTGGTTTCATCATAATGGTTCAAGTCAAGTGGAAATGGGTTCCGGAGATCAAGCTTGAGAACGTGTCTGGTTCTATTGTCGCAGCCGATTCCTTTCCATGAGCAACAATCTTCTCCGATCCAAGAAGAGAGACGATTTGAAGGATCTATTAGACTTTGTTTGAACTGAAGAAGAGCTTTTCTCTCGCTTTCGAAGCATGCAAACCAGAATTTTCTTCTTGAATGCACCAGCTGAACTTGATGCACAATAGTAACACAACCGTAAACTAAGGAACCTCATCATGGAATGGTGGTTTTATGTCTCAAAAAACTCAAGTCTTGTATTACTAAGGAAGCAATGGAGGATTTATAAATAGAAGAGACTGATGGTTTCAAAGCGCGTCTGGTTCTATTGAATTTGGACTGAAATTCAATGTTTCATTACCAAGTACAAGAGAAAACGTGTACAACTAACTCTCCTGACGTGACAAGGAAGAAGCAAAGAATCTTCCCCAACCCACTAAAAAAAAATCTTTCTTTCCGTGTTTTTTTTGAAATTTCTACTTCAAATTATTGATAGACATTGGCGGTTGGCCCCCATGGCCGTTTCTCGCTTTCCTGTAATTTTGACGTACTCCATTATGTTTTGGTGAATATTAGAGAGACCCCTATGTTTTCAATAAGTTGACATGAGCTCTTTGAGTTCCTTATACATGTAAAAACAACGGTGGAGTTAACAAGAGATTTATTTATTTTGAAAATAACAAAATACTCATTTATTTTTCTTACAATTAACGTGATTTGATGATCGAATATCTCTTTAAGATATCAATCATAGAAGGACAAATTATCTCTTTCAATTTAGAAGTTACTTAAAGTGAAACTGTTATTGGCATTACACATCAATTTCTTAAATTATTTATCATACCTCAAGTTACTTAAGTGATTTGATTCTTAGCCTTTCTTACACGGCAAAATAAAAAAAATCTTACGAAGATTTGTGATGGTCAACAACTCTTGAATTTTCTCCCCCAAATCAGTCATCTTGAAGCTCTTCAACCTTACCATTAAACATATTCCAACCCCCCTGAAGAAAATTTTGGTTCTGCCCCTGATCTCATGTTAGTTAAAATTCTAAATTACAAAAAAAGACTCTTCAAAATATTAAATGCTAAAATATCATATAAATTGGAGATTTCTATGAGTTTGAGACCCATTGTTTTGGTTCCAAAAGATGTGAGAGGAGGTAGTTTCGATTCCCATGTAAGGTTGATTTCAGGAATATTTTATTGCAAATCAAATAAGCATTATTGGTGTCTCTTTAATCTTATTTGAGGTGTGGTGTTGGTGTATAATTTCATTAATTGTTGTTTTATAAGTAAAAGTTGGTGTGGCAATAGAAATTCTCTAATCTAAATTAAATAAAACAAAAGAAAAAAAATAGTCCTAATTTCATCCAAGTCACCAAAGGTGATTTAGACATGCCTCTCCACATTTTGGTTGATATTAGAGATACCCCGTGCTTTCAAACTGACGACATTTTGGTTGATATTGTCGCAATCAATTCCTTTTCATGTGCAACAATCTTCTCTAATCCAAGAAGAGAGACGATTTGAAGGATCTATTATACTTTGTTTGAACACGATGCACAACATTAACACAACTGTAAAACTAAGGAATCTCATCATGGAATGGTGGTTTTATATATCAAATTCAAGTTTTGTATTAAAAAAGAAGCAATAGAGGATTTATAAATAAAAGAAAAATCAATGAATGGGTAATGAAAGAAAACGGGTCCAACTTATCTCTATTCAACAACTTGGATGACCATTAATGAACCTAAACCAATGAACTTACTTATGGCTTGGAAATGTTGAAGGAGTCAAAAGCTGATGTTTTTTCAAAAAAATCTTTGATTCTTAGCCTTTCTTACACGGCAAAATAAAAAAAAAAATCTTACGAAGAATTGTGATGGTTAACAAGTCAATTTGTCATTTTGAATACACAGTCTTTCCGTGTTTTTTCCTTTTTTCAAAAAATGGGGTCACGTTAATCTATCGCGTTGTTTACGGTGATTTAGACAAGACACCTTTGACTTAGGTATTGTGTATGAGACTAAAATAAATGACCTAAATGCACCTGATCATCTTTATATAATCTCTAGTAAAAAAAGTCCCTTAATTTTCTCTCCAAAACCTTTCATCTTCGACCTTTGTGAGAGTTAAAACTAAAATACCCTACATTTCTTCACTGTACCAATTGGTAAAATTAGCATTTTTCTTCAAGGAATTGTGATTGTAGTTAATTCATGTTTTTTGAGTCTTTTTCTTTCTCTGAAAAGATGTGACTTACATAGAGTCAAATCTTTTAAGTCTTGTAGAAGAAAAATATCAGTCTTTGGCCCTCAAACATTAGATAACTATTAATGAATTAAAGTTTGAAAATATTGAGGGCTAAAGACTTACAAAAGTCTTTGATTCTTTGCTTTTCTTAGATGGCAAAATCAATGTTTTTCTTCAAAGAATTGTGATTGTCATCAAGTCAATTTATCATTTTGTTTTTTGTTTACAAAAGTCTTCAATTCTTAATAGATTTACCCAACAAACCTAATTGTTGTATTTTTATTAGAAAAACTCCCGTGGATTTTGACATTTATCATATTTGTTAAGTTTATAAAGTTTGTTACCCATCAAACCTGTAGCAGTGATCCATGTTAAGAAATTCAATTAATGGGGTTAATTTGTTACTTAACATATTTTCAAGTGGATCATAACTACATAAATTTGTGGTATCCAAAAATACGATTTGACGCCTCAGGGTCATAAAGAACAAAATTCTAAGAATTTTGAATCAAAAGAAAGTAAAAAAAAAAAGTCAATTTTATTTTTAAATTTAGGAGTTCGGTAGCCTTCGATTTTCAACACCATCTGAAACTCAAAAAGAAATGTTTTTTTTAATTTGTTCTGTTCTGATTTTTTTCCATGAAATCTAAAGAGAATGAGGTGTTGGATTGCCAATTTAATAGTCAATGTTGGCTCAAATATCTTTCATTCTAGTTTAACTCAATCTAGGGGTGTTTTTGTAATAAAATCCACCGGGTGAATCGCTCTTAAATCTTTTACTTTCTTTCAAAAGATGTGACTGCCAAGTCTGTCACAGGTTCAAATAAAACAAATGTTCGAAATTCATTTTCAATCTCTTGATTTTTTTTTTTTTTTGGATATACTGCGCTGACATATATGTTGAATATTCCTTCTAAACTGAAATTTTAATTAATTTCATAAAAATATCAAATAATTAGCATTAAAAAAAAAACAGCCCTCTTAGATTCAACGTAAAAAAATTGTATATAAAAAATAGACTTTAAAAAAAACCTTTTTCTAAGTTTAGGAGTTACTATTTTCATAAATATTTCAAAAGGTGACTAATGTTAAAAAATTACTAGTTAAGATGGCTTAATGTTCATTTTTCATAAAAAGAAAAGAATTTAATCTATTATTTTATTTTTTTGGTTGAAAATTTTCTTTTGGGGACGATTGATGGAGTGCTTGGGAATCCAACATCATAGCTCTCAAGATTTTTAAGGAATAAATCATATTAAAAAAATTAGAATTCAATTTATTATATTTTTTGGGCTTGACAAGATAGTCGTATCAATGTATGCGTTATATAATATAATAGTATGCATTTATCCCTTTGTATCGCCACAAAAATAATTATATTTATATGAGAAAAAAACTCAACTTTGTGGGTCAAATCTTTTTGATAAGTATAAAGTTTATTTGAAATAATTGAATTAACCTTACCTTGCTATCACAACAAACTTTACTTGTGTCAAGAACTTACTCATGAAGATCCCATAAAAGAAAGAGAAATTACTATTGAAAATAACATATTATTATTAAATTATCATATTTATGCTTGAAAAAAAAATATCTCAAACAATTTAAAACAAAATAATAAATATAAAAATTTCACAGACAATCACACTCACAAATAACAAATAAAAATCACGCCAACCCCCCCCCCCCCCCAAAAAAAAAAAAAAAATTGAGAGAGAGAGAGAGAGAGAGAGAGACTAAGACCTTTCCTCCCTCCAAAAGTGGAGATGATGGTTTACGAGAATGGAGGTGGTTTTAGACTTTTAGGTAGTTAATTGGTTTTAGGTTTTTTTTTATTTTTTATTTTTTATTTTTTTGTGGGAAACAATATCCACCTTAAGATCTTGCCAAATAGATATAACATCGTAAATTATGTTTATGACTGGGACAAAACCTTGTTTGTATAATAGATAGTAAACATTTATCCCTTTGTATCGACTCTGAAGTAATTATATTTATATGGGAAAAAAACTCAGCTTTTGTAAATAAAGTTCCGACTGTTTGTGGGTTGAATATTTTTATAAGTATAACATTTATTTGAAATTATTGAATTAACCTTTCCTAACCATCACAACAAACTATACATGTATTATGAACTTACTCATGAAAATCCCACCAAAAAAAGAGAAATTATTATTGGAAATAACATATTATTAATAAATTATCATATGTATGCTCGAGAAAAAAATATATCTGACAATTACAAAACAAAATTTAAATATAAAAAAAAAATCATTGGCAATTACACTCACAAATAAAAATCACAACCCCCTCTTCCAAAAACAAAAAAAAAAAAACAAAAAAAATTGGGAAAGGGAGAGCCTAAGACCTTTTCTCCTTCCAACAATTTTCAAGTAGTCCCTTTTTGAAAAAATAGTTTTGGGTTTCAAAAATGAAAATGATAGTTTAAGATAAATGAAAGATGGGGTGGTTTCAAGTAGTTAGTTGATTTTAGGTAGTTTTTTTTTGTTTTGTTTGAGTGGGAAACAATATCCACCTTAGGATCTTACCAAATAGATCTAACACTGTCAATTATATTTATAACTAGAACAAAAACCCTCTTTTGTATAATAGATTTGTTACTTGAACCAACCTTACTTTATAAATCATACTAACATGACTAACTGAGTAAGATGTCAAATCTTACTATGGGTTGTTGGGCCTACATAGATCATCAAATTGGCAACCCAACACATATTCTTCAAGATTTCCTGAAAATAATCAAATTCAAAAGAATAAAATTAAAAAAAAAATCATTTTTGAGCTTGATCAAAACTTTTGAAAATGGATGTCTACCGAACTCCCCAATTTAAAACTAAAAATTAATTTTGTTTTTTTTCAAGTTCTTAGAATTTTGTCCTTTATGACCCTATGGCATCAAATCATGTTTTTGGATGCTACAAATTGACGTGGTTAGATCCACTCCAAGGTTTGTTAAGTAACAAATTAACCCCATCAATTTGAATTTACCAACGTGGATCTAGGGATGTATATTTAGGTAGAACCGAACTGAAGTATGTCGAGCTTTTATCAAACCTCAATAACCAAAATCGAATCGGAAATTTCGAGTTTAAAATCGGTTCTAGGTTCGGTTCGAGTAACTCAAAAATTCAAAATTTTGAATTTTTTTCGTTCACTTAAATTTCGGTTTTGGTTTTAATTCCGATTTTGGGTTCGAGTACGCGTAAACTTATATAAACTCATATAAAGTATACATTATACATATGTTTTTTTTTTTCTTTGGCAGGCTGCATGTGCCAGTCACCCTAATACGTGTTCAACTGTTAACTATAACTACTTTCATGTTAAAGGGCATATAGAGATTCAAAGTAGGGACCTAAGGAGCAAACCCAGTAGCCCTTGCCATCTGAACTAACCCTTGATGGTACATTATACACATGTAACCTTATGTAAATTTATATAAAAATACAACTACATCATTATTTTTTTTGCATTATTCAAAGTAATTGCAAAAGTTTATTAGAAATTTCGTAATCCTTTATAATATTATTTATAGTTTCAACAATTACGACAACCCTACGTTTTGAAGATAATAATGTAAAAGACATTTTTGTGCAACAATTCCTCTTTATGTGCAACAATTCCTCTTTTTGTGCAATAATAGATGTATTTCGAGAAAATACATCTATTATTCTTGTACATGCCACGTCAGGAAATATTAACGTTGGAGTTTGTCATAGGTGAGTTCGAAAATCATTATTTATAAAATAAGGAAATATTTTACCTCTTAAACCATTACTCTATCAAATTGACGATTCTCAAGTGATTTCTGATTTTTAATCAATCCAACTGATAATATTAATAAATCCGGTTGGACCCAATCGGACCGTCGATCTGGTTTTTAAAACACTGATTTAGACATGCCACCTTGACATAGGTATTTTGCACAAGTCTAAAATAAATGACCTAAATGCATGCATCTGATCGTCTTTAACCTCTAGTAGAAATCCCTTGATTTTTTCTCCAAAATTTCACCTTTGACCTCTGTTAAAGTTTTTTTTTTCTAGTATTTTCAATTTTCTCTCCAAAATCTTTCATCATGTTCGACTTTTGTTAAAATTTTCTTTTACTACTATCTTCAACCTCAAGAGGCTATCTCATTCAACGATCGGCGCTCAAGAACAAGATAGGATTTTGGAGAAGTAAAATGATATAATTTTGGGTAAAAAAATTTAGGATTTCTAACAAAGTACATTGAAATTAGGCAAATTTATCAAAACATATACCACATTTTGACTATATACCAAAACGGTAAATTGTAACAATTAATTCCGAAAATGGTAATTTTACCGTTCTCGAAATTAATATTTTTTATCAAAAGGGTAAAAACAATAAAATGTAAATTTTTTTTTTTTATCAAAAATACCTTTTTTTTTTTGACTAAAATTATGAAAAAATCCTCTCCTCTTTCATATTTCTATTTAGTGTTAAGAAGATTAAAAGAAAAGAAAGATTTAGTTTGATTTTAATTTATTTCTAATGTTAAAATGGTAAATACATATGTAAAACAAAAAAAAGATATTTTCGATAAAAAAATTTTACATTTTACTGTTTTTACCGTTTTGATAAAAAAATATTAATTTCGAAAATGGTAAAATTACCTTTTTCGGAATTAATTGCTATAATTTATCGTTTTGATAATTAATTTTGAAAACTGTACCGTTTAGATAAATTATTCTTGAAATTAGGATGAGATAGGTCAAATACATTAGAGTTAATTTTTCCAAAGAAGGTAATAACTTGAACTTTAAAGGTTAACAACTTGAAGATGATTCATTTTCTCCAATAAAATTTACAGGAAACGAAATCTTTATTGGTTCTACTTCCTATTCTTTTTACGAGGAGAATGAATCTTTTTATCGAAGGATCGAAAAAAAAATCAGACCTCCAGTTGAAGAGCAAATTGACAATCAACATTTTTCCTACCTAACACTACGGTGATTTTTCCATGTGCAAGAAGATTTTCATATTGAACGCATAAAGATAGTGTTGGGTTAATAATTAGTTTCTAAACTAACATTTGTATTCGTTTCTATTTAAAAACAATGACTTTGAAAAATGAATTCATTTTCCAATATGCAATCAAATGGAGGTAAATTTTCTCATTGAAAATCCAAATTCCATACTTTTTTTTCACAAATTTCAAATTTTATGAAAAGTAAATTTCCAAGTACAATCAAATGTACCCTAAATCTAAAGTAAACAAAAAGTATGAAAATAAGCATTTAAATTGTCCTTGAATCTTTCGGTGGTAACTTAATTGTTCATTTCTTAACAGTCTATCATTATTTTCAAGGTCAACTTATATTGTCGAGCTAACCACTTCTTATTTATTATCGAGATCAACATTTTTATTGTCGAGCTCACCATTTTTTATCTATTATCAAGATCGCCACTTTTTATTTGTTGTCAAGGTCACCAATTCTTAAAGTCTGAGATCAACATTTTTATTATTGAACCCAATAATTTTTAAAAATTGTCGAACTCGACGTTGTAAAATTTACTCATTTTTGTTTTTCAAGATTTTTCGACTAAAATACATGAAAATATCGATTAAAAACTTGATATAACAACTTGTCTACAATAATTTTTAAACCAAAAGAACCATCCTTGATCAATTTTTATAAAAAAAAATCTTAATTTTTTACATGTCTTTAAAATGATTGAAGAAACCCTTAAAAAAGACTTATGTGTTCCTCTCAAATCCTTTACATCAGAATGGGACTTTGAAACTCGATTGGCATGCTAAAACTCCAAAAAAATTGGAGGAAAATGGTGAGTTCAAATTTAGAATACAGGGTTCATGGATTGATTAGGAAGAAAAGTTTAACTAAATGGACTATTAAGAAAAGTCCTAAAATTTAGGGATTAATTAGAAAGAAATCCCTCTATTAGGGTTCTCTGAGTAATTTTCCTTTAAAAGGTGAACTTTAGAGGAGAAGTGATATTTTGCAATAGCATTGAGTAGTGGTATTTTCATATAAGAAAACAAATATTTATATTATAAAATGCAATTGTAAGGCCCATTGTTACTATAGTTACGAGGATAAACATCTCATTCATCCCTTTATGTGAGTCCCACTATATTGATTTTTTTTTCTTCATCCTTCCAACTTTATTGTCTTTCCTCTCATACCCCTACTTTTATCATTTTTTTTCAATTATACCCCTTTAGTTACTATTTTTGATAAAATTGGAGGGGTATTTATAAAAGTGATAAAATTATAAGTATTATTGAAAAGCGTGAGAAGAGAAAAGACAATAAAATTAGACAAAATTACTTAAAAGACCCTCGCTGAAGGGTTTTCTTTCTAATTAGTCCCTAAGTTTTAAGTAGTTGCTTGACAAGACATTTTGCAACTTTTTTTCTTTCTAAATGGTCCATGGACCTCATCTCCTACATTTCTCATGATTGAATGTCCTAACTGTTCAAATTAATTGTTTTCATCCAAAATTGAATTTTTGATATCTCAATCAAGTTTCAAAGACTCCATTACGTCATAAAGGATTTAAAAAAAAAAGAATAAGTCATTTTCAAGAGTTTTTTCACAACTATTTTGAAGATGTATGTAAAAAAATTAAGGATTTTTCATTTTTTTTCTCAGTTTTTTTAATGAAAATCGATCAAGAATGGTTCTTTTGAGTTGAAATCATCTAAACAAGATGTTATCTCAAGTTTTTAGTTGATCTTTCCATGTATTTTTGTCAAAAAACTCGAAAATTGAAAATAAGTGGATTTTACTAGGGTTGAGTTCACCACTTTTTATTTAAAAGTGATGAACTTGACAATAATGTAAAAATGTTAAGTTCGACAATAAATAAAAGTGTGTGAACTTGATAGCAAAATTTTTGAACTCGACACTAAATAAAAAGTGTCAAATTCGACAATAAAATTTGTAAAATCAACAATAAGGATCATTTAGAAAGAAAAAAGTTTATTAAATGTCATATTAAGCTACCCAACAAAACTTAAGGATCATAGAAAGAAACCCTTCCGTGAGAGTCCTTTAAGTAATTTTCCCGTTAAATTATGTCGAGCGACTTGTTTAATGGGTGGATAAAGATTAAAAATTGAGAAAAAGAGGAGAGAGTTAAGTTCAAGTTTTGTCATTGATTAATGGTGTGATAATATCACATCCCGTTTTTACTTGCACAGTTGCACTTCATTGGTTTTAGAGGAATCAACTCGGCCGGTTTAAACGAGTTTCTTTCGGTTCAACCCGGTCGAGGCCAAATCGGGTTCTTCAAAAACCATTCACCCGCCTTCACTCTCACAAAGATATTTAAATTTAAAAAATCGCCTCATCAAGAATTCAAAAACCAAGAAAATAAAACAGAGAAATACAGAGAAAAATCTCCGCCACTGTTGTTAGCTCAGAGAGAGAGATAGAGAGAGAGAGAATGATTGATCGATTGCAATTTTTTTCCTTCTTGTTTGAATCTCTCTGTTAATCTTGCTAATACGTCTGCATTTGTGGATCAATTTGACCATCAATGGAGCCTAAGGAGCGAGGTTCTGCTGCTAGGGCTTCTGCCTCCATAGAAGATGAGCGGAAGCAAAATCTCACTCAATCTGGTGATTTTGATCAATCTGACACTTCGATTGAACTCGATTGCGAGGAAACCCTAACCTCTGTTCAACAGGAAAACAACACCAATGCCCTAAATCTCATTGAGGAATTGAATCTCTGCAACACGACCTCAGCTGTTATCCACCATATGAACGGTTTAATTTCTTTTAAAATTGCAACCCTAGTTAATGATCTTAATGAGAAAGAAATACATCTGAAGGATACAATCGAATCTGCAAGAAAAGTGGTTTCATTGTTTCCAAATTGCATCGATTATGTTCACTTCTACACTAGTCAACTCTACTTTGCTTCAAATGATTGTAAAGGGTGTGAAGAGGTTGTTCAAGAATGTCGTCGGGCATTATCAATTCAAAATTCCATACCAGAGACTGGTGTAGCACATAATATGAAGCAGAACCTTCATTTGATTATTCAAAGATCCAACATTGCTTTGATATCGATTTGGATGAAGAAACTTCGGACTAAAACTGTTGGGGAGAAGGTTGGGTTGGTTACCATGAAACAGATATGGAAAGACTCAATTGAGGTTGAGCATAAGAATGAGATTTCGGTTCCCACCAAAAAGATATCAGAAGTTGAGTTGCGTAATAAGAGCAAGAAATCAAACAAGACAGAGGAAGAGTGTAGGAAGGAGATTGAGGTTCGTGTCACTGCTGCAAGAATCTTGCAACAGCAGCAGAAATCTACTTTGCCCCAATCAAAGGATGACAAGGAGGAGAATTACCGAGTGAGCAAAAAGATTGACCCTCGGTGGTGGTGAAGAGGAATCGGATTCTATCATATTGGGACACTTTGATTCTTGATAAGAAGCAAAGTTTGCTCAAAGTGAGTGTTCACGATCTCGAGGCCTATTTCAAGGATGGATTGGAGATGAGAGTTCTGTCAGAAGCTGTATCTTTTGGCAAGGCCAATGGGAATTGGCAATTCTGGGCTTGCCCAAACTGCAATGAGATATTTACCGATTATGATTCACTTATAAAGCATGTTCTAAGGGAGCACGAAAAAGTTCCACCGTATTAAGGAAGGTGACACAAAGGCAACATAAAAGTCAATATCACAAGAAATCTGGAAATATTCTACAGCACTAATCAAGCCTAAAATCATGCATGAACAATTCTCTGTTTTGAGATTTGTAACTGATGCATTGATGTGCATTTAATTAAGTAGATTCTGTAACTGAAGTGTATATGTCAGTTTTGATAGTAGTATATTTCCTAAGATAGATTTATAAGGCTGTATAAAAATGTACTCAAGATATCAATAAGAAAGTGTGCTGAAATTTTCCATTGTGAGCACTTGATACTTTTACTATTCTATATGGTATCAGGAGTCCCTATCTCTAACGAGAATTTGATCCCTTTTTCACAAATGTCTTCCGCAAATCAACTGATCTCTTCCTCTGAAACTCCTCTTGTTGTTTTCAACATTACAGCTCAGATTAATGAGAAACTCACACCCTCAACATTTCCCCAATGGTGTGCTCAATTTGAGGCACTCCTAATTGGCTATGATCTAATGGATTATGTCAATGGAGAATTGCAATGTCCCTCCTCCGATGGAACCCCACTGTCTATCTCTAAGAGAAATCATTGGGTTCGGCAAGACAAGCTAATTCTCAGCGTTATTCTTGCCTCTACATCACCTACCATCACGCTACTCATTGCCACAGCCAAAACCTCTCATGAGGCATGGAAAAAATTATCAACTATGTATGCAAGCAGATCGCGTACAAGGGCAATGCAACTCAAGGAAGAACTAACCTTGATCCAGTGTGGAAATCGACCAATCCCAGAGTATCTTCATGTCGTTAAAGGATTGGCTGATGAGATTGCTCTCATCGATCACCCAATCTCCGACGATGACTTAACCCTATATGTTCTAAATGGGTTGGGTCCTGAATTTCGAGAGATTGCTGCACCTATTCGAACAAGGGAAAAATCACTTGCCTTTGAAGAACTCCATGACTTACTTGTTGGACATGAAAACTACTTGAGAAGAATGGAAGTTGCTACACAGCAACTTGTGGTTGCTGCGAACTTTACTAGTCGTCGACCTGGGTTCTTTAGAACTCAACAGCAAAGGGGAAATAACAAAGCAACCGCCCCTTCACATCAACAAAACCAATCTCGATCTCCAAATGGCCCACCTCGAGACCAAAGACGCAACAACAACTCGGGTCGCTCCAACTCAAATCAACGGAGATTTCAACCCAAATGCCAATTTTGTGACCAAGTGGGCCACATAGCTAAGTCCTGTCCACAAATACAGTCTCATGAAATGACTGTTAACTGTGTAGCAACATCTGATGCACAAGAAAACAAATGGCTCATTGACTCTGCAGCTTCTCATAATATCACTGGTGATCTACAAAATTTATCCATTCATTCTGAATATGATGGCACTGATGAAGTTATTCTTGGTGATGGTACAGGTTTGGCGGTTACACATATTGGTTCTTTAACCTTACCCACATCGAAAATTTTTTTCCATTTACATGATACTTTATGTGTTCCAAATATTCACAAGAACCTCATTTCAGTTCATCACTTTACAAAACAGAATGATGTTTTTCTTAAGTTTCACCCATTTCATTTTCTTGTGAAGGAACGAGTCACAGGGGCGATACTTCTAAGAGGTGCGTGTGAGAATGGTGTCTACATATTTCCGAACTCAATGGTGGCTTCTCCAACTCAAAAAATGGTTGCTAATGTGCATGAACGGACCTCAATCGATGTGTGGCACAAGCGTCTTGGACACCCATCGATTAAAGTTGTTCAAAACCTTGTTAATTCCTTTTCTCTTCCGCTTACCACAAATAAGCTATCTTCTTCATGTACTTCTTGCTCAATAAATAAAGCACATCAACAACCATTTCGTTCTACAAGCTTTCAAAGTCATTCTCCACTTGAAATTATATACACTGATGTGTGGGGACCCGCTTATATCACTGGTCTAGATGGCTCACGCTATTATATAATATTTGTGGATCATTATACCAAATACATGTGGTTTTATCCAATGCCTACAAAATCACTTGTTTATAGCATTTTTCCTCGATTCAAAAAACTTGTTGAAACAAGGTTTAAGTCCAAAATAAAAAGTTTGTATTCAGACAATGGTGGAGAATTTCTAAAATTAAGCAAATACTTGTCTGAAAATGGTATAAGCCACTATACTACTGCACCCCACACCCCACAACAAAATGGTGTTTCTGAACGGCGTCATCGCCATCTTGTGGAAACGGGTCTCACCCTACTTCATGATGCTTCTTTACCCCTCTCTTATTGGCCCCATGCTTTTCAAACCGCTAGCTATCTCATAAATCGTCAACCAACTCCACTTCTCCAAAATAGGTCTCCTTTTGAGGCCCTTTTTGGTCAAAAACCAAATTATCTCAAATTGAGAAAATTTGGATGTCTATGTTATCCCCTCACAAGGCCATATAACACTCACAAATTACAAGCAAAGTCTATACCATGCATTTTTATAGGATACTCGCTAACACAGAATGCATATAAATGCATGGATCCATCCACACATCGGCTCTACATATCTAGACATGTGACTTTTGATGAAACAAAAAGCCCATTGTCAACAAGTACCATACACGGCCCAATACCGAATGAGATCATATCTGGAAATAGTCACTCTCATTTCTCATCTCCTTTACAGAACCCGTTCCCCAACCTTTTCCTTGTTGTTCCATCAGTTCCCATGCAATCTCCTCTATTGGGTCAATCATCGCAGCCACCAACGAGATCGGAAAATGAAGTCATCGTTACTACGCCACCTCCAGGTAACAACCCCTCTTTCTCTACTCTTGTTTTCGGTGAATCACATGAAACGCTAGGTGCAGAAAATTTAAATTCCAATTTATCAAATATGAATTCTGATTTAAACGTTGGTGCACCGAATACATCAGTCTCACCTCAACCTGCATCCATTTCTATCTCTGATTCAATGTGTCCTGTGCAACATGAAAGTCACCCAACCCGAATCCATCCCATGACCACACGGGCCATGAACAATATCTTTAAACCCAAACAATTGCACACTGTCTCAAAACATCTCCTTCCATTACCTCTAGAACCAACATGTGTGAGCCAAGCCGTATCTCATCCTGAATGGCGTGACGCCATGTCCAGTGAGTTAACAACCCTTATGCGACATGGCACATGGGATTTAGTTCCCCCACCCACAAATTACAAACCAGTGGGCTGTAAATGGGTGTTTCGAGTCAAACGAAAAGCAGATGGATCAATAGAAAGATTCAAAGCCCGACTTGTTGCAAAGGGGTATAACCAACGACCTGGAGTTGATTATAAAGAAACATTTAGCCCCATTGTTAAACCAGCCACAATACGGACAGTGCTCAGGATTGCCGTCATGAATGGGTGGGATTTGAAACAAATGGATGTAAACAATGCTTTCTTACATGGAAAATTGACTGAAACTGTTTACATGATGCAACCTCCAGGTTTCAAAGATTTTTCCAAAATTGATCATGTGTGCAGATTGAAGAAAGCAATTTATGGCCTCAAACAAGCCCCGCGGGCTTGGTATTCAGCTTTAAGAAATGCCTTACTACAGCTTGGGTTTCACAATTCTAAAGCCGATTCTTCATTATTTGTTTATCAACATGACTCCATTATATGCTATTTCCTAGTCTATGTCGATGATTTAATCATCACGGGAAATGAAAACAAATTTGTAACTCATGTTGTTAACAAACTTAGTGAACAGTTTTCCTTGAAAGATATGGGCTCACTACATTTCTTTCTTGGAGTGAAAGTAATACCAACTCATGCAGGATTATTTCTCTCACAACATAAATATGTTCGTGACATTTTGGAGAATGCAAACATGGTTGGAGCGAAGGATGTCTCTACACTACTGTCAACAAGTCAATCACTTCAATTGGTGGATGGAACAACTGCAGTAGACAGCACAGAGTATAGGCGAGTCATTGGCAGTTTACAATACCTAACCTTAACCCGTCCGGACATCTCTTTTGCAGTAAACAAGTTGTCCCAATTTATGCACAAGCCAACGGTCACACATTGGACAGCCGCTAAAAGACTCCTTCGATATCTCAAGAAAACAATATTCCACGGCATCCACATAAAGAAATCAGCAGCACCATGTTTAACAACATATAGTGATGCTGACTGGGCTGGAAACATTGATGATAGAACCTCTACATCGGCATACATCACATTCCTAGGCTGCAATCCAATCTCATGGAGATCAAAAAAACAGAGAGCAGTAGCACGCTCAACTACGGAAGCTGAATACCGAGCCCTGGCTAATGCAGCATCGGAAACTATGTGGTTACTTGCACTTTTTCAAGAACTTGGATTTTCATTAAAGCATCCACCTTCTCTTCTATGTGATAATCTTGGAGCAACTCATCTTAGTTTCAATCCAGTTCAACACTCACGAATGAAGCACATCCAAATAGATCTTCACTTTGTGCGTGACCAAGTTCAGAACGGTACACTTAATGTGAGTCATGTACATACTCAAGATCAATTGGCGGATTTGCTGACCAAGCCATTGTCCCGGGAACGTACAGAATATTTAAGATCCAAAATTGGTCTTACCGATGGAAGCTCAATTTTGCGGGGGCGTATTAAGGAAGGTGACACAAAGGCAACATAAAAGTCAATATCACAAGAAATCTGGAAATATTCTACAGCACTAATCAAGCCTAAAATCATGCATGAACAATTTTTTCCTGAAAAAGTTGGAAATAATTGGGTTTCCATGATTCACAATGGTAAATGGCTTCCAATAGATATTTCTATTGCATTAAGAATTCTTGAAGGATCAAAAGATACATCAGAGTCTTCTCCCGATAAGGGGAAGGTATCTTATTTTGGATGTTATTGGCCACTTTCTGATGTTTCTGAGCGTATGGAACTCCTTGAAAAGGTTCAAATTATGCTTCATTTGCTTCTGAAACATAAATATCTTACTGAGAGCCATATTACTAATGTGATACAATTCTCCATGACAGATACAATGTATCCCTCACATTGGTTCACGGGTTTCTTTGCATTATCTTGGAAAAACACTGTTCGGCTTATGCTTCTTGTCACCTTCACAGCTAAAAAAATCCTCAAATTTTAGAACTTTCTGATTATTGTGGGTTAGTAAGAGAGAAGGATAGCATCATAGATGATGAGACACACAGTTTTACTCAGGAATCTGAAATCAAAGAGGGGATCATCTTTGTGGCAGTTCTTTATGTTTCCTTTTGGACGATAGTGCTCATTGTGAGGCAGTGTTAGCCTGGATATTAGAAGGTCCTACGAGTCGGAACAACTGGCTTATGGAAATGTCTGAGGGACAATAAAATACGTTGTAGAATGGAAATTCTGGCAAAAGATCAATGAAGAAATTCCCTCATACAGAGCTTAAGTGAGAGAAAATGTGAGCAACTGAACTGTGAAATAGCTTTGGAGGTAGTGAGAAACTCTATCTCAGAGAGTGTAAAGAAAGGGTGAAAGCTACCGAATTTGTTTCTCAAAGTTACGAGGTAGTCCTCCAGAAGCACAAAGAAGAGCTTGTTGAGAGAAGAATGAGTTTGAAGCTGTATCAAATGTTCTCAATGAGGCACAAGGTCTGAAAGTCACACAATTTGGATATGAGGAATCTTTGACTGGCAAAGATGAGGATTGGAGAATGCAGGACTTGCTGTATCAAGCGGACACTTGCGTAGAAGCAGCATTTCTGAGACACAAGGATTGGTTCTCTGTAGAGGTGGGTCTGTTGGTAGTTTTACCTGCTAAACCATGACTTGTGATCCATGCCATCTTATTTTAATGACATTGTATTCATTCTTGTAGCTCAGCAAAATTGATGCAAAGATCTTTCACTCTGTCACTGCTATCTGGGCATTGGAGTCAAAGCTTTGGTCTTGTTCTGCCCATGATTATCAGGCAATTATATTGCCTCTTCTGAAGTCATTCTTGCAGGTATATAATGGTATTTTTACCTGATTTATGAACCTATCCCATTTATCAGCCATTGTGTATATGTTGGAAACAGGACATAGTTTGCACGATCATCCATTTCAAGATGTCTATGGGTTCTACAAGAAAACAATAAAGCATTCCAAATAACCACATCAGGTTTCATCGGCATTGTTCTCATGATCTCCTTTGCCCTGTCAAATAGACCCATGGCCAAACAGATCAACCAAGCACCCATAGAGAAATACCTAATACCATCTTCAACCAATCCTCCAGACTGCAAGCATTCAGAACACATTAATAAGCGCTACTGCGTTGGGCTGAAAAATCATACCGTCTGTAGACACCTCTTTTTGCACCCCCTGATTATCAACCCCCTCAACTATGATCGCGTCAACCCGATCGCAATGATTCCCAATGATGGATGTGTATTCCATTGCTTTATTTTGTTACCAGATATGTTTCAGAAATCCGGATGAGGTATCTCGAACTGACAAAACCTTAGAAACCACGCTACGTTAGGAAAAATACGACCCTAGAAACATAGAAATCATCATCTTGCAAACCAAAAAAAAACTTCACCCAACGATAAAAATCACTAAAAAATTACCAAATTACCAAAATACCCCTAACCTCAAAACAACCCTAGAGCCTACGTTACGCTTAGGAAAACTCTCTTAAACACATAAATAACAAATCGAAACCAAATAAATCATTTCACCAATTTTAACAGAATTTGACGAAATTACAAAAAATGCCCCTCATAAAGTTCACAATCATTTCACATAAAAATTTTCATAAATGATACAAACCAACATTCTCATTGAATTCCTTACGAAAAACCGATTCTAAAACATCCTAGAACATAAAAACCGACTTGAAACGTGAAAAGTCCTCTCTCCGGGGGTAAAACGGTAATTTCATAATTAAAAAATTCGAAATTAATAAATAAAATATTAAATAATTAAATTTAAACATTAATGAAATTAATTTAAAATTTGAATCTAAAAAATCGATTAATCGGACTCTCAAGCAAAATTGTTGAGGGTTCGTGAGATATTTTTTTAGGACTCCTCCATTTGGGGGTCCAAAGAATTAAAGAAATAATGGAGGGAGATTCTCTAAAAATTAAAAGTAAATCAAGCAAGACTGAAGTCAAGGTATTAAAGTCAATCAAGTGAGACTGAAGTCAAAATTAAAGTCAATTAAGCAAGACTAAAGTCAAGATATAGTAAAAGTCAAGCTAAGACTAAAGTCAAAACATTAAAAGTCAATCAAATAAGACTAAAAGTCATAATAGAGATCTAATTAAATAATAACTCTATCTAATAGAGTTTTAACTTAAAAATAATTCTACCTAAAATAATTTGAATTAAAACACAATTCTACCTAAAACAATTTGAATTAAAACACAATTCTACCTAAAACAAGTCAAACTAAAACACAACTCTAATTAAAAGATCTCTAATTAAAACACTACTCTATCCAAATCAATCCCCCTAAAAACATCTATAAATAGAGGTGCTCACACCCTATTTTCGTATTAAATCATAAACCCTAAGAGAAGTAGGTCTAGAAGCTCCCCTAGCCGCCCATAAACCCTAGTTTTGGAGCCCCAACTCCTTACCTAACATCCCCCCTTCAATTTTAGTCTAGAAAACACCTAAAATCTCTCCAAAAACACCCCTAAATCCGTAACAAACTTGAAGAGTTCAGATTCAGAAACAAGGAGATACCTTGATTTAGGAGATCCGAAATCAAATCCGGAGACAGAACGAAGCAAGGGAGCACGGTACAAGGAGCTCTTTTGTCAGATCTGAGGGAACCAAGTCCTTGCCATCGGAAAGGTGAATTTTTATTTTTATTTATTTTTCTCTAGGTTTTAGCAATGTAATTTACTTGGGAAGTTAGTAGAGACCGGCTTTGGCCGGGCGGGATTGGTGCCTAACACCTTCTAACCCCGTAACTTGATCCCCGAATTTAGATTTTTTATGGTAGATTAGTTCTTTTTATCCATGTTAGAGTCAGTTTGGTTCCTAGACCACAATAACTAGGTGGCGACTCCCAAATCTCAAGGGTCAAAAGCGAATCCGCGTACCCCGCGGATCGAGGGCGCTTTCAATGGCGACTCCGCTGGGGACATTGAGGATCAAACTTGAAAAGCCCCAAGTATGGGAGCATCGCTAAAATAACCTAGAATGTTTTTATTTATTTTTATTTATTTATTTTGTTTTTGTTTATTTGTTTATTCATAATTATATTTGCATCTTCGTTTTTTTTTTTTTCGATTATTGAGCATGTGTTTTGATTTTGAATACTTGATTTCTTGGCATATTATTTTTACGGTTTAATCAAGCTTTACTTTTGTGGCTCAATCGAAGGGTATTTAGAATGATCCTAAATAATTAGAAGATCGAGAAATTTAATTGAGGACGGAATGATAATTAGTGAATCACGTAGGTTTTTGTTTCTTTCATTTTTTTTAATAGAGTTTGTTGGTAGGTGATGTATCTTTCAAATTTTTTCTTTTATTTTGTTTTATTTTCATTGTTATTTTTGCCTTTTTAAGTTTTTTTTTTAGGGTCCATTAACCATGATATTGGGCTGGGGGGAAGTTTAAATTTTTTTTTAAAAGTAAGGTGCTGTCAACCAAAATATGGAGGGCTGTTGTGAAAAAAATCATTTTTTTATGTGCCCATATTTCGTTGTTTTTTGGGTTCTGCTCACAGCAGCTTTAGATGGTGTGTAAGAAGCAAAACGGATGATTATTTTTCGCACATCATCTTCTTTAAAAGGATCCACCCCATTTCAGCGTCATTTAACAGAGAGGACGCACATGTCTCTCTGTTCGATCGGTTGAAATCTCAGCCCGATCATTCGTTATTCTTAATCAAAGTCGCTGATTTTTTCTTGATTCCAAGTTTAGAACTGTTAGTTCCTGTCGAAATCCACTTAGCTTAAGTGATTTCTTTGGGAGAAGATCGATCTCTCTTCTTTCAACCAAAGGAAAATTCAGAGTTGCTAGTTTTGAGACGTTTAGAGACTCCAAGATTCGAAAGGAAGATGGTCGAAATATGAAACATAAATCGGCTCCTTTTCATACCTTAGTAAAAAAAAAAACTCGGAAATTGTTGCTTTTGGTGTCCATTCAGCCTTAATCTTCGGCACGCTTGCTGCGTCTCCTCAAGCTTATCTGTTTGAGTAATGGAATCCAATGATTGCCTAAGAGGGAATTCATGATCGAGATGGTAGTTTGAAAGTTTTTTTCCTTCTCCTTTCTCTGTCGATTTGCTTTATCTGATTTGGAATTGGTGGATCTTGTCTATGCGTTTAGAACAGTGGCTGTTTTTGTTTTAAATTTCGACAATCTAAAATTCGAAGCTTTGGAAGCCGTAATTCTTGTCTCGGTTTTTTGTTTCCTGAACGGTTCGAGAACATTGGCTACAATAAACCGATTTAGGAGACAGGTTCCAAGTCTTCCATCACTGAAAAGAGTTCTACGAGCATTAATGATGAACGAAGAACATTAAATCGGCCAAACCGATTTCAAATCGATTGGTTTGAAGAGCTCAATCGGTCTCTGTTTCTGTTTTAAAATTTTTTTCTATTTTTGCCTGACGAACATGGCTGAAAGCCGTATGAGAAGATGGTGTGAATGTTGAGTAAATTTCTCGTTTTACTAAAGCCACACCCTTGTTATAAAATGACCATTTGTTATGTTGACAGCACCCTACTATACCAAGTCGCCTTTTGTTTTGTTTTATTTTATTTTATTTTTTTTAAATTTTTTTTTACTGTTTTTGCTTGTTATCCTTAATGGTTTTTATAAAAAAAATGTGTTCCTCTAAATTTGTTTTTTTTTTTTAAAAGAAATCAATTTGTTTCTTAAATGTCCCATTATTTTATTTTCCCTATCTCAATTGGCTTAAAAATCATCATAATTACTTAGCCCAACGATTGTCATTTCATTTTCAATCCAATATCCTCGAAAATATTAATTTGATTAGGGTCTCCCCAAAATAACCTTCGATTGGAATACATAAGAAAATAATACGAGATTAAATGCTAGTATCAAGTATATGCTTAAGGTGCTTATCTTTGCCTATATGATTGGAATAATGTGGACTTTGATTGAATATTAATTTGATCCAAATAGTTTTGATCTTGATTAAATTTTCATATGTATATGATTAGGCCCATGGGCCCATTTGCTTGAAAAGGCCTCGGGCACACCCCACCCTGTTTTGCACACACCACATGCACGTTTACCGCTTTACTCACTTACACGTCCCATTTAGCCAACGTGGCACTAGTGCGTGGCCCGGTCTCTTCTGAGATGCGACGTCATTCATGAAACCCACAACTCCAGTCACGTACCTTAAGGTATATCAAACTGGGGGCATTAATACCATCTGATCAGGTGATTCTGAGAAGTATGTTGATGCACCCAGGCTGGAGTGACCTGAGCCTTTGACCTATTCTAAGCCACACAGTCACATGTCCCGATTGCCAACGTGGTATTAGTACGTGGTCGGTCCCCTCGTGGGATGCCAAACCATTTATGAAAGCTACAACTCTTGACTCGTACCCGTAGGTATAAAAGGTAATCTAAGTATATCAATTGCACTTCTTGGTCAAAACCGGTGCCTAAGTAAGATCTTGCCCCGCTGTACCCTACTGTACGAGGGGGATAGACTACGTCTATTCTAGACGAGAGGTATTTAAGTGGACCCTTGCTCAGCATTGTGCGCCACCTCTCAACTGGAGATCAAACTGGCTGTTTTTGGCTTCAGAGAAGTGAATTGAGGTTTTAGATTATCACCTATACGGTATATCAAACCAAGTCACCACGTATCGAAAGGTATATAGGTGTGCTTGGGCAAGGGTGGCCAGATAAAGATGCATTGCACGTAGTAAGCTTAGAGTCTAGAAACCTTCCCCATAGGTCACGACTCGAACTTATCGTGGGTGTTCCCGGGTTGTTTATTGAATGAATGCCTGTTGTTGGATGAATGTTTGTGAGTGATATGAATGTTGAGATCAAAGTGTATGATTGTCCTCAAGGATCAAAAATTTATTTTCAAAAATTAAAATAGGTGTACCAACCCAATAAAGAACCCATTCTTTTACAATGATGACCCAGTCCATCCCGATCCAACAATCATGATGGACCGGGCCATTTAAATCAAAATGGAAATCAATTTTCAAAGAAGAAAAAGAAAATACTGTTTAAAAAAAAGATTATTTCCCAAAAGAAGTGTTCTTTAGAAGAAGCATTTTCCAGAAAATATTTTCCATAAGAATGAATTTTTCCAAAAGAAAATAAATTGATCTTTTTCATGGACCATTGGAAGAGTACTAAAATACCCTTTTGTGTCAAACCAGGATGTTAGCCGCCGGCGATAACCCAATCGATCAGTTAGTCAAAACAACCGTCATAGGAATGCACCCTGTAGAGAAGATCAATTTTGGGAGATTCATGTTGAGGAGTGCTCTTTTCTTCCATGAGTTTGAGATAGACTGGAACCTCTTACATGCTATGACTAAGCGATGGAACCCCTATCTTCACATATTCCATATGAGGTACATGCATTTATGCCATACTCACGAGGATTATTGCGGCATCATGAGGATATCCACTTCAGGTCCCTTAGTCAGGCCTTCATTGAAGATCGGATATTCTGGTGAACTCGCCACAGGACTAAACATTTCCAAGGAAGAAGCCAAAGTCTTAGTCAATGACGGGAGATTAAACTTAGTACCGTTACTGGGCCCGTATCGTTCCCGCAGTCACCCTATCAATGTAAAATCCGAAGCTTGGCGACCCACTAGAGACTATCGATTGTGCTTAGGAATCCTAACTCAATACATACTGACCTCCAATAGTGATGGCCAAACTATCCCTGAGTCCTTCATAGATATAGCCTCTCAGCTCTCAAGGAAAGCCAACCCAGTACCTCTCATCCTAACTGAAACCTTCTCAGGTTTAGATGCCATAAAAAATGGTGAGCGGGAAAGCTTCAAGGGAAGCCCCTACCTACTCTATATGTGGCTTTGTGACCGTCTCAAAATCGTAGAGGTTCCCTCAAACCTCAAATATGGCCCAGAGCATTTTTCCAAGAGAAACCTGTTAGTGCGTCACAATTCAGTCAAAGCTTGGAGCAAATGGTTAGACTCTCGCCTCGCCTGTCATATCGATTTTAGGTGCCCTTGGTGGATAAATGATCCCCCTGTTCTTGGAACCAAAGGATCATACTATGTCCGTCTGATTGGTTTAGAAAAAACATCTTTTTACCACCCTAATCTAATCCCAGAACAATACGATGTACCTACAGAGTTATCCTTACCTCAGCTTTTCCCCCCGAGCCTTTGACTGAAAAGTTAGTACACCTCATTGAGAAAGCTTGGAACAAGCGCACCTTAGGGTATCCAGACGGACCAGCAGAATTCAGATATCAAGTTGTTAGAGCCAAGAGGGTCAAGCCTGACAGCAATCCTGATGACCATCAAGACAAAGCCAAGCGTCCATGTAAAAATAGTTCAAAACAAATTTGTTGAAAGATGTTTAAAGAAGAACATATTGTTTGTCGTTTTCAATAAAACTATCTTTCTTTTCGAATGAATATTTATTTTCTTTTCAAGTACTCATTGTGTGAATGGATTAATTAATGGATTGGTGCACAAACGTCAATAAAATGATTCTTAAAAATGTTATCAAGGGGGTAATACCGAAATTGACTAAATCTACCTTTGATGGGGTCATATAGGATTATCATTGCGCCCAAACTCAAGCGTCCACCTCCTAGTTGGAGTCGTAAGTCCAGTCGGTTAGAAAGAACCACAGTACCAAGTCAACAAGCAGAGATGACTTCAGAATCTGAGCTCACAGAGATCCGTAAGATCTTGGCAGCCTTTGCCAATGATATCAGCAATATAAAAGGCAAAGTGAAAATGTTAGAACAGACTTCGAAATCAATGGGAATTCCCTTAGATGACCCAAAGGGAAAAAAGGTTGAAGAGAAACGTCCACGTGAAGTCTTCGAGCTCGACGGAGACGAAGAGTATGTTGATGAAAATCCGGCATTATCTAATAGGATGTCTCAATTGGAGTCAGCAATGAAGAGTATAAAGGGTATTGATGAAATCGCAGCAGGCATTGAAGCTTTGAATCGCATCCCTAGAATCCATTTGTCAGAAAAGTTTGTGATGCCTGAAATGGACAAGTTCAGTGGGACAGGGTGTGCAAAAACACATCTTAAGGTGTACGTTACCAACATGCGCACTATGGGGCTCAGCGACGAACAAATGACATTGTTGTTCCAAAGAACTCTATCGGGATCAGCACTACGATGGTTAATGTCTCAAGATCCAGTTATTGTGGGTACATGGGAAAACATGTCAAAGGCCTTCTGGCATCAGTATAAGTACAGTACCGAGATTGAGACTTCAAGAAGGGATTTAGAAGCAACTAAACAGAAAAATGGGGAGACATTCACTGATTTCATTGGACGCTGGAGGGCCAAGGCTTCTCAAATGTGGGATAGACCTTCGGAGAAGGAACAAGTAGCAATTATCCTAAATAACCTCTCTCAAGGATATGCTCAACACCTAGTGGCCCAATACCTCCCTACCTTTGAATCCTTGTTGCAAGCCGGAAGCCAACTTGAGGATGCATTTGCCTCTGGGATCCTTTCTAACCCCTCAGATAATAGGCCTAAGAAATCATATGTTCCCAAACCCAACATCAACCATACTTACATCGCCAATACCTCAGTTACCCCAGCTCAACCCCCAGCCTGGACTAATAACCAAGCTCACCCAAGTCAACCTCGGACTCCGCGTCAGTTCACCAATCTAGGGATGAGTCTCACTGTAGCGCTTCACAAATTGATGAAAAAAGGGCTTCTTACCCCTATCCAACCCCGACCTTTACCTAATCCCTTGCCAGCTGGACACAATGCTAACGTGTTCTGTGAATTCCATCAAAATCCTGGCCATCACACGGATCGTTGTATCACATTGCGCCATGCCATTCAAAACCTTATTGACAACAAAAAGGTCACCATCCCTAGCCCACCAAATGTCACCACAAATCCACTACATGCTTATCAACCTCCACCAACCCTGAATATGGTTTCTCACACCCCATTACCATTCGACCCTGTTTCTCTCATCCATCCAATCCAAGTTAAACCGCCCAGTTACCCCCTTGCCGGGATAGCCTTCACTGATGAGGTTTTCACCACAAACTATGAACCATTCGATTTAACCTTGGATGATACCTATTGTTTATCCCCACCTCGTTACGATAGTCCCGCGTTCACTAGTTACCTGTTGGCCCAAATGAATCTGAAAAATCCTGTATCTTTAACAAACGAAGATCCATACGTGTTGACTGAAGAAGATGAGCCCTTCGCCCTTTTCTGTGATGAAGTTAGACATATGACTCGAGGTGGAAGAGTTTTTAAGCCACAAGAACTCTGTGTTGAAAATCTTGCAGCCCTAGCAAGAAAAGAAGGAAAAGATCCCACTTAGGAAAACATCGAAGAGGATAACTCCGTGATTAAACAGTTAAAAAAATCAGGGGCCAATATCTCAGTATGGGGTTTACTCATGGCTTCTACTGCTCATAGGGAGGCTGTTCTCAAAGCACTAAACACAGCCCAAGTCTCCCTTAATACTTCTCCGGATCAGCTAGTCAGTATAGTGGGGGCAACTTACGTGGAAAATATTCTATCCTTCTCGGACTCAGATCTCCCAAAAGAAGGGGCAAGCCATACTAAGCCGCTGCACATTACAGTTGACTGTAACGGAATGAGGGTACCTTTAGTTTTGATTGATAACGGGAGTGCACTGAACTTTTGCCCGCTGAAAACGGCTACTTGTCTCGGATTTAAGGCTGAAGATCTCAAACCTACTAATCAAGGTATTAGAGCTTATGATAACACCAAGAGAGATGTACTGGGAATTTTGCACCTTCGGCTGTCCACAGGCATAGCCGAATTCCCTGTGGAATTTCAAGTTATTGACATCCAGTCTTCTTTCAATTTACTGTTAGGGAGACCATGGTTACACCAGATCAAAGTCATCCCTTCTACATTACACCAGAAGGTCAAATTTATCAAGGATGGACTGGTAATTACTCTTCACGGAGATGCTGAAATTGTAGGGATCATAAATAATACTGATGCTAAGGATAAGCCGTTGCTTGAGATTCAACCAGAACAACAGGGAGTAAAGCTCAGTGGGTTCGAATTTGAAAAAATATGCTCAGATAAAGATGGATCCTTGTGATATGCAAAAGACGTCGTTCATCACACAGTGGGGGACCTTCTGCTACAAGGTCATGCCTTTTGGTTTGAAGAACGCTGGAGCTACCTATCAAAGAGCAGCCATGACTTTACTACATGACATGATACATAAAGAGGTCGAAGTCTATGTAGATGATATGATAGTCAAATCCAAAGAACGACTAGGGCATGTTACAGCGTTAGAAAAATTTCTCATAAGGATTCAAAAATACCAACTCCTCCTTAACCCACATAAATGTGTATTCGGAGTAACTTCTAGAAAGTTATTGGGGTTTGTAGTCAGTCAGAGAGGGATCGAAATAGACCCTGTAAAGATTAAAGTTATCCAAGAGATGCCACCGCCCGACACTGAAAAGCAGATTCGAGGTTTTCTGGGCAGAATCCAGTATGTTAGCAGGTTCATCGCTCAACTCACCAATGTCTGCGAACCTATTTTCAAACTTCTCAAGAAGAATGAGCCAACAGTTTGGAATGAGCAATGTCAAAAGGCTTTCGACCAAGTCAAGGAGTATCTTTCAAATCCACCTATTTTGGTCCCACCTACACCGGGTGAACCACTTCTTCTTTATCTGTCAGTCACAGAAGAAGCTATGGGATGCATGCTTGCACAGTATGACAAAGATACTCGCAAAGAAAGGGCCATTTACTACATCAGTAAGAAGATGTTAGAGTATGAACGAAAATATTCATCATTGGAGAAAACCTGCTTAGCATTGGTATGGGCTACTCAGAGACTCCGGCATTATATGCTGTCTCATTCAATTATCCTGTTATCTCGGATGGATCCTCTCAAGTATCTTTTCGAGAAACCGGCATTGACAGGGAGAACCGCACGATGGTTATTGTTGTTATCAGAGTTTGACATCACGCATGTTACTCAGAAATCCATCAAGGGGAGAGTTGTAGCAGAATACCTGGCAGATCACCCCGTAGTAGAAGGAATAAGGCCTGTCGATCAATTTCCAGATGAGAACATCTTGCACGTTAAAGAAGAACCGCAGAACCAAACATGGCAGTTATACTTTGATGGAGCGGCCAATCAAAATGGGTGTGGAATAGGGGCAGTCTTGTTATCTCCAGAAGGGTGTCATTTTCCTATCGCTATTAAGTTAGCCTTTTCGAACACTAATAACACGGCTGAATATGAGGCGTGCATCGCAGGGCTCGAAGCTGCTTTGAACTTAGGTATTACAGAAATTGAGGTTTTCGGGGATTCAGCCTTGGTCATACATCAGTCATTAGAAGAATGGAAGACTAGGGATGAAAAGTTGAAACGCTATCATGAGTATTTGCTAAACTTAGTCAGTAAGTTTAAAGCTATCCTATTCCAGCACTTGTCAAGGGAGGATAACAAATTTGCTGACTCCTTAGCAACTTTATCTTCAATGATCCATTTGCCCCCTGGCATGGAATTGAGACCGATCACTGTTGAAGTCAAAGACAAACCCGCATACTGCCATCAGATCAACATTGCTACTCGACTACCCGATGGAAAGCCATGGTACACAGACATAAAGAAAGTGTTGGAAAAATAAGAATTCCCGGAAGAAGCATCGAGGAAAGAACGACAGACCCTACTAAGATTAGCGTCTCAATTTATCCTGTGCGCAGGAAGCTTATACAAAAGGTCTTATGATGGGATTCACTTGTCGTGTGTTGATGAAGATCAAGCTGAACAGATAATGATTGAACTACATTCAGGAGAATGTGGCCCTCACATGAGTGGGAAAATGTTAGTCAAGAAGATTATGAGACAAGGATACTATTGGCCCACGATGGAAACAGATTGTCATCACATGGTCAAAACTTGTCATAAGTGCCAAATACATGCGAACCTGATACATGTGCCACCATCTCAATTAGTGGGTCTGACCTCACCATGGCCATTCTCAGTCTGGGGAATTGACATTATTGGTAAAATATTGCCTAAGGCATCAAACGGGCACGAATACATCCTGATTGCCATCGATTATTTTACCAAATGGGTTGAAGCTGCCTCTTATGCTGTCCTCACTGCGTCTCGAGTTGCAAAGTTTATTCAAACGAACATCATCAGTCGATATGGGATACCTTCAGAGTTGATCTCTGATAACGGGTCGCACTTCAAAGCTGAGGTTATCAAATTGTGTGCAAAATTTAAAATCTCACACCATAAATCATCTCCTTACCGACCTCCGACTAATGGAGCAGTCGAAGCAGCCAATAAGAATATTAAGACTATCCTCAGAAAAATGTGTCAATCACATCGAGATTGATCAGAAAAACTGTCATTTGCATTATGGACATATCGAACCTCAATTCGATCTTCCACCGGAGCTACTCCCTACTCCTTAGTGTATAGCATGGAAGCAGTCTTGCCAGTTGAAATGGAGATTCCATCTCTCAGGATTTTGTTAGAAAGTCAGTTGTCAGAAGCAGATTGGGTTCGCCAATGGTATGAAGAGTTGAATTTGATCGAGGAAAAATGACTGAGAGCGTTGTATCACGTGCAAGCTTATCAAAGAAGAGTCGCCCGTGCGTTTGACAAGAAAATCAAGGCCCGTCACTTACAAGTCGGGGATTTAGTACTCAAAGAGAACAGGGCACCTATTTTTGATCCTATGGGAAAGTTCAAACCAAATTGGAGAGGTCCATTCATCGTCAAAGAAATATTACCAGGAAAAGCTGTCAGACTTCAAGATCATGATGGAATCGAGTTATCAGAACCAACCAACCTTGACTAAATCAAACGGTACTACATTTAAGGAGGTCATCTTTGACCGAATCAATTTCCTTGCTACCCAGTTCATTATCTCCTTTCTCAGCCCTTTGTAGTCTTTTCAAAAAAAAATATATATTGTGCCTTGTATTTCTTAGCCTGATCACCTAACCTAAGGGAGGGAAGTTTCGAACTACGTTTTGGTCTGATCCCAAAATTTGGGGTACGTAGGCAACCTGAGAAGTTACTTCAGGCCCAACCACATCAATAAATAAAAAAAATCTCTATTTCCCCACACAATAAGAAGAAAAAAAATCAAGAAAAAATTCAAAAGAAAAAATTTTCAAAATGGGGAAGAAAATTTGAAGAAAAAGAAATAATTTAAAAAGAAATGCCACACAAGAGGCATTTGGGTTTTTGAGCCTCAAAATCCCTTTCTTTTTTATACCCAGTCCTAAGCCTACCTATAAAAGTCCTCCTAAGTACCGTACGAAAAGTCAAGGAAGATAATAAAGCATGATCAGACAGCAACTCCAGAAGTGCAGAGGAGAATACAAAGATAAAAAAATGATGAAGCCTGCTAAGTTGAAAACCCGAAAAGGGATACTTAGGTAAAAATTAAGGCAAGCTCGCAAGGTTGAAAATCTGAAAGGACAATTTTGACAACAATCAGAGCAAAGAAAAAAAAGAGAAGAACTCGCTAGATCGAAAACCTGAAAAGGCGATCTAGGCAAAAGTTAGAGGAAGCTCGCTAGATTGAAAACCTGAAAAGGCGATCTAGGCAAAAATTAGAGCAATAAAGAAAAAATAGAAGAAAATCCTAAGCTGAGAGCAGTCCAAGCTGAAACATCAGAAGTCCGAATAATCAAGTTCAATACTTAGCTTAAACCCGGCATAGACTCAAAAGCCACAAGTATCTTGTCTACGATCGATCTGAAAATGTTTACTTCCCCAAGTGAACCAAGGGGGATAAGGGTGAATTCTACGATGACACTCGAAAGGAAATAATTTTGTACTCTTGAGCCTGACTCAAAAACCTTCAATAAAATTAATCAAAATTAAAAGTTGAGTCTTTATTGCGTTTGTGGTAATCAATTATTTCAAACCTTCATACAAAGGGCATTTTCTTTCTCCTTTAATGTAACTTTTCCCCTTTATACTAGGGGTATTTTTTTTTAATTTTTGCATGATGTGTTCAATTATCTTCAATGTCACGTACATTGTCAAACTAGGGGCATTTTGTCTTCGAGTAATGTTAATCCTATAAAAATAATAGGAACCCCAAACTTAAGGTTACCCTCTTGATAACAGTTTTTTTTTTGAAAAAACTTTTGAGGTTCAAAAGAAATAAAAACTCATGTTTTAAATTCATAAAACTTTTTGATACATCCTTGAGGTTCAAACAAAAGCATTTTGGATCTCACATAGGAGACATGGCATTCCTTCGTTCTCTAGATTCTTCTTCAGATCCAATCATTCTTGGAATCGATCATTTCTCTTCCAGATTCATTATCTTCCAGATTTATTCGTTCTCCGGTTCGTTCTAATCAGATTTCTCCAAAATTCATTCATTTATCTGCCAGTTTTGCTCAGTTTCCGCCAAGGGTTATCTTCAATTTTACTCAGTTGCCGCCAAGGGTTATCTTGGATTTTGCTCAGTTTCCGCCAAGGGTTATCTTGGATTATGCTCAGTTACCGCCGAGGGTTTTCTCGGAACTATGCTCAGATACCGCCGAGGGTTTTCTCGGAACTATGCTCAGATGCCGCCGAGGGTTTTCTCGGAACTATGCTCAGTTACCGCCAAGGGTTTTCTTGGAACTATGCTCAGATGCCGCCGAGGGTTTTCTCAGAATTATGCTCAGTTTATGCTCAGTTTATATTCAAATTATGCTCAGTTTATGCTCAGATTTTAAGCCACACACTTGCACAGTTGCTACATCAGTCAAGGAGAATTTTCTAAAATTCAAGGATCTGACACTGTCAGTGAGAGTCTGCGCTCGATGACCTGACAACCTTTTGATTCGGGGAGAGCTTTACCCTCAAGGATCCGAACACCCTGACGAATTGCTAAATAAGGCTACAAAATGAATTGTCACTAGCTTTGGCATTCAGATATTGCACTATCTACCAAAATAGATTTGCTATCTAGTTTGCTTCAACCCTCTACAAAAGAGGGGCATCTGTAGACACCCCATTTTTGCACCCGCCTGATTAATCAACTCGTCAACCCGATCGCAATGATTCCCAATGATGGATGTGTATTCCATTGCTTTATTTTGTTACCAGATATGTTTTAGAAATCCGGATGAGGTATCTCGAACTGACAAAACCTTAGAAACCACGCTACATTAGGAAAATACGACCCTAGAAACATAGAAATCATCATCTTGCAAACCAAAAAGAAACTTTACGATAAAAATCACTAAAAATTATCAAATTACCAAAATACCCCTAACCTCAAAATAACCCTAGAGTCTACGTTACGCTTAGGAAAACTCTCTCGAACACATAAAATAACAAATCGGAACCAAATAAATCATTTCACCAATTTTAACAGAATTTGACAAAATTACGAAAATGCCCCTCATAAAGTTCACAATCATTTCACATAAAAATTTTCATAAATGACACAAACCAACATTCTCATTGAATTCCTTACGAAAAACTGATTCTAAAACATCCTAGAACATTAAAAACCGACTTGAAACGTGAAAAGTCCTCTCCGGGGGTAAAACGATAATTTCACAATTTTCATAATTAAAAAATTCGAAATTAATAAATAAAATATTAAATAATTAAATTTAAACATTAATGAAATTAATTTAAAATTTTGAACCTAAAAAATCGATTAATCGGACTCTCAGGCAAAATTGTTGAGGGTTCGTGGGATATTTTTTTAAGGACTCCTCCATCTGGGGGTCCAAAGAATTAAAGAAATAATGGAGGGGGGTTCTCTAAAAATTAAAAGTAAATCAAGCAAGACTGAAGTCAAGGTATTAAAGTCAATCAAGTGAAACTGAAGTCAAAATTAAAGTCAATTAAGCAAGACTAAAGTCAAGATATTAAAAGTCAAGCAATTAAGACTAAAGTCAAAACATTAAAAGTCAATCAAATAAGACTAAAAGTCATAATAGAGATCTAATTAAATAATAACTCTATCTAATAGAGTTCTAACTTAAAAATAATTCTACCTAAAACAATTTGAATTAAAACACAATTCTACCTAAAACAAGTCAAACTAAAACACAACTCTAATTAAAATATCTCTAATTAAACACTAACTCTATCCAAATCAACCCCTAAAAACATCTATAAATAGAGGTGCTCACACCCTATTTTCGTATCAAATCATAAACCCTAAGAGAAGTAGATCTAGAAGCTCCCCTAGCCGCCCATAAACCCTAGTTTTGGAGCCCCAACTCCTTACCTAACATCCCCCCTTCAATTTTAGTCTAGAAAACACCTAAAATCTCTCCAAAAATACCCCTAAATCCGCAACAAACTTGAAGAGTTCAGATTCAGAAACAAGGAGATACCTTGATCTATGAGATCCGAAATCAAATCCGGAGACAGAACGAAGCAAGGGAGCACGGTACAAAGAGCTCTTTTGTTAGATCTGAGGGAACCAAGTCCTTGCCATCGGAAAGGTGAATTTTTATTTTTATTTATTTTTCTCTAGGTTTTAGCAATGTAATTTACTTGGGAAGTTAGTAGAGATCGGCTTTAGCCGGACGGGGTTGGTGCCTAACACCTTCCAACCCCGTAACTTGATCCCCGAATTCAGATTTTTTATGGTAGATTAGTTCTTTTTATCCATGTTCGAGCCAGTTTGGTTCCTAGACCACAATAACTAAGTGGCGACTCCCAAACCTCAAGGGTCAAAAGCGGATCCGTGCACCCCGCGGATCGAGGGCGCTTTCACCGTCCATCTTCAAGAAGAGTTCAATTGCTTTTCTGTTTTCCTCATTTGCAGCCAGACCAAGAGTCAACACTCTTCTTACCCATTCCTTCGAATGCTTGAACTGTGACTTCTAAGCAACCTCACTTGGCGTAAATGTTAATGAGCGCTGAACCAAGATTCTCATCAAGCTCAATTTCATGCTTGTCGATATAAGTGTGGCCCCACATATACATAATGACTGTTGTTCTTCAATTTTTGAATCTTTTAGTTAAGACTCTTTTAGTTTAGGATCTTCAATGGCGCACATTGTACTGAAATCTTTTTTGATGGTGAAGTTTTCATCAAATCTGCTATTCTTGAGGGAAAATCAGTCTGGTTTGAATTATATGGTAGTTTTTCTCTTAGATTTCAATTAACGGAAATAATTCGGATCTGCAATATTTTTGCAGTGAACCTTTGATTAAAATTTTAAAAAATCACAGTTTTTTTCATATAATATTTGCTTTTAGATTTCGATGAAATTGTAAATAACATTTATTTGTTTTCAATCGTATTTCAAAGTGTAGTCAGATTGGCATTTGTTATATTGTCAGCATGTTATTCCCTATTTTCTTTTATTTGTTTTTATGGTTACACCTGTTTGGATATAAATTTTCATGTTCTTGGTGTTAACTCTCATTTACTTATAATAATAAAAAGTGTTAACTCTCTTTTTCAGTCACACTTGGAGGAAATCGCGGATAAATATGCTACAGAGAAAGCCGAGGCTGAAGAAAAGGCATTATTAGCTGAACTTGCGCTCGACAACAAAAAGAGTATCAATAAAGGAGGTAATCATTCAAAACAGAGACATAAGTCAACGAATAAGAAAAAGAACAAGGGTAACCGAAAAGCTAAGGATTTAAAGGTTGTAATTGTCTGTGTCTTGTTGGGTTCTTTTATTAGGTGCATAGTTAATTTAATATACAACTTCATTGACGTTGGGGCTAAATGCTTTCCTGAATTTTGCAGGCTAGTGGTGGTAATGAAGATATTGCAGAACAGACGTACGTCTCTTTCTTAGGGGTGCAACTTGGTCCGGTTCAAACCGAGAACTGAACCAAACCAATTTTTGGGCTGGTTTGTTCAGCTTGGAACAAGTTGTGTTTCGGTTCTGGGTTTAGAAAATGGAGAACCGGTCAATTTGGTTCGGTTCTCAGTTCAGGACTCGTATAGAACCAAACCAAACCAAAAACGAACCTTATAAAATAAATATATTCATTTATTATGAATTATTTTAGGAGTTAGGACATAGCTTAATGACTTCTTTAAGGATAAACTAATGATTTTTTTTAATGAAAAGATTAATGATTTATTATATGAAATTTTATGTTTATTATTTATTTATTTTATTAATAAAAATCTGTTGTTTCCAACTAAGTTTATAGGATATTGGCAACCCATAGAACCAAACTGAACTAAACCAACCTTAGTCTGGTTTGGGTTGGTTTGGTTCTATTGGCATTTTGGTTTGGTTCTGATTCTTATTTAGTGAAACCGACCTATGTTGGTTTGGTTCAGATTTAGCCACAAACCGAAACGAGTTGGACCCCTTCTCTTTCTTGTTAGTTAGGCACACACATGATCCTTCTTTCTCTTCACTACTATCGCTATTTTTTATTTATGTGCTTATGTGCATACTGCAGTCACTTTCCTGTTATCTCGAATGACTTGAAACAGAAGGAAGAGGAATTTAGACGTCAACTTGAGACTGAAACAGATGCAAAAAGGCTTGAAGAAATCCTGGAGTATCAAGTGAGAATCGAGAATGAGGCCAAACAGAAGCTCCAAGCAAAACTACATGAGAAGGCTAGTGGAAGCATTCTAGAGAACGTGGCACCAGAATTGTCGGTTGTTAACTCAATGCTCAATTCTGGTGATCCAAATGTTCATGACCAGCTGAGACATGATGTTGATAACCAGAAACTTGAGTTGGAACGATCTAGAACAAATTCTGGAGGGCCCGACATGGTGCTGAGTTCAGAAGTTGAGATCCCCTCAATTAGCTGTCATGAGAAGCCTCAGGAACCTTACGAGGATCCATTGGTGGGGAAGCCTGATCTGTCAAAAGATATATTAAGCGTGCCTATACAAAGTGCAGAGGGAACTGCATTGTCTAGCATATCCTCTACCAATTCTGAAGGTCAAGGTTAACAGCTCTTTAATAACACCACATATTTGTTGGTCAAAGTATTCCATCTGTTGGAAGTTGTCCCCTAAATCATACTCATTTCTTGCAGGAACTTTGGAAGTTTTGCCTACTGGTCAATGCCAATGGAAAACGAAGGCAAAGCAAACAACAGTACCAATCTACCAAATCACTTGAAAAAAAATCTCGAGCCTTGTCATCTGAAAAAGGTAATTATGAAGTTAGGAATTCACCAATTGATGATCGCACCAAAGAACAAGCTAATTATGAGCTTTGTGGTGGTCATCAAGAACATGGCTGTACTTTGGTGCACTAGAATAGTACTGTTCTTTACATTTATTCTTCTTTCTACCTTAGGTTGGACTTAGTAATTTTAAATTTTAACTTCCTTATTATTATTATTATTATTTATACATAAAGAACAATGTTATAAATAGAAAAAGGGAGGCCGTGGAGACCTCGAAATACAAGTAGAAGGAAATGAAGAGAAAAAAAAAAAAAAAGGAAAGAAAGAACAACAATGTGTCTTCAGTTAAACAAATCCTGCCTAAATAAACAACCTTAAAAAAAAAACTTTTGAACTCCTTAATACATAAAACCTAGAATGCCTACAACTTACATTAAAAATACATAAATTTTAGAACACCAACTATGACCTCCTGTATAGATCTATATTTCTTATGAAAAGCCTACTATTTTTTCCCTCTAGATGTGCCAACAAACGGCAATTTGGGCCCTGAATGTTATTTTGTAATTCATAGGTTTACTATTATGGGCATCACTATCTATGTTTTATTTATAATCATCAGGATGAAAGATGGTTCCTATATGACGACCAAACTGTCAAGGTCAATTTCATTTATTTTTTTTAATCTTGTTTAGTTCTTTTTTTTTTTTTTTCTTTTTTTCAAATTTGATTCATTCAGGTAACTGGCAGTTGGAACGATGTTCTCACCACATGTTAAAGAGAGCGTTTACAACCTCAGATTCTTTTCTTTGAAGCTGTACATTAACTTTTACTACTTAGGACATTTTTGGATATATGTATTTGGGGGTTCACGACACAAGTCATCAATAAATATGTTTGTTGCTACTTAGGACCTTTTTGGATCAATTGCTTCCTAATTGTTGAGTGTACATTTTCCTCCACTCTTGCATGTGTCATACCCCAATTAAGCCAAGTCACTCTCTTATATTAATAGATCTTCCCCTCTCCTACAGAATGGTCTTAGAGAATAGGGCTGCCAATTCGGGTGGGTTGGGGATCAACCCATGCCCAACCCGACCTCGGGCATGTCCAAGTTACAGCCCTATTCTGGATGAGTCAGTTGGTTGTTGTTGGGGGAAGATTGGCAGAAAAAAAAAAGGATTTTTCCAAGAAAATGTGATATCTAGGTGTATGGTTGTGCATTTTGCAGGAATCATTTTCCTTGAGACGACGATTTTTCCTCTTAATAGGAAAATATTCTCCAAGAAAATTATTCTCTTACTATTACCCAGCTCACCACCTCTCGATATCAAAAACCAATTGTCTTTATCATAGTTTGCTGGGTGCAGTTAAATACCGGCAACTCTTTTTTGAAAAAAAAATTATCTTTTCAACAACAAAAAAAAATGTTCCTATCTAAGTACCATTCTGATACCTAAATAGAAGAAAACTCTAATTTCAAGGTAAGATTCTCACTTGTTTTAGCAAATTCGGTAAGTACCAAATAAAATTTTCTATCGAACATTATAAAACAGATTATATAGGTACCTATTGAATATAACTTTTTCATGTGAAGGGCTTCGACTCAATTAGAAGTGCTAGGGTAAGAAAAGCAAGTAAGATCAAAACTTAAAATCCCCATTAAAATATTTCTAGATGCAAAGAAGAAGAAGAAATAAGAGAGAGAGAGAGAGAAAGGAGAAGAAAAAGAGAAAGATTCGATATCTTTAAGTGTGTCCAATAAGTAGTAGAGGTAAAAGCAAATTATTAGGTGTGTGCAAATGATTAATTTAAAGTTAAAGTAGATTTCACAAGTAAGTGGGTGCATTGAGCTATTTCAATGCGTGCAAATAGACCCACCCTACTTAAAAACATATTTAATCTATATAATAAAACACAACTAAGTTACTACAGTTTTGTATTTTTTGAGGTGGGAATAAACGTTCCCACAACTACAATTTTGTGGTTGGACAAATCTCTCATTGACCTACACCATAATTTTTGTCTTTCTTCTTCATTTATTTTAATTTTATTATATATCCTTTTTAACCAACTTTTTTATTTTTCATTTTTTACCTCTTAACTTCCAAAATTTTAATAATATCCCTCCTATTTTATTTTTTCACTTTTACCCCCCTTAACCTTCAAAGAGGATGCCCGAAGAATTCTATTATGTAAATAAGTACTATTCTTCACAGATACATAAAGAGAAATATTATCCTTACAAATTTAGTAATATTGAAAGTCTTACTAAGAGTCGTTTTGCTCAATTGGATCACCACATCAACAATCCATCACCACAACCCTCTAATTTCTTCAAAAAACTCAAATCCAAAATAAAAAAACATTAAAAACAATTTCTTTTGAGTTTGATCCAAAGTTTTGAAAATGGATGACTACCAAACTTCAAATTGAAATTCAATGGTGAAAAATAATATTTTTATGAATTTTGTTTTTCCTAAGTTCATAGAATTTTGTCCTCTACAACCCTGAAGTATCGGATCATGTTTTTGGATGCCATGAGGTGAGCCCAAGGACCTTTAGTGATGGTGAAAGCCTTAGTAACTTAGTAAGGCTAGTTAGACTCATAGATAAAAGATTATCTTTGGGCATAGAAGTAATCTTTTGTGTGCTACTTTGCACTAATATTTTCATATGAGAAAGAAGTATATTATATCAATTATTACCTCGTAATGAAATATATCCCATGAGAAAATTAATCCTTCCCATATCACTTTATTATCTTTAATGGTAATAACATTATATGCTTGGGTATCAATGCCTTTTGTTCTTTTCTCATAGAAAACTCAGTCTATAATTAGTGACATAATAGTGAATAATTGGAGGATTGAAATCTTTTATCATAATAACTAAATGGTATAACAGTAAAAAAAAAATTAATAAAAGATTTTTATTGTAATAATTAGTGGTATAGCAGTGATATTTTAATATAAGAAAAAAGTGTTTCATGGCAATTATAGAACCTATAATGACTAATGATGGGTATGTTTTATTACCAAAGAAAATGGGTTGGTTTTTTATTTTCCATGGAAAATCAAAATTTTCATTGTTTGATTAGATCTTTTTCATGAAAAATGAAATCCACCCTCATCTAAAAATTCAGCAAATTGTGGATTTCTTTTTTTATGCCGATGGGTAGGAAAATGAAATCATCCTCAAATTTCATCACCAACAAAATCCTACACTGCGTTTGGATAGAGCTTCTTGACGACTTCTGCTCTGTAGGGAGTTAGCAAACATTTGGATAGGTTTTTTCTCTTATACGGATATATTTTTTGCTTTTGTTGAAAAGCTTCAAAAACCTGCTCTTGCGTGGAGATAGGGGCGGATTTACAGTGGGGGCCATTGCCCCCAAAAGAGTTTCTAAAATCGATAGGGAGGTATTAATAATTTTTAAAAAAAATTTAACATTCTACTGCTTTGCCCCCACAGAAGTTTTGAAAATTTATCTATTTGTAATTTGCCCCCACAAAATTTTTTGACATTCTACTGCTTTGCCCCCATAAAAAATCAGAAAATTTTTTTATTTGTAATTTGCCCCCACGAAAACAAAATCCTGGCTCCGCCCCTGCGTGGAGAGATTGGACTTTTGCTCTTGCACGGAGAGGTGTATCCACGCAGGGCCTAGTTTCCTATTTTCTTCACCTTCTCCGCCATGATCAGGGTCATTGGTGACCTTCACCGTCACCGTCAAGCACCACCTCTCCCTCTCATCCCACCCTATTCCCTCCACCTCTGCCCATTCCCTAGCTCTGCATCTTCTTCTTCCTCCTCTCTCTCATCCACCTCATTCTTCTTCTTCTTTTACTTTTTTCTCTTGTATTTTTCTTGGATTTTAATTTTTCATGTTGTTCATTTTCCCACCACATTTTTGAATCTCTAAGTTGAATACTAAGGTAAAACATTATATGTTAGAAATAAAATACAATGTGTTACTTAGAAAAAAAAAAAAAACATGGCCAGAGACATTTAAGTTTCTCATCTATATAATACAACACAATTGAGTTGTTATAGTTTTGTGTTTTTTGAGATGGGGATAAACGTCCCCTCACCTAGAGTTTGTGAGTGTACAAATGTTCCATCAACTTACACTATACTTTTTTACCTTTCATCTTCACTCTCTCTAATTTTTTTTATATTTCATCCTTAACCTATTTTATTATTTTTCACTTTTTATCTCTTCACTTCATTTTTTTAATAATATTCTTCCAATTTTATATTTTTTCATGCTCTTACCCCTTTAATCCACAAAAAGGATTCGCCAAACTCTAGCATAAGATAAAAGTCAAGGATATGTCTTTGAAAACAAAGTGAATTAACTCTAAATTCCACCATAACATAGAGGAGTTCTTCAAAATTACATATTTCACTTATGATGCACTTTCATCATTATATATTGCATAATGATGAATGCACGCGGAAAATCATACACAATCTATACGAAATTGATGTGGCAGGGGCACATAATCGCAAATCTTTTCCTTGTGTATCTCGAAGAAAAAGGATCTATGATTTTGTGCTCTTACCACGTCAACCGCGTATGATTTATCACAGGCATTCATCACAACTCTTATATATTATTAGAGTTTGTCAGTGTCTATGACACGGAAAAATTCTCTTTGGAATTAAGGGAGTAAAAATGAAAAAATAATAAATGTAGAGGAGTATTATCGAAAAAGGGGAGAAGTCTGAGACGAGGAAAAGTATTCGTGGGCATGGTGATAGATAAATGGCGTGGTAATATCACAACATCCTGGTTTTTACTTGCACGTCATCATTGGTTTAAGAGGAATCAACTCGACCGGTTTAAACAAGATTCTTTCCGTTCAAATCGGTCGATCCAAAAAACCCAAATCGGGTTTAAAAACCATTGAACCGTTAGTTAATACTTGGCGGTCTGTGTCGTCTTCTTCACCAGTATTCACTCTCACAGTGTCTCACAAAGGTTTTCAAATTTAAAAACCGCCTCATCAAGAATTCAAAAATCAAGAAAGAAATAAAAGTAAATCTCCGCCATTGTTGGAAGCTCAGAGGGAGAGAAAGAGAGAGAACCAATCGATGATTGATCGAAATTTTCTTCTTCTTCTTTGAATTTCTCTGTTAATCTTGTTAATATGTAAGCATTTGCTCTTAATTTAACCATCAATGGGGCCTAAGAAGCGTGGTTCCGCTGCTATGGCTTCTGCTTCCATCAAAGATGAGCGGAAGCAAACTGTCACTCAATCTGGTGATTTCGATCAATCTGAGACTTCAATCGAACTTGATTGCGAGGAAAACCTAACCTCTATTCGACAGGAAAACAACACCAATGCCCTAAATTTTATTGAAGAATTGAATCTCTGTTACACGACCTCAGCAGTCACCCAGCGAATTAAAGGTTTAATTTCTGTTAAAATTGCAACCCTAATAAATGATCTTAATGAGAAAGAAATACGGTTGACCGATGCAATCGAATCTACAAGAAAAGCGATTTCTTTGGTTCCAAATTGGATCGAGCTTCTTCATTTCTACGGTAATCTACTCTACATTGCTTCGAATGATCGTAAAGGGTATGAAGAGGTTATTCAAGAATGTAGTCGGGCATTATCGATTGAAAATCCCTACGATCCAACAAAGGGTAGTTTGGAGGAGGTAGATGTACGAGAGGCTAGTGTGGCAGATGTAAAGCAGAACCTTCATTCAATTATTCAAAAATCCAACATTGCTTTGATATCGATTTGGATGAAGCATCTTTTGACTGAATCGAAGGTTGGGTCGGTTCCCACGAAACAGATATTGAAAGACCCAATGTGGGTTATGTCTCTTACTAAGATCAAGAAACCAAGAAAGGCAATTGAAGAACAGCTTAAGAAGGAGATTGTTTCTGCATCAAGGGAGTGGAGAATCTTGCAGCAGCAAAGCTTGGAGCAGAAACCTATTTCGCCCCAATCGAAGAACAACGAGGAGGAGAATAAGCGAGTGAGGGGTCGTCGTAAGAAGGAAAATTTAAAGAATATTGTCTCCTCGGTGGTGAAGAAGGATTTGGTTCGATCATATTGGAACTCTTTGAGTCTCGATAAGAAGCAAAGTTTGCTCAAAGTGAGTGTTCACGATCTCGAAACCCATTTCAAGGATCAATTGGAGATGGAAGTTCTGTCAGAAGCTCTATCTTTTGGCAAAGCCAATGGGAGATGGAAATTCTGGACCTGCCCAAGCTGCAATGAGAAACTTGTTGATTATGTTTCACTTATGCAACATGTTCAAAGTGATCACGTAAAAGTCCTGCCACCAAATTTGCGATCTGTTTTTCCTAAAATAGTTGGAGATGATTGGGTTGCCATGATTCGCTATGGTCTATGGTATGCACTAGATATTGCTGGTTCATTAAGAATGCTTGAAGGATCAAAAGATAAATCAGAGTCTTCTCCTGATAAGGCAATGGAAAAAGAATCCAAAGAGGAGAAGACTGGGAATAAGAAACTCGTGGAAACAAGTAGAAACCATACTGAGATTTCTAATGTTGAATTAATGGTAGGTGGAAGTAGTTGGTGGACGAAGGTATTTTATCTTGGACAGAAGTGGCCGCTTTCTGATGATTCTGAGCGTACAGAGCTCCTTAAAAAAGTTCCTGTTTTGCTCTACATACTTCTGAAACATAATTATCTTGCTGCGAGTCATATTACTAAGGTGATACGATTCACCATGGACAAGATACAACATATCGTTCACGGTTCACGGTTTCTCAACATTGGCTTGGAAAAAACTTCTCTCAGCTTATGCTTCTTGTCACCTTCAGAGCTTAAAAAAATCTACGGATTCTTGAAAAATCTTTTTATTTATTGTTTGGCAGGAAGAGAGAAGGATAGCACCTTAGCTGATGAAACACATAGTGTTACTTATGGATCTGATATCAAAGAGAGGATCATTTTTTATGGAGATTCTTTATGTCTCCTTTTGGAGAAGAGTGATTCCATGGATGATGGTGCTGATAGTGATGCACTGTTAAACTGGATATTAGAAGAAGATCCTTCAAGTGGAGAACAACTGGCTTCATGGAAATGTCTGAGGGAAGATAAAACACGTTGCGGAATGGAAATTCTGCAAAAAATTAAAGAGGAAAACTCCATCTTACAGACCTGGTGCGAGAGTTTATGTGAGAAACGGGACCTTGCAGTAGCTTTCAACACAGTCGAGAGACTCTGTATCGGAGAGCGTAAAGGAAGGAAGGAAGCAACTGAATTCGTTTCTCAAAATTACGAGGTAATCCTCAAGAAGTGGATAGAAGAGCTTGTTGAGAGGAAGAATGAGTTGTATGTTGCATCAAATGTTCTTAATGAAGCACAACATCTTAAAGTCTCACAATTTGGATACGAGGAATCTTTGACTGGCGAAGATGAGGATTGGAGAATGCAGGACTTAATGTATCAAGCAGACACTTGCATAGAAACAGTAATTCTGAGACACAAGGACTGGTTCTCTGTACAGGTAGTTTTATCTGCAAGACTAAAACCGTGACTTGTGGTCCATGACGATGTTTTATCTTAATCACAAAGTATTTCATTCTTGTAGTTCAGCAAAATTGATGCAAATATCGTTCACACTGGCACTTCTATCTGGGAATTGGAGTTGAAGCTTGGATCTTTTTCTGCCCATGATTACCGGGCAATTATGTTGCCTCTTCTGAAGTCATTTTTGCAGGTATGTAATGGTATTTTTACCTGATTTATGAACCCCATCCCACTTATCAGCCATCACATATATGTTTGATAATAGGACATAGTTTGCATGATCACCCATGAAGCTCAGCTTTCTTCTCTGCAAGCACCCAATAAAGCCTTCCACACAACCACATCAGGTTTCATCGGCATTGTTCTCATGATCTCCTTTGCCTTGTCAAACAGACCCACACGGCCAAACAGATCAACCAAGCACCCATGGTGAAATACCTAATACCACCTTCAAACAATCCTCCATGACTGCAAGCATTCAGAACACTATTAAACGTTATAGCGTTGGGTTGAAAATGCATACCCTCCATCTTCAAGGAGTTCAATTGCTTTTCTGCTTTCCCCATTTGCAGCCAGACCCGAAGTCATCGCATTCCCAGATTCCACACTCTTTTTACCCATTCCTTCGAATGCTAGAACCATGCCTTCTAAGCATCCATACTTGGCATACATGTTAATGTGCGTCGAACTGAGATTCTCATCAAGCTCAATTCCATGCTTGTCGATATAAGCATCGACCCACCATTACTGAGAAAGTGCACTCTAATGAGTAATTGCAGATAGCTTACCAAGTGTGACTCGGTCCGGGCATTCCCCATTGTCCTGCATCCAAACTATGTCCTGTTATCAAAGATATACGGGATGGCTGTTGTTCTTCAATTTTTTAATCTTTTAGTTTGGAAATTTTGAATTTTGGATCTTTAGTAGTAGGTCACATTGTTCTGAAATCTGTTTTGATGGTGAAGTTTTGATCAAAACTGCAATTCATGAGGGAAAATCAGAGTCTGGTTTGAATTATATGGTAGTTGTTCTCTTAGATGTCGATTAACAGAAATAATTCTAATCTGCAATATTTTTGTAGTGAACCTTCAATTAAAATTGAAAAAAAAAAAAATCGTTGTTTTTTTCATATATTAGCGTTTTGTCATATTGTCAGCAAATGTTATTCCTGATTTTCTTTTATTTGCTGTATAGTTTTACCTGTTTGGATATAAATTTTCATCTTGTTGGCGTTAACTCTCTTTTCCAGTCACACTTAGAGGAAATCGCAGATAAATATGCTACAGAGAAATCAGAGGCTGCAAAAAAGGCATTATTAGCTGAACTTGCACTGGATGACAAAAAGAGTATCAATAAAGGAGGTGATCCTGTGAAACAGACACATAAGTCAAAGAACAAGAGAAAGAACAGAAGTAACAGAGAAGCTAGGGATTTAAAGGTTGTAATTGTCTTTGTCTAGTTGGGATCTTTTATTAGGTGCATAGTTATATTATATACAACTTCGTTGACATTGAGACTAATGCTTTCTGGAATTTTTCAGGCTACTGGTGGTGAGAAGGCTAGAGGAAGCATTGTAGAGAACGTGCAACCAGAGTTGTCAGTTGTTAACTCAAAGCCCGATTCTTGTGATCCAGATGTTCATGAGCTGTTGAGAACGTATTCTGGAGGGTCTGACATGGTGCCAAATTCAGAAGTTGAGAGTCTCTCAATTAACTGTCATGAGAAGCCTCATGAGCCTTGTGATGATCCATCAATGGGAAAGCCTGATATGTCAAAAGATTTTTTAGCTGAACTTGCACTCAATGACAACAAGAGTATCAATAAAGGAGTTGATCATTCGAAACAGAAAAATAAGTCAAAGAATAAGAAAAAGAACAAGGGTAACCGAAAAGCTAAGAATTTAAAGGTTGTAATTGTCTCTGTCTTGTTGAGTTACTTTATTAGGTGCATAATTATTTTAATGTACAACTTCGCAGATGTTGGGGCTAATGCTGTCTGGAATTTTTCAGGCTAGTGGTGGTAATGAGGAAATTGCAGAACGAACGTACGTCTCTTTCTTGTTAGGCACATACATGATCCTTCCTTTTTTCTTCTTCGCTACAATCACTATTCTTTATTTATTATGTGCTAATGTGCATACTGCAGTCACTTTCCTGTTGTGTCGGATGACTTGGAACCGAAGGAAGAGGAATTTAGATGTCAACTTGAGACTGAAACAGATCCAAAAACGCTTGAAGAAACTCCGGGGTATCAAGTGAAAATTGAGAATGAGGGCAAACAGAAGCTCCAAGCAGAACTACATGAGAAGGCTAGTGGAAGCATTGTAGAGAACGTGGCACCAGAATTATCTGTTGTTGACTCAAAACCAGATTCTGGTGACCCAAATGTTCAGTCTAGAACGTATTCTGGAGGGCCCGACATGGTGCTGAGTTCAGAAGTTGAGAGCCCCTCAATTAGCTTTCATGAGAAGCCTTACGAGGCTTATGAGGATCCATCACTGGGGAAGCCTAATTTTTCCGATGATATATTTAGTGTGCCCATACAAAGTGCAGGGGGAACTGCATTGCCCAGCAAATCCTCTACCAATTCTCGAGGGCAAGGTTAACAACTCTTAAATAACACTACATATTTTTGGTCAAATTATTCTATCTGTTGGAATTGTTCCCTAAATCATATTTGTTTCATGAAGGCCTTCCTAACGAAGGAACTTCGGAAGTTTTGCTTACTCGTCAATGCCGATGGAAACGAAGGCAAGGAAAACCACAATACAGCTCTACCAAATCGCTTGAAGCCTTGTCATCTGAAAAAGGTAATTATGAAATTGAGAATTCACCAATTGATGGTCACATCAAAGAATAATCTACTGCAACGGCTACTTTTCAAAAAAAAAATAATAATAATCTACTGCAACGGCTCAGGGGACCCTTTGTGGTGCTCATCATAAGCATGGCTGTACTTTGGTGCACTAGGACTGTTATTTGCATTTATTCTTTTTTCTACCTTAGGTTGAACTTAGTAATGGTAAATTTTAACTTCCTTACCATTATTATTTTCTTTTTATAGGTACTGTACTATTATTATTATTCTAGATAAAGAACAATATTATAAATAGAAAAAGGGAGGCCGAGGATACCTCCAGATACAATTAGAAGGAAACGAGGAGAAAAAGAAAAGGAAAGAAAGAACAACTATGTGACTTCAGTAAAACTGAATCCCACCAAAATAAACAATCCTAAAAAAAAAAGCTCTGAACTCCTCATACAACTTGCACAAAAATACATAAAAACTAGAATGCTACAACTTACTCAAAAAATGATAAATTTTAGAATACCAATTATAAACTCCTATATAGATCTATCTTTCCTAAGAAAAGCCTACTATTTTTCTCCCTCCAGATGTGCCAACAAATGTCAAAAGGGTTCAAGTACCACAAGATCGTCAATTTTGGGTGAAAGATTTAGTTCAACCTGTCACAAAGTAATTAAATTATGGAGCATGTGGAGTACCGACACATAAAAAAATAGATAAGAAAATTTTCCTAATTTCACGCGCATTGCAAAGGATAAGCAAATGATTGATAGATTCCCTATTTTCCTTGCAGAGAGAGAAAATTTTGAGAGATGAATCCGCTTATGCATATTGTGGTATGCAGGTGACAATTTTATCTAAGGACGCTAGCCAAATGGAAAAAAAAAAACCTTGAACAGGATCGTCCTACCCCGTAAAAGAAAGCTCCTAATAAGTTCTCCGGATAAGCTTCCACGTTTCTAGACATGCAAATAGAGAAAAAGAAGTATATTGGAACGCTAGCAAGCCTGCTCTTGATCAGAGTCAGCTTACCTCCCCTAGAAAAATATTGAACTTTCCAAGATCCAATCCTGTTCCCCACTCTCTCAATCACATAATCCCAAATGGTTCAACTCCATAAGTAGCATCATTGGAAGACCAAGGAAATGAGTCCACCTAACATACCAAAAAATCAACAAGAGATTGAAGGTATTTACTACCCCTACCTGAACAACTTGTTTTTTTCAGATTCACAACTTGAGATGGCCACAAAGCAACAAAGCAATCCCGCAAAGAATCTGACCTAATTATAGCAGGCATCCAAAACAAATTTAATGTATCATCAACAAACTGGACGTGCAACACCATAAAGCCTTCTAGCCTCCTGGTAGCCACTTACCTACACATCAGTCTACCAAAAGCTTCAACTACCAAATTTTGAATAAAATGGAGATAGTGGATCACCTCGCCTGAGGCCTCTAGAACTCTTGAAAAAGCTCGCCCATTGAACAAAATAAAAATGATTACGAGGATATGCACTTCATAACACAATTAATCCACCTCTCATTGAAACCCATACAATCTCAGGAACTCCCAATTGACATGGTCACAGCCTTTTCCAGATCGATTTTACAGAAATCCCAGGTTTCTTGGATCTTAACCTTGACTCAACATACTCGTTTGCAATTAACAGTCTATATCTCAGCCTTGAGCTTCATCATTATTAATAGACATCAATCCATTACACTTCCATTCCATCTAAGGCTACTTGCATAATTCAACAGACCTAGGTGGTATCCATATACTTCTATGATACTCATCTCGCATCTTACTTTTTATGATGGTTACTTATTTTAGATACTGAGGATTTCTTTTACATCTGGAGTTATCCATAGCTCAAAATTCACAATCGATGATCTTGACCTTGCAATAGTTATGCATTTATTATATTACTGCAGCAATTACTACAGCATTGGACACCTGTACTTTCATTTCCATGTTACATGGAATCACAAAACAGTGCTGGTGACATTCAGACCTTTTATGTTGTTTTATTTTCAGATAAATTTCAAGCACGTCAAAGTTTGCCAAATGAAGTTGTAGTCAACAGCACAACTGGAAAGAATGTGATTGGGACAGGGCTGAAAAATAAAGTTGGTGAAAACAATTGCTTTTTGAACGTAATCATACAGGTTGGAAAATCCATAATTTCTAGGAGTTTTTCCATTCTATGATATTTCATGGCACTTCACTTCTACTCTTTTCTGTTTTTCTGTTGACTCGGAGTTTCTTTTGTAAAATGCAGTCCTTATGGAATTTAACGCGGTTTAAAATTGAATTTTGGGGAAGATCAATATCATGGCATAACACCATCGGAAATCCTTGTGTTATCTGTGCATTATATGATATTTTTGATGCACTGAGTGAATCAGAAATAGAAACTCAAAGTGAAGCAGTTGATCCTACTTGTCTGAGAGTTGCTCTAAGCAAATTTTATCCAAATAGTGATTTCTTCCAGGAGGTAAATTCACACAAATGTGGTGGTATCTCTCACTGAATTTCCTATTTCACCTTTAAATCGCATCAACCAACTTTCCAGTCTTAACCCACGATACAAATAATAAAATTATAGTTGGTTATTTCCACGCAGTGTGTTCGCTTTTATTGAAATAATTTATCTAATAGGTGCAAGACCAATTGACAGGCACAGATGAATGATGCTTCTGAAGTATTGGCAGCAATCTTTGACTGCCTCCATAAGTCATTTACTTTTGGATCGCGTAAACTCAATGCTGAATTAGAAGAGACTAATTGCATAGGGTCTTGGGTATGTCGAAGCAATGCTTGTGTAGCACATAGTCTTTTTGGAATGAACATCTTTCAGCGGATGAACTGCAACAGCTGTGGTCTGGAATCCAGATGTCAGAAATATACTTCATTGTATCACAACGTCAATGCTAATTCTCTCCAAACAATGAAGGCATGTCTCATTTTAAGAAATTATTTGTTCATAATCATGGAATCACTTATCATTTCTTTGAAGAGGAGAAATTTTAAACTTGGAGAGTTGAGATTGTGGACATAGTTTTATGTTTTTGTAATTGGTTTCAGATTATGTCTGCAGACAGCTCTTTTGATGAGCTTTTGAATCTTGTAGCGATTGATCGCCAATTAGCTTGTGATCCAGAAGTTGGCGGCTGTGGAAAACTCAACTATATCCATCATATTCTGTCAAAACCTCCTCAAGTGTTCACAACAGGTAAATTGTCAATTTGTTGAGAAATTAGTTATTCTTCTATCACTCTTAATAAGTCTTTATTCTTATCTTGCAGTCCTGGGTTGGCAGAGTGTCCATGAAAGTGAAAACAACATATCTGCAACATTGGCAATCCTAACCACCGAGTTAGACATTGGTGTCGTGTATCGTGGTCTGGATCCCTGGAACAAACGTTACCTGGTTTCCGTGGTATGCTAGGATAACCCTTGCATCCTTTGATTCAAATATTATTTTAGTTGCTTTAGTGAATGAGATTAACAAATAGTTATTATAGTTCTATCACTTATTTCCTTGATAGTCTTTATTGACTAACTTTCACTTGAACTGCTGAAATAAGCATTTCAGCTCAAACAACTCAGTCATAAACCAATCACAATTATTGAATTATGTGGTTGAACAATGTCATGTATGTGTTTCTATGTATTTATGTATATAAATAATTGGATCAATTATAATAAGATAGAGTATCTTATCAATTACATGTATTTTGAAATTCGATTAGTCATGTGTGTTAAAAAGAGCGCTTCTTATCAATTATTTTGGGCCCTAATTGTTATTTTGTAATTCGTAGGTTTGCTATTGTGGACGACACTATGTGTGCTTTATTTATAATCATGGGGATGAAAGATGGTTCCTTTATGACGACCAAACTGTCAAGGTCAATTTCAAATATATATATATATATATATATATATATATATATATATATATATATATATATATTTTAATAATTATTGATTGTTTAGTTCTGTTAGTTATGTCCTTTATCTGGTTTTTCTTATCCAATTTGATTCATCCAGGTAACTGGCAGTTGGAACGATGTTCTCACCACGTGTAAAAGTGGGCATTTACAACCTCAGATTCTTTTCTTTGAAGCTGTAGATTAACTTTTACTTGGAGATTCTCTCATCCTCTGAAAAGTTTTGTAGTTAATATAAGTGACTCTTGTGGGAGCAATTGTTTCTCTCAGAGGACGACAGTGTACTACATAAAGAGGTTTTTGGTTTCAAAATGAGGAAAATAGACGACGAATGAACTCAAAGTCTAGAGATTGGTTTTGAAGGGAAGAGCAGCAACCGCAAGCTTGACTTGGCATAAATGCACAAACAGAGCTTATCTTGCTGACTTCTCAACATATTTGGCACATTGTCAATAACATACAACATAGTCCCATACGAAGAAGACCAGTTTTACTGTATCCAAATGGTTGCATAGATTGTTTTCATTTGCAGAGTTAAAAAGTTTTCGTACATAGAAAACATTACGCCCCCATGGGTCTCGTCATAAGTGTAGCTTACAGATGTATGTATCAATTTAACGTCAAAGTTGATAATTTTGTTGTCTATTGCTCTTCTTTCAGTCGCTGAATTGCCACTTTCAATGCTTTCTGCATGAATAATCCTCAAGTTTTGAGATGATATTTAAGGAATCATCTTAATTCCAAGGAAGTTTCTGATGTAAGATAAAAATCAAGGATATGTCTTTGAAAACAAAGGGAATAACTCCAAATTTCACTGAAGAATTTTGATAAAATAACGCCCTTTTTGACCCATGCCCCTTTCTCTCTCCTACCCATTGTGAAAGAAAAAAAACAAAAAAACCTTTCTAAACTGATCACCTTGTGACATTCAAAAACATGATCCAATGAAATAGGGTTGTAGAGGATAAAATTATATGAACTTTAAAATAAATAAAAAAATTAAAATAGTTATTTTTCAGGGTTGAATTTTATTTTAAAATTTGGATGCTCGGTAGTCGACTGTTTTCAACACCTTGGATCGAGTTCGAAGAACAAGTTTTTATTTTTATTTTTAATATGAATATTTTCATGAAATCTAGATGGTTGTGTTGTAGGATTTGTCAATGACGGCCATAGGACCCTTTTTTAAGATTTAAAATCTTAAAAAATAAATCTGTGGGCTCTCTCTATGGTTAATGTCATTTGTGCCACATGTCAAACATCTGTTGGACTGTGAGCAAACACGTCAGGGGCATGCGTCAAAAAGGGCATTATATTATCAGCACTCTTCACCAAAACGTAAAACATAAAGGGGTTCTTCAAAATTACACATTTTAGTTATGACGCACATCTATCATTATATATTACTAGAGTTTGTTTGTGTCTTTGACACATGGAAGTTCTCTTTGGAATTAAGGGGTTAAAAATAATAATAATAATAAATATTGAGGGGTATTATTGAAAATGAGGAGAAGATAAGAGGAAAAGTATTCTTGAAAAAGGGTATAGTAATAGATTAATGGCGTGGTATTATCACAACATCCCCTGTTTTTACTTGCACGACATCCTTGGTTTTAGAGGAATCAACTGGACCGGTTTAAACAAGATTCTTTCGGTTCAAATCGGTCGATCCCAAAAAACCCAAATCGGGTTTAAAAACTATTGGACCGTTAGTTAGTACTTGGCGGTCTGGGTCGCCGTCTTCACCAATCTTCACTCTCACTGTCTCACAGAGATTTTAAGATTTTAAAAACCGCCTCATCAAGAATTCAAAAATCAAGAAAGAAATAAAGAAAAATCTCAGCCATTGTTGGTAGTTCAGAGGGGGAGAGAGAGAGAGAGAACCGATCGATCGATCGATCGAAATTTTTTTCCTTCTTGTTTGAATTTCTCTGTTAATCTTGTTATTACGTCAGCAATTGTGGATCAAAATCAATGTTTTTTGCTCTTAATTTAACCATCAATGGGGCGTAAGAAGCGAGGTTCTGCTGCTAGGGCTTCTGCTTCCATTAAAGATGAGCGGAAGCAAAATGTCACTCAATCTGGTGATTTCGTTCAATGTAAGACTTCAACCGAACTCGATTGCGAGGAAAACCTAACCTCTATTAGACAGGAAAACAACACCAATGCCCTAAAGCTCATTGAAGAATTGAATCTCTGTTACACGACCTCAGCAGTCATCCACCGAGTTAAAGGTTTAATTTCTGTTAAAATTGCAACCCTAATTAATGATCTTAATGAGAAAGAAATACAGTTGAAGTATGCAATCGAATCTACAAGAAAAGCGATTTCTTTGGTTCCAAATTGGATCGAGCTTCTTCATTTCTATGCTAATCTACTCTACATTGCTTCGAATGATCGTAAAGGGTATGAAGAGGTTATCCAAGAATGTAGTCGGGCATTATCGATTGAAAATCCCTACGATCCAACAAAGGGTAGTTTGGAGGAGGTATCCATACGAGAGGCTAGTGTAGCAGATGTGAAGCAGAACCTTCGTTCGTTAATTCAAAAATCCAACATTGCTTTGATATCAATTTGGATGAAGCATCTTTTGACTGAATCGAAGGTCGGGTCGGTTCCCACGAAACGGATATTGACAGAAGAGCTTAAGAAGGATCTTGTTTCTGCAACAACGGAGTGGAGAATCTTGCAGCAGCAAAACTTGGAGCAGAAACCTATTTCACCCCAATCGAAGAATGATGAGGAGGAGAATAAGCGAGTGAGCGATCGTCGTAAGAAGGAAAATTTAAAGAATATTGTCTCCTCGATGGTGAAGAAGGATTGGGTTCGATCATATTGGAAATCTTTGAGTCTCGATAAGAAGCAAAGTTTGCTCAAAGTGAGTGTTCACAATCTCGAAACCCATTTCAAGGATGGATTGCAGATGGAAGTTCTGTCGGAAGCTCTGTCTTTTGGCAAAGCCAATGGGAGATGGAAATTCTGGGCTTGCCCAAGCTGCAATGAGAAACTTGTTGATTATGTTTCATTTATGCAACATGTTCAAAGGGATCATGTAAAAGTCCTATCGTCAAATTTGCGATCTCTTTTTCCTCAAATAGTTGGAGATGATTGGGTTGCCATGATTCGCAATGGTCCATGGCACCCAATAGATATTTCTGGTTCATTAAAAATGCTTGAAGGATCAAAAGATAAATCGGAGTGTTCTCCTGATAAGGCGACGGAGAAAGAATCCAAAGCGGAGAAGACTCAGAATAAGAAACTCGTGGAAACAAGTAGAAACCATGCTGAGATTTCTAATGTTGAATTAATGGTATGTGGAAGTAGTTGGTGGACAAAGGTATTTTATCTTGGACGTAGGTGGCCGCTTTCTGATGATTCTGAGCGTACGGAGCTCCTTAGAAAAGTTCCTATCATGCTCCACATACTTCTGAGACATAATTATCTTACTGCAAGTCATATTACTAAGGTGATACGATTCACCATGGACAAGATACAACGCATCATTCATGGTTCACGGTTTCTTAACATTGGCTTGGAACAATCACCTCTCAGTTTATGCTTCTTGTCACCTTCAGAGCTTAAAACAATCTTCAGATTCTTGGAAGATCTTATTATTTCTTGTTGGTCAGGAAAAGAGAAGGATAGCAACATAGATGATGAGACACATCGTGTCACTCATGAATCTGAAATCAATAAGAGGATCATTTTTTATGGTGATTCTTTATGTCTCCTTTTGGAGAAGAGTGGTTCCATGGACGATAGTGCTGATAGCGATGCACTGTCAAGCTGGATATTAGAAGAAGATTCTTCGAGTGGGGAACAACTGGCTTCATGGAAATGTCTGAGGGAAGATAAAACACGTTGTGGGATGGAAATTCTGCAAAAAATTAAAGAGGAAAACTCCATCTTACAGACCTGGTGCGAGAGTTTATGTGAGAGACTGGACCTTGTAGTAGCTTTCAACACAGTCGAGAGACTCTATATCGGAGAGCGTAAAGGAAGGAAGGAAGCAACTGAATTCGTTTCTCAAAGTTACGAGGTAGTCCTCAAGAAGCGGAAAGAAGACCTTACTGAGAGGAAGAATGAGCTTAAAGCTGTATCAGTTGTTCTTAATGAAGCACAACATCTTAAAGTCTCACAATTTGGATACGAGGAATCTTTGACTGGCAAAGATGAGGATTGGAGAATGCAGGACTTAATGTATCAAGCGGACACTTGCATAGAAACAGCATTTCTGAGACACAAGGCTTGGTTCTCTATACAGGTAGTTTTATCTGCAAGACTAAAACCATGACTTGTGGTCCATGACAATGTTTTATTCTAATGACATAGTATTTCATTCTTGTAGTTCAGCAAAATTGATGCAAAGATCATCCATGCTGGCACTTCTATCTGGGCATTGGAGTCGAAGCTTGGGTCTTTTTCTGCCCAAGATTACCGGGCAATTATGTTGCCTCTTCTGAAGTCATTTTTGCAGGTATGTAATGGTATCTTTACCTGATTTATGAACCCCATCCCATTTATCAGCCGTCACGTATATGTTTGATAATAGGACATAGTTTGCATGGTCACCCATGAAGCCCAGCTTTCTTCCCCATTTCAAGATTTCTATGGATTCTGCAAGCACCCAATAAAGCTTTCCACATAACCACATCCGGTTTCATCGGCGTTGTTCTCATGATCTCCTTTGCCTTGTCAAACAGACCCACATGGCCAAACAGATCAACCATGCCCGCACCCATAGTTTGCAATGCCTGGTTTGATCCCATAAACACAACTCATTTTTCCGAAATACCAAATCCCATCCTCAATCAATCTTACGAGACTGCAAGCATTCAGAACACCATTAAACATTGTTGAGTTGGGCTGAAAACCCATACCCTCCATCTTCAAGAAGAGTTCAATTGCTTTTCTGCTTTCCCCATTTGCAGCCAGACCCGAAGTCATCGCATTCAAAGAGTCCACTCTTCTTATCCATTCCTTCAAATGCTTGAACCGTGCCTTCTAAGCATCCATACTGTTAGTATTTTTGTGCCCATACAAGTTAATTGTATTTTGAGACAAAAAAAAAAAAATTCCATGAACTAAGTAAGGCTTGACATATTTGGTATTTTAGATTTTACGCATTCAAAATCCTAAAACATGACTTTAATAAACTTTGATTTTTCCCAATAGGATCTAATCTATCACATATTTCAAACACACTATTCATTCAATGTAAAACGAGTTCAAGGTACTTACCTTGTGCCATTGTGAAATCGTTGATCCAAAATGTTGGAGATGTGCCTCTCTATCCACATGTTCCTCAAAACTTTCGAAACCCCAATCAAATTGATCATTTCTTCTAGACTCACCTTCTCCCTTCTCTCCATATGGATCGGCTAAGTATTAGTGATTGATGGATATCACTCTTGTGCAGGGGCGGAGCCAGGATTTTCTTGTAGTGGGGGCAAACTATGATTAGTTGTATGGTTGAAGAACTTGAATGGAGGGAGGTGAGGGTGTGGGGGCAAAAATTGGAGGGAGATGAGGGTGTGGGGGCAAATGGGGAGAGAGGTGAGGGAGTGGGGACAAATGGGGCATGTAATTAGTTGAAAATATAAGGGTGTCTCAAAGTTTTGTGGGGGCAATTGCCCCCACCAGCTCCTTACTAGCTCCACCCCTGCTCTTGTGAACTTTCTACTTTATGTGTTTCCACACATACGTTCTCTCTTATTCGTACTTCCAATATGGGGTCGCCAATCCCTTTTATAGATGAAGGTTGAGGGCCTAAGTTATTCTTTTAGTAAGTTTCCTATTCATCAAGGTCTCTTACTAACTTTAAAGAATATTCATAATTATAAAGATATTGGGGCTCTTTAATATTGGTATCTATTATGTATATAGACTTCTTGTGCAATTAAACAATAGAAACCGTGAGGTCAATGGGCTACACGATATAGAATTCTAACATTCTCCTACTTGATCCATTAGTTCAATTGTGTTAATAGTGAATTTTCAAAACATTTCGAAAAAGACTCATCTTTAGGATTCTATAACCAAAACCATTTTATACGTGATTATGAATTTTAAAATCATCAATATTCCCGATATATTATTAGATTTTTTAATACCATATTTTGATTAGATATTAATGTGTGTCATGGCAGTTGTATGTCATACTTCCTTCCATGTACTACGCCATCAATACCATTTCTGATATAACCTTTAATTGTGCCCATTTCATTTGTCTTGTCAAGACATTTCCTGTATTACTTAAATCTAAACAAAATATGCATAATGTAAATGGAAACAGGAAATAAGCAGAAACAAACTTTATTCAGTATTAATGTTAATGTCAATTACATAACCACTTCAGAGTAATCTATTTCAAATACATAAACAATTTTCTTAAAAGACCCATCCTGATAACATGTTCTCTGTAAACTTTTGATGATAATCCTTTTGTCAATGGATCAATTATCATTCGAGTGGTGCTAATGTTTTCTAATGAAACTAACTGTTTCTGGATTATTTCTCTAATCAATAAGTATTTGACCTCCATGTGTTTTGCACCGTTCGAGTATTTTCCATTTTTAGAAAAAAACACAATTGTGGTATTGTCACAATATATCTTCAACGGCCTGGCTATAGAGTCAACAAAGTCCTGAGATAAAATTCTGCAACCATAAAGCATGACTCATCAAAGCATGCCACGAATTCAGCCTCCATAGTGGATGAAGTAATAATGCTCTGCTTCACACTTCTCCACAAGATAGCTCCTCTTGCTAGTAGAAATACAAAATCCGATATAGACTTTCTACTATCAGAGCATCCAACAAAATATGAATCTGAGTATCCGATCACTTCTAGATGATCTGATCTTCTGTAAGTGAGCATATAATCTTTCACCCCTTGTAGATACCTCATGACCTTCTTTACAGTTTTCCAATGATCTATTCCCGGGTTACTTTGATATTTTCCTAACATTCCAACTGCAAAACTAATATCTGGTATAGTACATGTCTGAGCATTCATCAAACTCCCAATAGCTGAAGCGTATGGAATATCCCTTATCTACTCCCTTTCTAAATCATTCTGCAGACATTGCATCAAGTTGAACTTGTCTCATTTCCCGATGAGTGCGTCACCAATAGAACAAGATTGCATATTATATCTCCCTAAGACTCTGTTGATATAACATTTCTGAGACAACCCTAATAATCCTTGAGATCAATTCCTAAGGATTTTTATGCCAATGACTTATGTTGCCTCACCCATATCAACCATCTTAAAGTTCTTAGTGAGATAATTCTTGGTTTCGTGCAATAAACAAAGATCACTACTAGCTAACAGAATATCATTTATATAAAAAATCAATATGATAAACTTGTTCCCACTGATATTCAGTTATATACACTGGTTGACAATGTTTTCCTTAAATCCTAAGGAGGTAATGGTATCGTTAAACTTTATATACCATTTTCTTGAAACTTGTTTAAGTCTGTAAATGGATTTCTTAAATCTGCAGGCTAATTTTCTTTTCCCTGTTCTGTAAACCCTCCAGGCTGTTCTATGTAGATTTTTTCATCCAAACTCCCATTTAAGAAAGTTGTTTTCACATCCATCTGGTGTAACTCCAAATCATAATGAGTCACCAATACCATAATGATTTTAAGTGAGTCTTTCTTTGAAATTGGAGATAAAATTTTAGTGTAATCAAGACCCTCCTTTTGAGTAAAACCTTTGGCCACAAGTCTGATTTTAAATGGTTGGACATTGCCTTTTGTGTTGTGCTTGGTCTTGAAGACCCACTTACAACCAAATTTCTTACATTTAGGAGATAATTCGACGAGATCCCAAACACAGTTCTGGTCCATAAATTTTAACTCTTCTTTTATAGCATCCATCCACTTGATAAAATCATTACTTTTCATTGCTTGTGAAAACTTAATCGGATATTTATTTATCCCAATATCAAATTCAAATTCCTATAGATACACCACGTAATCATCTGAAATGGCATGTCTTCTTAGTCTAAGAGATCTTCTTAGAACTACTAGTGGTGTGAATCTTCAATTATAATAGTTAAATCTTGATGGAGTGGTGAACCAACTTATTTTAATTATTGTCCATTTTTCTCAAGTTGTTGAACATCTTGAAAATTAATAGTTTCATGAAAATTAAAAGGTGATAGGATATCTACTATTATTTCTTTGAGAGTTATTTTACGTGGTTCCACACTCCCACTAATCTCACCATTTTCCAAGAATTTGACGTTTTTGAGTTCAACTATCTCGTACTTTGGTTAGGCAATAGAACTTGTATCCTTCAGATTTTTCTGGATAACCAATGAAATATCCAAAGATGGTCTTGGGATCCAATTTCCTTTCTTATGAATTATAGATCCTTGCTTCCGTTGGGCAGCCCCAAACATGTAAGTGTCTTAAACTAGGTTTCCTACCAGTCCACAACTCGAATGGAGTCTTAAGAACTGCCTTACTAGGAAGTTTGTTTAAGATGTACATTGCGGTATTTAATGTTTTTCCTCACAAGAATTCTGGAACTGTTGAGTGACTACATGATTTTAACCATGTCCATAAAAGTGTATGATTACGCCTTTCAACTACACCATTCTACTGAGGCGTCCCTGTTGAGTAAATTAATAATTTACATGTTTAGAAAGTCTGGGTTGACCTAGTCTTTAGGATGTTCGGTTATTTTGTTTCTGGTTTACCTAGTTTATAGGAGTTTGTTTTTTGCACGTTGAGTAGTGCCTATTTTTCATGCTATTATTAGTTGTCTATTTTCCTATAAAAGGCTGTTTATTTGATGAATAATGTAGAGAAGAAAATCTCTTGTAAAAACTTTTATCTACTTTTATTTGTAAAAGTGATATCAGAGCTAGGTTCAAGGAGAGTAAAAGGTGCGCGACTGATGGCTTTCGAAAATTTTGTACAACCAGCCATTCCACGTTTTGATGGTCACTATGACCATTCGAGCATGCTCATGGAGAACTTTTTGAGGTCCAAAGAATATTGGACGGTTGTGGTTTTTGGAGTAGTAGAACCAGCAACAGGTGTTGTACTAACAGATACGCAAAAAACGGAACTTGACGGGCTGAAGTTGAAAGATCTCAAATCAAAAAAATTATCTATTCCAAGCTATTGATCATTCAATCTTGGAAACCATTCTTTGTAAAGACACTTCCAAGTAGATTTGGGACTCTTTGAAGAAGAAATATCAGGGGACAGCAAAGGTAAAGCAGGCACAGCTTCAAGCACTTTGCACTGATTTCGAGACTTTACACATGAAGATAGGAGAATCGATTTTAGATTCCTTCTCAAGGATGATGGCAATAGCAAATAAGATGTGGATTCATGGTGAACAACTGGCAAACGTCACTATCTTTGAGAAGATTCTTCGTTCGATGATGGCGAAATTCAACTATGTTGTTTGCTCAATTGAGGAATCTAAAGACACTGATGAACTTTCCATTGATGAATTACAGAGTTCCTTGTTGATTCATGAGCAGAAAATACAACGGCAAGACAAAGAGGAGCAAGTGTTACAAGCCTCATCTAATAATCATCCTTCATCGTCAAAAGGAGTAGGCCGAGGAAGAGGAAGGGGCAGAAGCAAAGGTAACAATGATGGTAGAGGAAGAGGTGATGACAACAATCATTCAATTACAACTCCTTTCAAGTCAAAGTCAGCAGACAAATCAAAAGTTGAATGCTTCAGGTGTCACAAGTATGGACATTACAAATCAAAATGTTGAACTAATTTAGATAGAAATGGTGAAAAACAATCAAATTTTGCAGAAAAGGAAGAAGAAGTGTCTTTATTGTTGATTTGCCATGTGAGGGAGGAAACCCAGAAGAACTTGTGGTACTTAGACACAGGCTGCAACAACCATATGTGTGGAGAGAAGTCTGCATTCTCTGATTTGGATGAATCCTTCTACGACTTTGTGAAGTTTGGTGATGATTTTAAAGTCTCTGTTATGGGAAAAGGGAAGGTAGCAATTCAAACTAAGAGAAATTATGTTCAAAGTATCTCTAATGTTCTCTTTATTCCAGATTTAAGAACAAACTTACTCAGTGTTGGCCAACTTCAAGAAAAGGGATTTGCAATCTCTATCAAAGACGGAGTCTATAGAATTTGAAGATAAAAAATTGGGCTTAGTTGCTCAAGTCACCCTGACAGCTAACCGAATGTTTCCATTATATCTCCACAACACTACTCATTCATGCTTATTTGCAAAATTGAATGAGGAGGCATGGCTATGGCATTTTCGCTATGGGCATCTTAATTTTGGAGGATTAAAGACTCCATATCAAAAAAATATGGTGACAAGTCTTCCTCAAATTATAGCTTCTTCTCAGGTTTGTGAAGAATGTGTTGTTCGCAAACAACACCACAATCGATTCCCACAAGGAAAATCCTAGAAAGTGAAGAAGACATTGGAGCTCGTTCATTCCAACATTTGCGGGTCAATAATGCCATATTCAAATGGAGGTAAAAGATAAATAATTACTTTCATTGATGATTATAGTCATAAAATCTAGGTTTATTTTTTGCAAGAAAAATCTAAAGCTTTTGTAGCCTTTAAATGCTATAAAGTGCTTGTTGAGAAAGAGGTTGGCTACCCAATAAAAGTTCTTCACACAGATCGTGGTGGAGAATATAACTCACATGAATTTGCAAATTTTTGTGAGACCCATGGAACAAGAGACAACTTAAAGCAGCTTACACGCCCCAACAAAATGGTGTTTGAGAGAGGAAAAATCGTACTATTCTAAATATGGTGCAAAGCCTTTTGACAAGGAGTAGTATTCTGAAGAATTTCTGGCCCGAAGCAATTAATTGGAGCATTCATATTTTGAATAGAAGTCCCACACTTGTTGTTCAAAACATGACACCAGAGGAAGCATGGAGCGAACGAAAAATAGTGGTAGATCATTTCAGAATTTTTGGGTGTGTTGCATATGCCCATATTCCAGATCATAAGAGAAAAAAACTAGATGACAAAGGAGAAAAATGCATTTTTCTTGATGTTAGTTATCAATCAAAAGCTTATAAGCTTTATAATCCTAGCACTAAGAAAATTCTTATCAGTCGAGACGTTTTTTATGAAGATCAAACTTGGTCGTGGAATAAAAATGTTGTTAGAGAACATATTCCAACAAGTTTTGATGGAGAAAATAATGATGAAGAAGAACAGTCCCAGCAACAACTTGTTTAAGCAATTGTTGCTCTTGAGAATCCTTAAAATGAAGCTCCTACAGCCTCCTCTAAAATCACACCATCAACATCAGAATTTGACAAACAAGTTGAAGCAGCAACTAGATCACATTCACATCGTGTTCAAAAGAGGCCAGCATGGATGTCGAATTATGAGGTAACAAGAATTGATCAATCTGAAGATCCACTCACTCACTTTGCTCTATTTTCAGATTGTGACCCTACAATTTTCGAAAGTGTTGTCAAAGAACCAAAATGGCAGAAGGCTGTGGATGCTGAAATTACAGCCATTGAAAAAAATGATACTTGGGAGCTATCTGATCTTCCAAAAAGGCACAAAACAATTGGTGTAAAGTGGGTTTACAAGACAAAGCTGAAGGAGAGTGGTGAAGTTGACAAGTACAAGGTGCACTTGGTGGCCAAGGGCTATAAGCAAGAGTTTAGTGTTGATTACAAAAAAGTCTTTGCTCCGGTTGCAAGGCATGACACAATCAGATTGGTGATTGCATTGGCAGCTCAAAACTCATGGCCTATCTTCCAGTTGGACGTGAAATCGACATTCCTCCATGGAGATTTGAAAGAACAAGTATTTATTGATCAACCTCCTGGTTATGTGAAACTTGGAAATGAGCATAAAGTGTATAAATTAAAAAATGCACTATATGAATTAAAACAAGCTCCACAGGCTTGGCATAATCTTATAGAAACTTATTTTTTGAAGAAAGGATTTCTAAAATATCCTTACGAACATACACTTTACATAAAAATTGAAGATGGAGGGAAAATGCTCATTGTTTGCTTATATGTGGATGATTTAATTTACACTGGAAGTGATAGGGCCATGTTTGAAAATTTTAAGAAATCCATGATGACTGAATTTGATGCGTTACTTTCTTGGTATCGAAGTAGTGCAGTCCTCTACTGGAATTTTTATTTCTCAAAAGAAATATGTGCGAGAAATTTTGGACAGGTTTCAAATGAAGGATTGTAATCCTGTGAATACACAATCTGAGTTTGGTTTGAAGCTAAATAAAGATAATGGAGGAAAGAATGTTGACAGCACTCTTTACAAGCAGATAGTGGGGAGCTTAATATATTTGATAGCAACAAGGCCTGATATAATGCATGTTGTAAGTATCATTAGTAGATACATGGAGTGTCCGACAGAGACTCATCTCTTGGTTGCAAAAAAGAATTTTTTGGTACCTGCAAGGTACTAAGGAGTTTGGGTTGTTCTACAAGAAGGGAGAAAAGTCAGATTTGTTTGGTTTCACAGATAGGGATTATGCAAGAGATTCAGATGATTGAAAAAGCACATCTGGGTATGTTTTCATGATGGGGACAATAGTTGTTTCATGGTTATCAAAGAAGCAACCAATTGTCACATTATCAACCACTAAAGGTGAATTTGTTGTTGCAACAGCTTGTGCTTGTCAAGTTATTTGGCTAAAGAAAATTCTAAAAGAGATGCATTTCAAGCAAGATAGGCCTACGTTCATTTATTGTGACAACAGTTCAGCAATAAAGCTCTCAAAAGACCCTGTTCTACCCGATCGAAGCAAGCATATAGATGTGAAGTATCATTTCTTGAGGGATTTCACTAATGATGGAGCCATTAATACCAGAGTCAAATTTCCTACATTTCAGAGGCTCAGGAAGCTACTTAGTGTTTGCACTTCAAATGATTCAATTTGAGGGATGTTGCTTCAAAGTTTGATCCTTTATTAAACTAATTGTTATGTCTGAAACATCAGTTTAAGGGAAGGATGGTTGAGTAAATTAATAATTTACATGTTTAGAAAGTTTGGGTTGACCTAGTCTATAAGAGTTTGTTTTTTGCACGTTGAGTAGTGCATATTTTTCATGCTATTATCAGTTGTGTATTTGCCTATAAGAATGTTGTTTATTTGATGAATAATGTAGAGAAGAAAATCTCCTGTAAAAACTTTTATCTTCTTTTATTTGTAAAAGTCTCAAGCATTGTATACTGTGCACAAGTACCTAACTTTTCTAAGAGTTTAACAAAAGGGCCAGGGTTCTAACCTGATTCATTAAATCTACCATAGTATTCACTTCCTTTATCTTACCTAACTATTTTAACATTTCTATCTAACTGTATTTCTACCTCAGTCATAAATATCTAGAAGATATCCACAGACTAAGATTTTTCATGAATAAGATAAACATAACCAAACCTAGAGAGGTCGTCTATAAATGTGATGAAATACCTTTTTCCACTTAAACATACAGTGGGAAAAGGTCCACAAATGTCAATGTGTATGATCTCAAGAAGTTTTTTACTTCTTGTGGCTTCTTTCTTAATATGTTTGGTTTACTTCCCTTTAATGCAATCCATGCATACTGAGAAATCTATGAAGTCCAAATTATCCAAAACTTTGTCCTTTACTAATCTCTTTATCCTAGCTCTGGAGATATGTCCTAGACATTTGTGTCGCAAAATAGAGGAATTTTCATTAATCAAGCCACGTTTCAAACCATTATTTCGAATGCAAGAAAATTAAAAACTAGGCATAATCAAAATTTAAATTAATTCTATATAACTATCAATCAAAAATTCAGATCCAACTAAAATTGAATATAAGAACAATTTGAATTGTCCACATTAAAAAAAAAAATCAAATATCCAAAATTATATAATCTAGATAATGAAATTAAATTCCTATATATGGTAGGAACATAATAAGTGCTCTCCAGATCCATCTAATGACCAGTCTCCAATATCAAGCGATAGGTCCCAACAGCTAACACTTGTACTCCGAGACGGTTTTCCATAAAGATAGATCTTTTATTTTGCATTGGTTTCCTACTTGAAAGGAATCCCTGCATCGAATTTGTAATATGAGTTGTGGTTCTAAAATCAATCCACCAGGTATTAAAAGGTACTTCAGTTAAATTTGATTCATAACATACAAAAGAAAGAGACATACCTTTCTTTTCGAACCAATTTCTGCGTTTTACGCAGTCCTTCTTTATGTGTCCGGCTTTGCCACAGAAGCAACACTTGACACCATTGACGTTCTTCCCTTCAGCCTGATTTGCATTCCCAGGCGCGTTACCTTTCCCTGATGTGTTCTTCTTTCATTTCTTTGACTTTCCTCATTTCTTTCTTGTTCCTTGAGTCATCACAAAAGCAGACCGTTTTCCTTCTTGTCTTAATCTCATCTCCTCTTGAATGTATATGTCAATCAGTTCTTTCACACTCCACTTGTCTTTATTAGTGTTGTAGTGGATCTTAAAGAGACCGAACTGAGCTGAGAGAGAGTTGAGGATGAACTGTACTAGGAAGGAATCATTTACATTCATTCCTAATGTTCTAAGCTTTGTAGCCTTGTCTGTCATGTTGAGGATATGGTCTTGTATTCCTCGTGCCCCTTCATACTTCATGTCGTCAACTCAGCCATCAGTGTGCCCACAAGCGATTTATCAGCAGAGTTAAACTTTTCTTCCACATTCTTCAAATACTTTTGCGCGTTGTCAGTTGAAGGTAGGGAGGTCTTGATGTTGTTAGCAATTGGTATCCTCATGAACATCAAACTAAGCCTATTTGATCTTTCCCAAGTGAGGAGCAAGTTCTCTTGCTCTATCATACTGCTCTCATTTATGTCTACAGGTTTTGCAAAGATGAATGCTAAGTTAAGATCCTGAACACCTAGAATGAATTGGATGTGCTCATATCATTCCGAAATATTTGATCCGATAAGGATTAGGATGATGGATGCATGAGAGTGCAATGAACCGGGAACTGAAATAAAATAAGGACAATGATCTAATAAGTGCTTTGAGTTTTATTGAATAATTATGAATTTATCAATATCACCTAAATTTATCCTTTGAGTTAAATTAGGTATATTTATTGTTCACTCTCTTTAGGGTAAAGATTAATTTACTCACCCTATAAGGCTAACATAGTTTATTCAGTCAGTTTGTTACCTTTGGGTATCCAATCCTAGTTCTGTTAAATTCATGTAAATTATATTACCTTACCCAGAGTTCAATTAGTTAAATGAAATTCTCCTTTGGGTTAATTCCATTTACCTAATTGAGTCTGCAATTGTAAATATAATTATTCTTTAATGTCACCCCGATGACCAAATTTAATATAATTAGATATTTCATAAAGTTACTAATTAAGACCACTTTGGTGGCTACAAAATTAATAGAATTTATTTTCCTCTATAGTGTTCAATAATATTTACGTAACCTTAAGGTTATTCTTTAATGTTCCAATAACATGATATGGTATAAAACTTTAATCATTAAACCGAAAACCATATTGGATCATAATCTTGTACTAAAACAAAATCAATTGAACCATGATATTGGGGCAAAACTAAATTCAATTGAATCCTTATATATACAAGGAAAATTGAAATCAATTGAATCAATAAGCAAACCGAAATCAATTGTATCATTAGGCAAAACCGAAATCAATTGAATCAATAAGCAAACCGAAATCAATTGTATCATTAGGCAAAACCGAAATCAATTGAATCATTAAGCAAACCGAAATCAATTGAATCATTAAGCAAAATAAAATCAATTGGATCACTATATAAAATCGAAATCAATTGGATCATTATATATAAGCAAAAAACCGAAATTGTTATATATAAGCAAAACCTAAATCGATTAGATCATTATATATAAGCAAAAATCGAAATCGATTAACGAAATTATATATAACCATAATCTGAATTCAATTAAACGTAATCTTGTAGTAAAACGGAAATCACTTATTTGAACAAAATATTGAAATCGAATTTCAATCATAATAATCATGGTCATATAAACGAGATCAAGAGATTGGAACGAGAATTTTATCTTAAAACAAGGCAACCTTTATGCATGAATAGTTCGAAGCTAAGATATGGAGATTCAAGAACCTATGGCTTTGATACCATATGTTAGATTTTACGCATTTAAAATCCTAAAACATGACTTTAATATATTTTGATTTTTCCCAATGGGATCTAATCTATCACATATCTCAAACACACTATTCATTCAATGTAAAACGAGTTAAGGGTACTTACCTTATGCCATTGTGAAATCGTTGATCCAAAACGTTGGAGATGTGCCTCTCTATCCACGTGTTCCTCGAAGCTTTCGAAACCCCAATCAAATTGATCCTTTCTTCTAGACTCACCTTCTCCCTTCTCTCTATATGGATCAGCTAGGTATTAGTGATTGATGGATATCACTCTTGTGAACTTTCTACTTTATGCATTTTCCACACATACGTTCTCTCTTATTCATACTTCCACTATGGGTCGTTGATCCCTTTTATAGATGAAGGTTGAGGGCCTAGAGTTATTTTTTTAGTAAGTTTCCTATCCATCAAGGTCTCTTACTAACTTAAAGAATATTCATAATTCTAACGATATTGGGACTCTTTAATATTGGTATCTATTATGTATATAGAATCCTCGTGCAATTAAACAATAGAAACCATGAGGTCAATGGGCCACACGATATAGAATTCTAACATGGTATGGCCCAAAATTTATAATAAAAATAACATAATTATGCGTTCATTATGTATTATGGGTAACTAGTTTTAATATTCATTAGATATGAATGGTTTTGTCCCGAGGCAACATTGTAGGTGAGTTTGGATTATAATAGGTCTATGGGGAAATCTAAAAATACCAGATTTTTGTAAATCTCAAATTTTGACCAGGGCTAGGAAATGAGTTTGGCAACAACTCATTTTTATGGCTCTCACATGCACGATGATCCTTTCCATGGATTCAAGTTTTTCCATCGAGGCCTGGTAGTCCTATTGGCATGTGAATATGTGTTGGCACATATTAGAGAATCGTGTAGAAGATCATCTTAACTTTCTCCCACTAGATATGTGATTGGTCACATAATTTTGACCTCATTAAATGAAGTTCTTGATGGTTTTTCTGTATGTATTCACACTGATCCTTTGACTTGAGAATTGTATGAAAATCTATGAGCTTTTATTATGATCTATTGATTCGTCAAAAGCTTGGCGTTTTTATTGACCAATATACTAGACATTTTGAGGATCTAGTTGATTTCATGAGAATATCATGATGCTGTCAATATGGGATTCCACGGGATGGCCATCTCCATGACTTTCTACATCTTGAATCATTTTAATATTTGGAGGAACAAATAAAATGCCAGCCAGCGATATTTTGATCAAATGATTTTTAAAATATTATATATATTATATTATATTTTGAAAATAATTTTAAAATATTTGTGTCGTCTATTGTATATTAAGATGGTGGGAAAACTCTTGATGATCTAATAGGATACTTGAGTGATGTGGAAGGATCACGATGTGATTTTTTTTTGGACGGGAAAAAAAATCACATAGAGATCCTTCCACATCACTCAACCCATGATGTGATTACCTGTGTGGATGGATTTATTTTTCCAATACACTATGTATCGATTATGGGATAGAGTACAATGGCGTGATGGTGTTTGCCTGATAGCACTGGGTATAGGTACATACCCTCAACCCATGGAGATTCCACCACAGAGCCTATATTTATTAATGCATGTGGGAGTTTTCCCATAAAGAAGAATAAGAGATGCAGTTATTTAATATAGCCTTGATAGTTAATTAAAGTTGAAAACTACGAAAAAAAATATTATAATAATAGAATAAATGAAAGGCCTCTTGCATGCCTCTCATTAAAAGTAACGAATGGGTGTCTCTAGTAATAGTTCGAGTTATTCCATAAAAGGAAAAAAAAAAAAAAACAATGCATGCATTTGTACGTGACAGTTTTCTAAAAGTAAATGTAAAATCTCATTGTTAATGCATAAAAATTTATTAGAGAAACTTACTCATGAAATAAAATAAATTTAAGAGTTATTAAATTAACTTGTGCATTTATTTACACATGAAGTTTCTTATTAATTATGTTGAGTTCTATTCATTGTATGAAAGACATGTGGGTCCAACCCACATGTCTCACATGTGTAGGTGGGAGACACCACTACCTATAACATGTATAGATATGTGTATGTGGGAAATACCACTACATACATCATGTATAGACATATGTATGTGGGAGACATGTGGGCCTAGCCCACTACTTATATCTTATGTTTGGACATGTATGTGGGAGACATGTGGACCTAGCCCACTACTTATATATTATGTTTAAGTGGACTATAAATAAAACTTGAGAGAAGGGGCTGATTAGCAAGTCTCTAACCATCTATTTTTTCTCATCTTCTTCTTCTTTTCTATTCTATGTGATTTTCTCTTATTTGACTTGGTATCAAAGCATAGTCTCTTTTGAGAGATTGATCTTGGTAGTCCACCTTCTGCTACTAGCAGTGGCAACACCACTGGCTGACAACCACTCATTTTGTTACTTACGTCTATTAGGTACTTCATCAAACAACTTACATACATCACCATATTCACTTCTTCTCCAACACATCAAAAAAAAAAAAAACAAGATATGCCATTGCAGCCTTTCCTCCTAACCGTCTTTGTCCTTTCCATCAAGATTATCATTGCCAACAATATATGATCATGATCATCAATCATATCTATTTCCATTTTTCTTCCTTCGTTGATATACCTTAATAGTTTTGTGGTGAAAAAGGGTTTCAATCCCTTGTTGTGATGTGAGTGAAACCCTAGATGTGAATCTAGGGCTCTTGATTGTTGTTGTGAGTTGTTGTGGATGTTGTTTATGGGGCTGCGTGATCAAGTTGAAGGAGCTACAATGAGTCTCGACAGTTGTTCTGGTTATTGTAAGTTTGTTGGTGGTAATCTTGTTACTTGGCGTAACAAAGAACAAAATGTGGTGACTCATTCTAGTGTTGAAGCTGAGTATTGTGCGATGGCACACACAATTTCAGAGATGTTGTGGGTCCACTCACTTCTTCGAGATATGGTGTTGATGTCCCATTACGTATGGAGAAGTACTGTGATAATCAGGAGGCCATGCGGACTGCCTGACTCAACCCTTGTCTCATGCACCCATATCTTCGTTTTGTTCCAAGCTGGGCAATCAGCATGAGGGGGAGTGTTAGAATTCTATTAATTGTATGAAAGACATGCGGGTCCAACCCACATGTCTCACATGTGTAAGTGAGAGACACATGTGTAGGTGGGAGACATGTGGGCCTAGCCCACTACTTTTATCTTATGTTTAAATGGACTACAAATAAAACTTGAGAGAATTGGCTGATTAACCAAGCATCTAACCATCTCTTTTTTCTCATCTTCTTCTTATTCTTCTTTTCTATTCTATGTGATTTTCTCTGATTTAACTAAATATAATTAGTTGTAATCTTAATTATAAACACAAAACCTCATTCATGCATCCATGCAAATCCTTTATTAAACGAATTGCATTCAAGTTATATCATGCTGGCATGAAGCTAACTCTCTATTTAATGAAATCACATTTTCCATGTGCATGCATGTAAGGGGGTTTGTTTTTATAATAAAGATTACAACTAATTATATTTAATAAGAAACTTCATGTGCGAACATGTTAATGAGCGCCGAACCGAGATTCTCATCAAGCTCAATTCCATGCTTGTCAATATGAGCATCAACCAACCTTTACTGAGAAAGTGCACCCAAATGTGTAATTGCAGATAGCTCACTAAATGCGACTCGGTCCAGGCATTCCCCATTGTCCTGCATGCAAACTATGTCCTGTTATCGAACATATACGCGATGACTGTTGTTCTTCAATTTTTGAATCTTTTAGTTAGGAATTTTTTTAATTTTGAATCTTCAATAGTAACTCACGTTGTTCTGAAATCTGTTTTGATGGTGAAGTTTTGATCAAATCTGCAATTCTTGAGGGGAAAATAAGAGCCTGGTTTGAATTATATGGTAGTTGTTCTCTAGAATTTTCATTAACAGAAATAATTCGAATCTGCAATATTTTTGCAGTGAACCTTCAATTAAAATTGAAAAAAATCGCAGTTTTTTTCATATAATTTATGCTCTTAGATTTCCATGAAATTGTAAACAGCATTGATTTGAATTCAATCGTATTTCAAAGTGTAGTCATATTGGCATTTGTTATATTGTCAGCTATGTTATTCCCAATTTTCTTTTATTTGTTGTATAGTTTCACCTGCTTGGATACAAATTTTCATCTTCTTGGTGTTAACTCTCTTTTCCAGTCACACTTAGAGGGAATCGCGGATAAATATGCTACAGAGAAATCCGAGGCTGCAAAAAAGGCATTATTAGCTGAACTTGCGCTCAATGAAAAAAAGAGTATCAATAAAGGAGGTGATCATTCAAAACAGACACATAAGTCAAAGTACAGGAGTAAAAGAAAAGCTAAGGATTTAAAGGTTGTAACTGTCTTTGTCTAGTTGGGCTCCTTTATTAGGTGCATAGTTATATTATATACAAATTTGTCAACATGGCTAATTCTTTCTGTAATTTTTCAGGCTACTTATGGTGAGGAGGCTAGTGGAAGCATTGTAGAGAACATGGAACCAGAGTTGTCTGTTGTTGACTCAAAGCCCGATTCTTGTGATCCAAATGTTCCTGAGCAGTTGAAAACGTATTCTGGAGGGCCTGACATAGTGCAGAATTCAGAAGTTGAGAGCCTCAAAATTAGCTGTAATGAGAAGCCTCGTGAGGATCCATCAGTAGGAAAGCTTGATATGTCAAAAGATTTATTAGCTGAACTTGTGCTCGATGACAAAGAGAGTATCAACAAAGGAGGTGATCAATCGAAACAGAAAAATAAGTCAAAGAATAAGAAAAAGAACAAGGGTAACCGAAAAGCTAAGAATTTAAAGGTTCTAATTGTCTCTGTCTTGTTGGGTTACTTTATTAGGTGCATAGTTATTTTACTATACAACTTTGTTGATGTTGAGGCTAATGCTTCTGGAATTTTGCAGGCTAGTGGTTGTAATGAGGAAATTGCAGAACAGACGTGAGTTTCTTTCTTGTTAGGCACACACATGATCCTTCATTTTTCTTCTTCACTACTATTACTATTCTTTATTTATCATGCGCTTACATGCATACTGCAGTCACTTTCCTATTGTGTCGGATGACTTGAAACAGAAGGAAGCGGAATTTAGATGTCAACTTGAGACTGAAACAGATGCAAAAATGCTTGAAGAAACTCCAGAGTATCAAGTGAAAATCGAGAATGAAGCCAAACAGAAGCTCCAAGCAGAACTACATGAGAAGGCTAGTGGAAGCAGTGTAGATAACATGGCACCAGAATTGTCTGTTGTTGACTCAAAGCCGGATTCTGGTGACCCAAATGTTCAGTCAAGAACTTATTCTGGAGGGCCCGACATGTTGCTGAGTTCCAAAGTTGAGAGCCTCTCAATTAGCTTTCATGAGAAGCCTTACGAGGCTTATGAGGATCCATCACTGGGGAAGCCTAATTTGTCCGAAGATATATTAAGTGTGCCTATACAAAGTGCAGAGGGAACTGCATTGCTCAGCAAATCCTCTACCGATTCTGGAGGGCAAGGTTAACAGCTCTTTAATAACACTACATATTTGTTGGTCAAATTATTCTATCTGTTGGAAGTTGTTCCCTAAATCATATTCATTTCATGCAGGCCTTCCTACCAAAGGAACATTGGAAGTTTTGCCTACTCGTCAATGCCGATGGAAACGAAGGCAAGGAAAACGACAGTACAGCCCTACCAAATTGCTTGAAAAAAAATCTCAATCCTTGTCATCTGAAAAAGGTAATTATGAAGTTGGGGATTCGCCAATTGATGGTCACATCAAAGAATAATCTACTGCAATGGCTCAGGGGGACCCTTTGTGGTGCTCATCATAAGCATGGCTGTATTTTGGTGCACTATACTAGGACTACCTGTACTTTCATTTCTATGTTACATGGAATCACAAAGCAGTGCTGGTGACACTCAGACCTTTTATGTTGTTCTATTTTCAGATACATTTCAAGCACATCAAAGTTTTCCAAATGAAGTTGTTGTCAACAGCACGACTGGAAAGAATGTGATTGGGACAGGGCTGAAAAATAAAGTTGGTGAAAACAATTGCTTTTTGAATGTAATCATACAGGTTGGAAAATTCATAATTTCTAGGAGTTTTTCCCATTCTATGATCTTTCATGTCACTTCACTTCTACTCTTTTCTGTAGACTCAGATTTTTCCTTGTAAAATGCAGTCCTTGCGGAATTTAAGGTGGTTTCATATTGAATTCTGGGGAAGATCAGCATTATGCCATAAAACTGTTGGAAATCCTTGTGTTATCTGTGCATTATATGATATTTTTGATGCACTAAGTGAATCAGAGACAGAGACTCAAAGTGAAGCAGTTGATCCTACTTGTCTGAGAGTTGCTCTAAGCAAATTTTATCCTAATAGTAATTTCTTCCAAGAGGTAAATTCACACAAATGTGGTGGTATCTCTCACTGATTTTCCTATTTCACCTTTAATTTGCATCAACCAATTTTCCAGTCTTAACCCACGATACAAATAATAAAATTATACTCGGTTATTTCCACACAGTGTGTTCACTTTTATAGAAATAATATATCTAATAGGTGCAATTCCAATTGACAGGCACAGATGAATGATGCTTCTGAAGTATTGGCAGCAATCTTTGACTGCCTCCATAAGTCATTTACTTTTGGATCGCGTAAACTCAATGCTGAATTAGAAGAGACTAATTGCATAGGGTCTTGGGTATGTCGAAGCAATGCTTGTGTAGCACATAGTCTTTTTGGAATGAACATCTTTCAGCGGATGAACTGCAACAGCTGTGGTCTGGAATCCAGATGTCAGAAATATACTTCATTGTCTCACAACGTCAATGCTAATTCTCTCCAAACAATGAAGGCATGTCTCATTTTAAGAAATTATTTGTTCATAATCATGGAATCACTTATCATTTCTTTGAAGAGGAGAAATCTTAAATTTGGAGAGTTGAGATTGTGGACATAGTTTTATGTTTTTGTAATTGGTTTCAGATTATGTCTGCAGACAGCTCTTTTGATGAGCTTTTGAATCTTGTAGCGATTGATCGCCAATTAGCTTGTGATCCAGAAGTTGGCGGCTGTGGAAAACTCAACTATATCCATCATATTCTGTCAAAACCTCCTCAAGTGTTCACAACAGGTAAATTGTCAATTTGTTGAGAAATTAGTTATTCTTCTATCACTCTTAATAAGTCTTTATTCTTATCTTGCAGTCCTGGGTTGGCAGAGTGTCCATGAAAGTGAAAACAACATATCTGCAACATTGGCAATCCTAACCACTGAGTTAGACATTGGTGTCGTGTATCGTGCTCTGGATCCCGGGAACAAACGTTACCTGGTTTCCATGGTATGCTAGGATAACCCTTGCATCCTTTGATTCAACTATTATTTAAGTTGCTTTTGTGAATGAGATTAACAAATAGTTATTATAGTTCTGTCACTTATTTCCTTGATAGTCTTTATTGACTAACTTTCACTTGAACTGCTGAAATAAGCATTTCAGCTCAAACAACTCAGTCATAAAATAATCACAATTATTGAATTATGTGGTTGAACAATTTCATGAATGTGTTTCTATGTATTTATGTATATAAAGAATTGGATCAATTATAATAAGAGAGCGTATCTTATCAAATTACGTGTATTTTGAAATTCGATTAGTCATGTGTGTTAAAGAAAGCGCTTCTTATCAATTATTTTGGGCCCTAATTGTTATTTTGTAATTCGTAGGTTTGCTATTGTGGACGACACTATGTATGCTTTATTTATAATCATGGGGATGAAAGATGGTTCCTTTATGACGACCAAACTGTCAAGGTCAATTTCATTTTTTTTTTATAAATATAGTTTAGTTCTGTTAGTTATGTCCTTTATCTGGTTTTTCTTATCCAATTTGATTCATCCAGGTAACTGGCAGTTGGAACGATGTTCTCACCACATGTAAAAGTGGGCATTTACAACCTCAGATTCTTTTCTTTGAAGCTGTAGATTAACTTTTAAATGAATTTCTCTCATAATCTGCTCCTTAATGGGGTGGGTGCAACAAGTCTCCAATGATGGTTTGGCATTTATTCTATCCATGATGATGCATCCTCTGAAAAGTTTTGTTGTTTATGTAAGTGACTCTTGTGGGAGCAATAATTTCGCTTGGAAGACGACGATGTACTATATAAGAGGTTTTTAGGTTCAAAACGACGAAAGAACTCAAAAGTTTAGAGATTGGTATTGAAGGGAAGAGCAGTAACCGCAAGCTTTACTCCGCATAAATGCACAAACAGAGCTTATCTTGCTGACTTCTCAACATATTTGGCAAATTGACGATAGCATACAACATAGTCTCATACAAAGAAGACCAGTTTTACTCTATCTTAGTGGTCGCATAGATTGTTACAGAGTTTTTATACATAGAAAACATTACACCCCACCCCCACCCGGGTCTCGTCATATATGTATCAATATAATGTCAATGGTGAAAATTTTGCTGTCTAGTGTTCTTTTTTGAGTTGCTGAATTACTACTTTCAATGCTTACTGCACGAATAATCCTCGAATTTCAGGATGATATTTGGTAAAAGCAGCTCTTTTTTAACCTTAGTGCAAGCAAATGCAAAGCATATTCTATCATCTTTTAATATGGGGTTTGATGTCGAAGGCACTCCAACTCCGGTGGGAAGAGTTTATGGGGCCGCTGATAAGGAGAACAAAGTGATCGGGCGGAACTTGTTTGATTTAGGGAAAATGGGTACGGAGGAACAACCGGAGAGAAACATAGAACCAGTTTTAGGTGTCGCTGGGTCAGAACCTAGCAGTGACACCTCCCGTCAGAGGGTGGTTGGTGCTTTGCGAGCAGCACCTACAGGATTTGTAGCACAGGTTGTTACGGACGTCAACGAGCAGCCTGAGGCTGGACAGTCTAAAACCAGGCCGCAGTCTGTCAATGGGGTTTCAATTAGTATTAGCAAGGAGGATTCAACAGCATGTGTGAAGTCTAGTGGAGATATGAATAAAGAGGTGGCGAGTGAGACGATCGACAAAGATTCAGGTTGTAATGAGTTGGGAAAAGCCCCTTCGACCTCTAGATTCTCATCCATTACAATGGAAGCTTTTGAAGAGGTAGGAGATCGAGGCGATCAGGAAGTGAAGACAACAGAAGCGGGAAGGGAGGCGATAAGCAAAGAGGGGCAGTACAATCACTATCTTGTTTCGTTGAAGAGAATATGGGACAGACTTCGCATTGATCTATGGCGACACCCAGTTAAATCTTTAGTAGCTGAAAACCCAAACACCAAGATAGGAATGTACAGCAACATGGGAGCTTTGATGGAAAAGGACGTTACTAGCCCACCCTCTTTGTCCCAGATTTTTCTGTATCCTGGTGAGAAATCCCATCTTAATGCTCACTACTTTTCTGCGTTAGTCCCTTCGATTTGTTCTTTGGATATCTCGTCTTGTGATCCTCGTAGTGTGTTTTCTGTGAATAGGTCTTGATACCCTACAGTCCCCTTTGATTCCCCTCCTTCCTTTGAACTTGTCCGAGAGGAGGATAGAAGTAGGGAGAACAGGGAAGACGTCAATCAATTAGCTCTAATATCTTTATTATCCACCCAAAAACCAGTGGAAGAGGAAGTTGCTATCCGAACAGAGGTGTGTAACGATGAAAATTGGGCCGACAAAGACATGGGTGTACTGCCAAAGGAAACCCACGAGGAATGGATAATTAGGATGGAATTGGAAATGGTGGAGTGGCAAGTTAATAAAGCTTTGAATTTGGCAGAAGAGTTTGGCTTAGTTTCAGAGATAAGGGATGGTGATTCCTCCCTGATTTTGAGGGTGGTTATTGAGGATATGAGAGATAGAACTATCCTGGAATAGGAAGTAAAGCGTATCAATGAAGCGCATGGAATTAAGGAGAAAAGTGAGCACTTAGACTATGAGAATATTCAGGAAATTTGGAGTAATAGGGATGGCAAGAATAATGAATTGGTGGTGGATGTTCCCTTAGAGATGACAAGGAACTTAATCAAACTAAGAATGGATAAGGAATTGGTCAAGCTGGAGAAGAGGTAGGGTGGATTTGGTAGGTTTGGGCACTCGTTAGGTCTCTAATGTCAATCAGAGTTATATCTTGGAATGTTAGAGGGTTGGATGATAGGAGGAAAAGGACACTGGTGAAAGCTTTTATCAAAAGTAAAAATTCACTCATTGTTACGTTTTAAGAATCGAAATTAGCTCAGTGTGATGATAAGATCATTAAGGATATTTGGGGGAAAAACATTAATTGGATAACTCTCCCGACTATAGGGTCGGCCGATGGGATTCTTATGATGTGACAGACAACCTAATAGGGGCCTTCTCGATTTCTATCTTATGCATAAAAAAAGATGGATTTTTAATGGGTGTTTTCTGGGATTTATGGGCCAACCATCAATAGGGAGAGATTGCAATTTTGGGAGGAGCTAGAAGATGTAGTGGGTTACTGAGAGAAGCCTTGGTCCTGAGTGGGGATTTTAATGTTATTAGATTTAGCCATGAGAAGAATAGGGACTCTAATTTATCTAAGAGCATGAGAAATTTCAATGACTTTATAGGCAGACACTGCCTAATGGATTTCCCTCTCTTGGGTAGACGATTCATGTGGTCCAACAACCAAAGTAATTCAAGGATGTCCAAATTAGACAGGTTTCTGATTGATAATGCGTGGGAAGAACAGTTTCAAAATGTGATTCAATCGGCCAGCCCTAGTCCGATTTCTGATCATACCCCTATCTTTTTGGAAGCAAGACACCCTAAACAATACCTACTTCCGTTCAGATTTTAAAACATGTGACTAATCCAACCCAATTTCTTAGATCTCGTCAGGAAATGGTGGATTGAATGCCCCTCTATAGGAAATCCAGGATGTGTATTTAAGAAGAAACTTAAATTTTGAAAGAAAAGTTGAAGGTGTGGAATAAAGAGATTTTGGGGAGAATCGACATGAAAAAAAAAAAAAAAAGATCTTTTAGACATTGAAACTTTAGACAAAATGGAGGAAGAAAGAAATTTGACTATGGAAAAAAGAGGTAAAAGAATGGAGTTGAAATCGAAATTCTAAAGAGTTGCGCTCATGGAGAAGATAAGTTGGAGACAAAAATCGAGAGTCAAATGGTTGAAAAAAGGGGATAATAACACAAAATTCTTTCACAAAGTGAAAATTTTCCATAGAAGAAGTAATCAGCTGAACAAACTTTACATCAAGGATATCATGGTTGTAGGAGAGGAGGAAGTTAAGAAAAGGGTGGTGAAATTTTACAAGGATCTGTACAAGGAAAATGAACCCTTAAGACTGCGATCAGATAACCTAGATTTCAAATCATTGACCCAAGAGGAGAGGGTATGGTTGGAAAGACAAATAGAGGAGGAAGAGGAGGTTAAATCAGTTATTTTTTCAATGAGCAGAAATAAAGCGTCAGGGCCAAATGGTTTTACTTTGGAATTCTTCAAACATTGTTGGGAGATTGTGTCGCAAGATTTCATGAAAATTATCAAGGAGTTACAAGATAAGAAGTGTTTGGATTATAGCCTTAATAGCACATTTGTGGCCTTGATCCCTAAGAAAATTGAGACGGATAAGTTAGGAGATTTCAAACCCATTAGTCTGGTGAGCTCGGTGTACAAAATTATATCCAAAGTGCTAGCTTCGCTGCTGAAAACAGTTCTCCCTAGTATTATTAATGACGAGCAAAGTGACTTCATTAAGGGAAGACAAATTCTTGAGGGTGTTTTGATGGCAAATGATTGTCTTGATTCTAGATTAAGAACAATGATGGGATGATAGGGAAAATAGACTTACAAAAGGCTTGCGATCATGTGAGTTGAGATTTCTTAAAATATATGATGGAGAACATGGATTTTGATACAATATCGATTAGTTGGATTATGAAATGTGTTACAACGGTGTCTTACTCGATTCTTATCAACGGGAGTCTGACGGACTTTTTTAGGGGCTCGAGAGGGTTGAGGCAAGGGGATCTTTTATCCCCCTTCTTGTTCCTTATCATAGTTGAAGCCCTGGGTAGATTGTTTAGAATAACTGTCGAGTTAGATATGCTCTCGGGGTTTAGGGTGAACGAAGGACCTTTGATCTCTCACCTTCAATTTGCGGACAACACACTAGTTTTTTTGGAGCATTTGAGGGACCAGATGAGAGTTCTTCGTGTTTTATTTATGTTGTTTTGAGATTATGCCAGGATTACATATTAATTTACAAAAAAGTAAGTTTTTCAGGGTAAGAAAGGTGGATGATATTCAATTAATGGCTACAACTCTGGGGTGCGGGTATGATACCTTACCCCACGTCATATTTGAGTTTACCATTGGGAGTACCCTACAATAGTATCAAAATTTGAGATGATGTGATTAAAAGATTGGAGAAAATGTTAAGCACATGGAAGGCCAAGTATCTCTCTAAGGGAGGGAAAGTAACTTTAATTAAAAGTACATTGACGAGTATCCTAGTTTATTTTCTCTCTTTATTCAGACTCCTAAGGTCTGTAGAAATTAGATTGAAAAGGCTCAAGAGGAACTTTTTGTGGAACGATAAAAGAGGTAGGAGGAAGTATCACCTGGTCAGATGAAAGGTGCTTGCATGCCCAAAAAGAATGGGGGGTTGGGGATTAGGGGGCTAAGATTAACCAACAAAGTGCTTTTAGGAAAATAGCATTGGCATTTCGGGGAGGAGAGTGGGAGACTATGGAGGAAGGTCATTATGATTAAGTACAAGGAAATGAGGATAGGTTGGTATAGTGGCGAGGCTAAAGACTCATATGGGTGTAGTATTTGAAAAGGGATTCTTAAAATGTGCGAGGAATTCGATAGAGGAATTAGGTTCAAAGCGAAGATGGGGGGACAGAATCAGATTCTGGGAGAATTGTTGGTGAGGTACATCGTCTCTGGCAACTCAATTTCCTTCATTGTATGCATGTTCTATTAAAAAGAACTACTCTATCCAGTAGTGTTTGATACGCAATGATTCCAATTCCACGAGGGATTTGGGATTCAGGAGAAATTTCAATGGTTGGGAGCTAAACAAGATGATATCTTTCATTGATCTCCTGCATTTGGTTCATCTCAACGAGAACGAACAAGATAGGTGGGAATGGAAGAGTACAAAGGATTCGAGATTCTCTGTCAGGTCTTTCTATGAGAGCCTCAATCTACGTGCTGAGCAATCCTTCTTGGGATCCATCATTTGGTCTAAGCCTATTCCCTCTAAAATCTCTTTTTTTTATTTGGTTGGCCTCCCTTAATAAGATACTCACGATGGATAATTTGATTGTTAGGGGTTGGATCACTCCCAATTGTTGTCCCCTTTGCTTGAGGGATGAGGAATCTGTGTATCATATTTTAATTCATTACTCTTTTTCTTATAATATTTGATCATATTTCCTTCGTTTGTTCCGCATTAATGGGATCCTTCCTCGTAAGTTTTCCTCGCTGATAGTTAAGTGGGCCAGTAATATTTTCCATTCCAAAAAAGACTCATGTGGGCTTTGCTTCCCTTGACTATTGCTTGGAGGGTTTGGAACGAGAGAAATAACATGGTGTTCAATAGTAGAGTAAAAACTCTAATGCAGGTTTCTTGGAGATCTTGGGCTCTTTGTATCTTTGATCAAAACAATACAAAGAGTTTGCAGGGTTTTCCTTCGATGATTTTGTTTTTAGATGAAACTCTATTTATAATTTTGACTTATTGCTCTTTGTGAGGCTTTCTCGTCCTCCTTCTATTTTGTGATTCCCTTTATCAATATATTGCACTTTTCAAAAACAAAAAAAAAATAAAGGTTCACAACACAATCCATCAAGGAAATATGTTGGTTGCTATTTAGGTTATTTTTGGATCAATATAGTAGCTTTCTAATAATGGTAGGTGTTTCTTCTCATGTTTCTGTATCATTTTTGGATCAATATAGTAGCTTTCTAATAATGGTAGGTGTTTCTTCTCATGTTTCTGTATCAGGTGATATACGAAAAAATTTGTGAAACTGAAAACTGGTAGGTTATTTGGGAGGGATGTTTTGTTTGCAAGATTGATGTATAAAATGTTGAAGGATAAGTGTGTGCTCTTTGGGGTCCATATCATATGAACATATTGTTGTTGGGGAAGATTGGCAATAAAAAGGGTTTTTTGAAGAAAATGTGATTTCTAGGTGCGTGATTGGCAGGAATCATTTTCCTGGTCTAGAATAAGGAAAAGTTGGGGTGCCAATATTAGTTTTCTTTTTATTTTGTTAGATTTCTATATTTTGGGTTTAGGATTTTATGAATCTAATCATAGTTGTAAACAACAATTGAAATTGTTTGAACGATTGTTAATTTGTTATAATGTTTTGTAATGTTGAGATTAGAATTTGAGCCAAACCTTTGAAACGTTTGAAGAGTCTGTTTTAATCGGGTGTGATAAGTAAAAGATGGGGTGTAAATAACAGCTTTCTATTTGAGTTATCCCTACATTTTCAAACTGATGACATACCCTTTGACCAGTCTTCTATGGAACACTAACTGAAAATGACTGGAATACCCTCATCTTCCACCTTGGGTCTTGGAAATAGGGTCGCAGCTTGTTCTCATGATTTGATTAATTACTCCCATGTTTTTAACTATTGTCTTCAAAATCAATGAGAAGAAAATCAAAACTCTCACTTGGAACATGGAATCTCTATCAATTTAAGATACTCATGCAAGGCAATCTCTACTCAAATCCCACAAAGCCAAGTCCCAACATATGCCCTTCCACTTGGGCAACTTATGTCATATCCTCTTACAAGACAATCTGTTGTAACCCCATAGATAACCAACCATTTGAACAAAGCGGAGTTCTAGAGTAAGCATTTTCCTTCTATCAATCTCTGTCATGGAACCAAAAGCTTAACACACCTATCTTTATGAGAAACCAAAAGGATACAACAACATTGTTTAATTTAATAAAGCAACAGTTTCAAATAAATTACTAAAATTTTAAATATACAAACATACTTTAGGCTAAAACCCATTCCCCTTAACCCGACAAAACTTGCACTTTTATGCTACAATGCATAAACAGATCGCCAACACACCAATACAGCTACAGTAAGTGCATTCGCTCCACAAAAGAGTGATGCAACCAACTGTTGAGAGACTTTCCACAACCTACAAAACACCCTGAATTACCATTATCGGTATAGAATGGGAACCCAAAGATATTCAACAACTCCTGTACAGATTGTCTAACAAGAGAAGTTCCCATTACTTTGCTGCGTCGGCCCCACCCCGTCACAATATCAATACGACTCGGCCCAATACCTGACACAAGCATCTCTCTACGGAACCAAGCAAGCGTCCTTGACAATGCTGTCACGGCCGTTCCATCTGACATGACATGTAGGTTGATAAGCCAATAACTAGAGCTCTTCTCCCTTACGGCGTCCGGGTAAACGTTCCTTTGTGCAGCAACCTCCCACACTGAACCTGCCTCCTCCTTTAGACCTGATTTATGGAGAAAATCTATAACAGAGTCGACAAGTCCTCTCTTGCTCTCTCTATCCTCACTGTGCATCAAGTCCAAGAAGTTGCTTGCGTGGTCCCGCACGTTCTGTCCATCTGGTCCAGCCGCGGGCAACGTCACTAGGAATGCATGCGCGGGGTGATCTGTGATTGACATGAGCTGACAGCAAAACCCAAGTCGAGATGAGACCTTGTGTCGGTACAACAGCTGAGTAGCAATGTGTATGTATGCAGAGAAGGGCGAAGACCCAACCTAAGCATGCTCTGCAGCACATCGTAGGCATCAGAGAATCGGTGCACCCGAAGAAATGCACTAAGCAGAGAATTGCATGTCGGGACATTAGGGCGCAATCCCGCTTCAAGCATTGCTTGATACCAACCTCGAGCCTTGTCAAAATTACCGGACTTTCCCCACAAATCTACCAAGAGACCGTACACATGCTCATCCGGAACCCAATTCTTTTGTTTCATCTCTGCAAACCCTGCTTCCGCTTCATCGAGATAGCCACAATGACCAAGGACTTCCATTACGATGCTATATGTCACCTTATCGGGTTGGAATCCAGCGGTCTGCATGTCTCGGTAAAGTTTTAATGCAGCGGGGTAGTTTCTGGCCTTGGCTTGTAACGCAATCATGATGTTGTACGTGACAAGGTTCGGAACGCAACCCTGAGAAATCATCTCGCAGAACAACTTGTAAGAGGAAGTCAGATGGCCAGCTTTTCCCAGACAGTTAATTATTACACTGTATGTGAAAGTATCGGGTGACAATCCTGCTTCTTGCATCCTTTGATATATGTCCATTGCAACATCGAGAAAACCCGCTTTCGCGTGGATGTCAATAAGAGTGCAATAGGTGACTCGATCGGGTTCACACCCGGCTTCTTGCATCCTATAAAAAACTTTGATTGCATCATCCAAGTAATTTGCACGGCCATAGCAATGGATTAGCCGATTATATGTCACCACATTCGGCAGACACCCATCACTAACCATCTCATCAAGCAACCTGTTTATGGCACCAAACTGCTTTGCACGTCCAAGGATGCCAACCATAGTGGTGTAACTATGCCCATCATGTTTAAATCCAGCTCGCCGTTTCAGCCAATAGAAAAAGCCAAGAGCGACCGTATGATCTTGAAGTTGTTTGAGAATTTGATTTGCTTGATAAGCATCTAATGGACAGTTAAGATTCTTCAGAGTTTGTTCTGCCATGGGACCCCACTTTAGCTGACGCAAAACATGATGAACACGCTCCAGCTTAGCAAACGGGGCAGTTTCTGTTGGCATTCTCATAGATCTTATGGGCTTCTGAAAATTCTCCACGGATCTAATGCCTCCCATAACTTTTGTTTCTGAAGTCTGCCCATTAGACTTCGACTTTGCATGGAAGCGGTTTGAATTAATTTTTGACCTCTGCTTGATGGGCAGCTCCCGACCCTGTGTATCCGAATGTGCTGAATTTGTTGTCGCCTTAGCTGAAGTATGGTCCAAACTTTTCACCGGCCCATACTTTTCCGCTTTACCCTTCGTATCATGGTACTGAGTTTTGGGTTTCGACCCTCCCCCGATCTCAACAGATGGTTTTCCATGAACTTGGGAAAACTTCTCTACTTTATGGGGCTTTGCGTGTGGCGATTTTACGACGGAGACTGTTCTTGATGAATCGACCATGCAATTTTGGGGTGTGAAAGATGCCCCAATGCCATCTGATGTAGGAAACTTGAAATTCAATAAGTCGGATAGAAAGCCAGCCGTGGCAATACTAACTTTGACAAAGTTGCCAACTAAAGTAGATGAATGCACTGAGTACTCCTGAGAAGTACGGACATCACCACTTACAATACTCACACATGCACCAACCGAATCTCCAGAATGTTGAGCTACTACAATTGTAGAAGACTTGGATGCTAAGGCAGAAGCTTTGTGTGGATTGGGAACTTCGTTACTTTCTTGCTTGTTTCTTGAAAGACGTGTTTCTTCTTCAGAGCAAGTACATGAAGAACTTTCATCATATGTGCTACATCTTGAGCCGCTTATAAAGAAAGACCTTGTGGACTTGGAAAGGGTACTGATTTGCTTTGTCCTTAACATTTTTTCTTCAACAACTAATAATGTTCTGCATTACCTTCGAAAAAAGGGACCCAAGTGTCACAAGTAGTTCTAATAGTTATAATGATATAAGAACATGGCCGGTCTTCACACAGGTGATGGATTCACTCATCTTCTCATAAGCTTATACTTGTATATGATACCAAAACTGGATTGTTCAAGCTATCATCCTCTTTCTTAATGAACAAAATCTGAAATGCTTTGAATGCTCATTGTTTCATTTGGTTGGCACACGAACTATCCCATGGGCAGCTCAAATGCCTAAACCCAAAAAAAAGCCAATAGAAAGTAAGTCCAACCAAAACAAGGGTAAATAACCAACTAAGATGAGGAGTTGACGAAATTAAATCTATGATGAACAAGCACCCCGTGGAATTTTTTACAAACTCTATTTTAAAAGCGAAGGATTTAAATCTCATGTGGGTTCAGAAGATAGATTATTTTTTAGAGAGAAGCCAAGTCAAAATCCTTGCAAGACTTGCGACAGTATACAGAAATTCATGAAGTAAATATACATGCATCATAGAAGTAATAAGCACTTAAAATGTTGTATGTATCCAACCCCTCTGCGATGCTCAATAGACCATAAACGAAGGAATTGCTAATGATCAATTCTATCAAGTAATAGAGTATTGATGAATAATCACTAGAAAGATACCCACTTACAAAATTTGTTGCATCAATCCATTTTTTGACAATTGTCTGTCATCTCTAATAGTGAAACCATATACATATTCCCTAAGAGCAATGTCAAAATTTTATATTTTGTAAAATTCTATAACCTCCAAGTACTTGTTCTTGATAGAGCACCTCGACTCACTTAATGGGAAGTGTTGTTAAATCACCAGGAAAGATGCCGAGTGGTCATCCTACTAGAAACATCTCCGTGTGCAAACTAATCACTAATCACTAATCACTAAACACATGTCCCGTATAGCCATTGCAGGTCAAAATGACATACCAGTGCAACAAATGTGATGCATAAAATCACTAGGTTTCTCAATCCTCTTAGACAAAATTAGCCTAGTTCCGCAGTTTAACTTTTGAATTAAGAATGTTGCTTTCTAGAATTAAAAAATAGAACACTAGATTTAATATTTCATGCCATGTCAAAGACTTATTTATTTAGTTGGTTAGCAGTTTGGTTTTTTCCTATAACCAGAGTCTTTGTACATGAATTTAAGCGGAGAATTGAATGAAGTTGAACTGAGAGCGTGTATTATACTTGCTTCTTATTTGTATAAATCCTAAAGGGTGCTGCACCAAATTGAAGCCGGTAAAGCATCAAAATTGCTCAGAGAAAATAAGTCCAAAAAGCCTAATTGATTCCCCAAACACTCAATTAAGATTAAAAAATCACATATAAGTTCTCAACCAGCTCCACACCAATTCATATTAGATTATAGATATTTGGTTCGCTAGATACCCAAACTCAATCTTCAACCCTGCTCCCAAATTAACGAAAGTTCCAATCATTCATCAAACCCATTCTCATTCTTACTAATTCCCATTAATCAATAGGACAAGAACCAATATAATATCTCAAAAATATTTTTTTTGAAAAGTATAATATATTGATCAGAAAGGGAAGACAAGAAACAGAGAGGCCGAGAGAGCCTCAAAGAAAAGTAACAGAAAATAAAAAACACACTAGTCGTTACACAAGGAGTGCCATCTAAATACAAAATCATCAAATGTAGTTCCTGCGAATTCTATGTTCTGCTTTGACCAAAGGTTATAGCAAACCCAAGATCTCCAAGAAACCTGCATGAAAGTTGCTACTCTTGTTATTGAACACTCTGTTGTTTCTCTCGTTCCAAATCCCCCAAGTGATAGCCGAGGGAAGCATCGCCCAAAGGATCTTTTTTCTAGTATGGAAAGCGTTACTGGTCCATTCTACTAACAACGAGGAGAACTTACGAGGGGGGGCCCAGTTAAAACGAAAAAGACCGAGAAAAGTCGACCAAATGTTATAAGAAAAAGAACAATGGATTAATAAATAATCAACAGATTCCCCATCACTCATGCAAAGGGGACAACAGTTGGGAATGATCCAACCCCGCACAATCAAATTATCCAACGTGAGAATCCTACTGAGAGAAGCTAACCACACGAAAAAAGATATTTTAGAGGGAACTAACCTGGACCAAAAAATTGATCCCACCAAGGAACTCTCTACATTAGAGGAAAGCCACTTATAGAAAGACCTGACAGAGAATCTCGAATCCTTAGCCATTGACCATTCCCACTTATCCTGTTCGTTGTCGTTGAGATGAACTGTATTCATGAGATCAAGGAAAGATGTCACCTCAGTTAGCTCCCAATCATTAAAATTTCTTCTAAACCCCAGATCCCAAGTAGGACCAGACTCATTGCCAACCAAACACTGCTGGATAGAGCGGTTCTTGTTGATTGAACAAGTGTATAAAGACGGGAATTGGACTGCCAGAGGCAATGTGCCGCACCAACTATCCTCCCAAAATCTAATCCTATCTCCCAAACCCACTTTAAATCTAATCCCTTTCTTAAAATCTTCTGTCCTTTAAGAACCCCTTTCCAGATACTGCACCTATAAGTATCTTTAGCCTCGCCGCTATACCATCCTAACCTCTTTTCCCTATACTTGGCCCTAATAACCTTCCTCCACAAACTACTCCTCTCTTCGCCAAATCTCCAAAGCCATTTTCCTAACAGAGCTCTGTTTGCTAATCTAAGCCCCCTTATGCCCGACCCCCGTTCTTCTTAGGCGTGCAAACCACTTTCCATCTGACCAAATGATACTTTCTCTTGCCCGTCCTATCATTCCACAAAAAATCCTTCATAGCCTTTCCATTCTAATTTCGATAGATCTCGGTATCGTGAACAACGATAGGACATAAACCGGAATACTCGTTAAAGTGCTCTTAATCAGCGTAACCTTCCCTCCTTTCGACAAATAATTGGCCTTCCACCTGCTTAACCTTTTCTCCAGCCTCTCGATCACACAATCCCAAATTTTGATACTATTATATGGTGCTCCCAACGGTAATCCCAAATATGACGTGGGAAGGGTATCGTGCCCGCATCCCAGCGTGGTTGCCATCAAATGAATATGGTCACCTCTCCTACCCCGAAAAGCTTACTCTTCTACAAATTAATATGTAATCCTGAGATAGCTTCAAAGCAGCATAATAACACACGAAGCGCTCTCACCTGATCCCTCGAATGCTCCAAAAACACAAGTGTATCATCCGCAAATTGAAGGTGAGAAATTAATGGTCCGTCTTTCACTCTAAACCCCGAAAGCTTACCTATATCAACCACTCTTATGAACAATCTACCCAAGGCTTCAACAACAATAAGAAACAAGAACGGAGATAATGGGTCCCCTTGCCTCAACCCTCTCGACCCCCTAAAAAAGCCCGCCGAACTCCCATTGACGAGAATCGAGTAAGACACCGTAGTTACACATTTCATTATCCATCTGATCCACCTCTCTCCAAAACCCATCCTTCCCATCATGTATTCTAAAAAGTCCCAACTCATACAATGATTAAGAACAGAACCCATTAAGCACTACCTTGGTTTAATTTTTTTATTTAAGCTAATGCCCATTCTCTCAATCTTCTACTATTGAATTAAATTACACTCTTTTTTTTTCTAATTTGCTGCAAACCCAAACTCAATCTTCAACCCTGACCACAAATAAACAAAAATTGCAATTATTCATCAAACCCATTTTCATTCTTGATAATTCCCATTTATCAATGGGACTAGAACCCAATATAGAATCTCAAAATATTATATTTATCATAAAATAATTAAGAACAACTTACACTACACTAGGTGTAATTTTTTATTTAAGCTAATGCCCATTCTCTATCTTCAACAATTGAATAAATTAGAATTTTTTTTCTAATTTGCTGCATACCCAAACTCAATCTTCAACCCTGGCCCCAAATAAACAAAAATTGCAACTATTCATCAAACCTGTTCTCATTCTTGCTAATTCCCATTAATCAATGGGACTAGAACCCAATAGAGAATCTCAAAATATTATATTTATCATATAATAATAATTAAGAACAGAACCCATCAAGCACTACCCTTACTTTAAGTTTTGATTTAAGCTAATATACCCATTTCTCTATCTTCAATTATTGAATTAAATTAGAATTTTTTTTCTAATTTTCTGCCAACCCCAACGCAATCTTCAACCCTGGCTCCAAATAAACAAAAATTGCAATTATTCATCAAACCCATTCTCCTTACTAATTTCCATTAATCAATGGGACAAGAACCCAATATAATATCCCAAAAATGTTATATTTATCATATAATGATTAAGAACAGAACCCATTAAGCACAACCTTGGTTTAGTTTTTTATTTAAGCTAATTCCCATTTCTCTATCTTCAATTTTTAGAAAAAAATTTCATCACCCTTTTAGCTCTTGCCCAAGTTGTGAATCCTCCAACCCATCCACTTACACACACACACCTACTAATAATAATAAAGTATATAAATAAAACAATCAAGAAAACAGACGAAACCAAACAGGCTAATCAAGCAAGGTAATCAAGAAGAGAGAGAGAGAGAGACCTTGAAGACAAGTAGGCTGAAGGGTTTCTGAAACTTCACTAATAGAAGAGAAGAAAGGAAGAGAGGAAGACAGTACTCCCCCTGCCCTCCAGCCTTAGATTTTCTGTTCTCCTTCCAAACAAGAAGGAGAGCTGCTGTGATAAAAAAAAAATTCCTCTATCTGCCCTACTTTTTTCTTACTTTATATAGCAAAATCCAATGATTGTCTACGTGGCATACACCCAGACTCTTACAGTGTTGGGCCCACAGAAAAACGCGGTTTAGCTGGAAATATGGATCTTTTTCTAGCAATGGTTAGGATCACTCCACGTGTTTTATTCTTGACCACTTCAAGGCTGGCCCACTCAATGGTTTTAAAGAAATAGGTTACACTCCAACTAAATAATAGTCCACACAGTTACCTATGTCACACCTTGCTTGTGCCTCAAGAAACTTTTAGCCTCGCTTTTAGAACTCAGGACGATTCTGAGTCGACTCATATTATGGTGGAAATATCCCCACTTGTTGGCAATATGAACAAATGAAACTTATGATTTTCTTTTTTAAGTTTTTACCCATATTAAGCATGGTTTTTAAACTCATCCGAGGCCAAGATGTATCGTCCGAGTTAACTCAGTATCAGAGCTGAACGAGACCAACTCACAAAATCATTTTTTTGACCGAGTTTTATGACTCATGTGCAATTTTTTGATTTGTCTCACGAGACGTCTCAAACGTATCGTCGTCCGAGACGACTCGGTATCAGAGCTGAACGAGACGAGACGAGATACTGAGTTTAAAAACCATGATATTAGGGCACCACACGATTTTTACTTGATTTCACTTCTTCCTCCATCTTATTTGAATCAAGGTGGTGGAAACTCCGATAACGATCTCATTCTTTCCTCTCCCTCATCCCTCCCTTCATCACTCCTCACCCATCACTCTTAAATTCTCTATCATTTGTTTGTTAAAAATACTAATCTAAGAAAAAAAAAAAAATGGAAGAAAATATAGATGAAGTTGGAAAACTTCAAACCCTTTATTCCAAAAGATAGAGAATCACATCCAAGCACCATCTTGATGTGTAGTGGGTTGAAAATGAGGAATAACACCCCATTTTTTGAGGAATTCCAACGATAGTGATTGTTGTGGTGAGGGGAAGTCAATCTATTTAAATCGAAAAAGAATATGGGATGCTTTTATCTACTAGGGTGCCTTTCGCACATGAATTGCCCAAATGAATAACTAGGGTGCCTTTAACATCACCTTTTTTTACTGTGAGTCAAACAAGGTTGAGAGAAAAGAAAAAAAAATTGCAGATTTCATATAGATCGATATTGATTGTAGGGATTAGTATAATTTTCTTGATTGCATCACACCTCCCATGCGTACACATGTAATGGCCCGACATCAACTCTCGAGACTATCCTATGATTGCAAGTGATTTCTTAGAATGGTCCGTGTGGTAGTTCATCGATCTTCATGATCTGTCACGAATGTTCTTTGAAGCTTCTTGTTAGGGGAGGCATTAGGTCGGGTCATGTTGTGTTCATGTCATATTGAAGTAATGGTATTGTGAAAATATACCAAACCCAAACTTGACCCATTTAATAATTATGTCAAAAACTTAAATCCCAACTTGACACATCTATTAAATAGATAAGTTAATAAAATTATAATCTTAATTTAAATAAATAAATAAATTTCCACCGATAAAATAAAATAGTATTACTACAAATAGAGTCACACAGCCATCTATATAATAAAACACAATTGAATTGATACAGTTGTGAGATTAACTACTTAATTACTTTTTCTCTTTAAACCCTCAATTTTATTTCAATTCCTCTAAATTTATTATATTTCTTCTTTTACTTATTTTAACCTTTCTCAAAATTCTTTAATATTACCCTTTCAAATTTTTTTTTTTTTCGCTTTTATATGCTTAAATCTTAACCCTCTCAACAAGTTATAGTTTTATGTGACCTATTTTATTTCTTTTACATTTTACCCCTTATAATTTTACTATATTTGCTCCTTTACTCCTTTAACATATTTTATTATTTTTCATCGTTTACTCAGTTAATCTTAAAAATTTATAATATTCCAAACTCAATTAGATTTGACCCAAATAAACGAATTTAGTGTCTTCTTCGAGTCATGTTTGCAAGTCGTGTAAAAATTGTCACTCCCTATTCCAATATTATTTTTTTCACTTTTACCTCCTTAACTTGATAAATGATACCGGTGTCGTAGGCACAAGTGAATTCTAATCTATATAATAAAATACAATGATGAGATCCACTTGTCTATCTATATAATAAAACACGGAAGATGGAAGTCATTTGTGGGGAATAAACATCATATCCAACTATAATGACCCCACTTTATTGAATTTCTCTTAGCCATTCAACTTCATTGTCATTAGTTTCCTCTTCATTACCCCCTTCCCTTTTAAAATAATTTCCTTCTAACTTTGCTATTTTTTTTCTTTTACCTATTCAACTCCAAATATATTTTAATAATACCCCTTCAATTTATCACAACCAATTAAAGGGACAAGAAAAGAAGAGAAAGAAAAAATATATATAATTATTTAAAAAATACCTTAAAACATTTTCTATATTTTATAAAATTTGAAAAAATATAATATGAAAAAGTTTTGCAAAATTTGAGACACCCCTTATGTTTCATAATTTAAAACGACATGTTAATGACAGAATAACCAAATATGTCTATGACATTCCTAACCTAGACTTGACTCATTTAATAATCATGTTAAATGAGTCAACATTATTAAGACTCAAACCCACTAATTTCGTGTCGTGTTCCTAGGTTGTGATAAGATTGTCACCCCGACTTCTTCGAGAGTCGTGACATCATATATCAAGTTGCTTTTCCACATGTCATGACGAGTTTCCCCATGTTCATTTCATTTTTTTTTCTTTTAATTTGAAATTGGATTCCTATCCATACTTTTATGAAATCCAGATGATTTGACCTGAAATTTTGTAAAAATAAAAAAAGACCCAATTTGAAGTGCATGTCTTTGATGAGATTGAACTGAAGTTGGACCATTGTTCGACTAAAATGGTTTTGGTTTTTACTATGAAAATAGGTTTGTCAATGGATCGAATTCAGATTGGATCAGAGTTGATTTGGTTCCGATCTAATGAGGATTGGATCCGATAAATATCGAATCAAATTTTATCGGAACTCAATATTAAGATCCAAATCCGATCCATTGACAATCAGATTGTATCCGGATCGAGCTAACCGCAATTTTATATACAAAATCTAAATAAACTTCGTACATCCCAACAAATGAATGATATAATTTACATACTTTCTAACATATTATCAAACCGGGACATGATTGACCCAGATCCGATCCAATAAGATTCCAGATCGAAACGTTACCGGAACGGATTGGATTTCGGGTCTGATCCGATCCATTGACAGCCCCACTGAAAAACATTGCCTGATGAGGTTAGTATTTGAAAGTCTGGAACTGAAAGCTTAAGCCAAAACAAGTTGAAGAATTGCTAAAAATGCTAAGAAGCTCCATTACAGGGCACTTCTTCTTCATCCGTTCTAGGGTTTCTTTCAACAACAGAAGAAGATTTAGTACTTCAAGCATCCCAAAAGCTCAACAAGTAACTCTTTCTCTCTCTCTCTAATCTCTCTAAACTCTCACTCTCTCTCCGTATCTCTCTCATTCTGAATCTTTGATTTTGTTGTTAGAAGAGTGAAGAGTTATTGGTGGTGATTGGGGGTGGAGCAGCTGGAGTATATGGAGCCATTAGAGCTAAAACTGTAGCACCTCATCTTGGTGTTGTGGTTATTGAGAAAGGGAAGCCTTTATCCAAGGTTAGTTTTAATTTTACACTTTTGTTCTAAAGGTAGGAAGAAAATCAAGTGTTTCTATTGTAATACAGTGAAATTGGTTACTAGGCATAGTAACCAACTTTGGATTTTGGCAATTCTTTGGTGGGAGAGTCAAATATTTTAATTCGGATAAATGTGGGTAAGTTTCGAAAAAAAAATTTGGGGACTAAAGAAATGATATTTTTAACTTTTTTTCAACAAAACCCATCATCTTCAACCTCCGTAAAAACCCTATCTTGTTCTTGAGGGGCGTCAAATCGGTTAATTCGGATAAAATTTGCGAAAGTTTTGAAACAAATAAGCCCGGGAAATTTTGGGGATTAACAAAATGACATTTTTAAGTATCTTCCCCAAAACTCATCAGCTTGAACCTCCATAAAAACTCTATATTGTTCTTGTTCTTGAGCTTTGAAGGTTGATGAAGATAAAATGTTGAGGTTGAAGGGTAAACTTTTTATAATAGTTGGCAATTAATCACACATTAATTTGTCAATTTCATCAGTTGGTTCTCTTATTCGGTTATTTTTTTCCTTGAATTTTGGAAAAATTGTGACATTGGTCCTAGACTCCTAGGTCTTGGGTTTTGAGATCCCTCATTTATTGAAAACACTTGCAATAACAAAAGACATGGCTCTAGATGGAAAAAACTTTAAAGCGGGAGGGCTGCTTCAAAATTTTGAAGAAACCCTCTCCATTAGATTACACGTTGCATTTCCAATGAGGTATTCCAAATTTTGGTGGAAATGCAGGGGTGTGAAATAAATTGAAAACCCCACGTGTCTTGTAACAAGGAGGGTTCCTTCAAAAATTTGAAACGACCTGCCCGCTTCAAAGTTGGGCTTGCTCTAGATGGAGGAACATAATTTGTTCAACTGATCATGATGAATTGATGATATTGATGCTATAATTGATTAGGACCCAGCATTGAGTGGATATACTTGCTATTCCAGAACATGGCCTTTTGACAGAATTTAATAGATGAACAAAATTGGTTCAGCCGGCCTCAAATTTTTGGGATAAGGTTTCGATGATGATGATGACACCCTACCTGTAATTTGGATTTATAATGTTGTTGTTCTTTTCTATGTTTGCCACTTGTAAACAATGTATTTGTGTTTGTGATTTGTAGGTAAGAATTTCTGGGGGAGGCCGATGCAATGTGACAAATGGGCATTGCACTGACCAAATGGTGAGGAATATCATATTTTCAATAACATTCTTAAAAAGAAAAATAACTGATTTTTGACCCCTTTTGAATTTATAATATATTGTGTTGTTTTGTCGTTTGTATTTCAACATTCATTGAATGCTTGAGTAATTTTCTATTCACAAGTTGTCAATCTCTTAACGCAGGCTCTAAAATGCAGTCTCATCGTTGATGATTTAATGTCAAAATCTTATTATCCCTATCTGGTTAACAGATTATGAAAACAAAACCCATCTTATAGAAAGAACCCGTAATCCTCTTGAAATAGGTTAGACATAAAAAGTAGCCACATACAAATTTCTTGATGATTCTAGGCTTCATGGATGCTTTGGCATGGCATGCCATTGAGAATTAAAAGCACACACACACACAAAAAAAAAAAAAAGGAAGAAGAAGAGGAAAAAGAAAGAGTCTTACTGAAGAATAGTTAGTTCCTTGATATTTTCATTGGATTGGAAATGAACTTTCCTAGTATTGACCATAAAGTTGCCAGTGGAGAAGGTATAAATTGATGAAGTCTGAGTGTAGTATTTTTATATAATGGATGGGTATGCTGATTTTGAATTTTTAACGTGCCGCCAATTTGTGTAGCTTTTGGCAGAACAGTACCCAAGGGGTAACAAAGAATTGCGAGGATCCTTATTCAGTAAACATGGCCCAATGGATACTATGTCTTGGTTTTCTGATAATGGGGTCCAGCTTAAGGTTCTTTGAATCTTATGTATTTCAGCTATTTATTACTTTATTTTTGGACATTATGCTCATAGTCATTATTACCATTCTCTCTGCAGACCGAGGATGATGGAAGGGTATTTCCTGTCAGCAATAGTTCGTCTTCTATAATCGACTGTCTTCTGCTTGAAGCAAAGAGGACTGGAGGTATATTTTACCACCCAAGTGCCCATATTCCAATATAAAGTTCATTTCTTGATTAATTAGTTTGGGTGTCTTTTTTATCATCCATAGTGTAAATTAAATATGTTATGTATTCTATGATTATCAAGAAAGTAAATTAACGAGATGTAAGTAGTTGCACAAGCTATAAAGCTAGATATTTTTATAGTTACATGCCATCAGTTCGCAATTAGACCCTGCTTGGTACATCCACAAAATGCTATAAATCCAGAGTTTTATGCTGCAAGGTTTTGCCCCATTTATTAATGGAAATTGTAGGGTGTGAAAAACTTTCAGTGTGCAGTCAATGTAGGGCAATCAAGTACCCCACAAAAATTTTCGGCAATTTCCGAGGACCAACCAAGAAGACTGCATTTTCTTTTAAAACTGATCTATGCCGATTTGCGGTGTAACAAGCAGGACCTTATTTTCTCGATCCCTATTTGGTCTAATAAGGATTTATTTTGGTATTCCAAAAATATATATTTCCAATTAGAATTTCTAACAAATCCAATATTAATTGAATCAAGACTCAAAGAGCACAAGCTATTCTTGAAGATGATTTGAGACTCCCCCACATTCAACCATGAAATATTGGCAACGGCATTTCTGGCTTTCTACAATTCCAGACTCAAGTGAGTCATTTGGAGTTTACACAAACTCGCATAGCCTTTCACCCCCAATTTTTTTCTTCTTAAATTTGTGAAATCAATTAGTTTCAAAATAAAATGAATATTAGTTTGAACCAACTAGTCAAAGTCTCAATTTTCTAATGAAAATCAGACAAAGTTTCCACTTATGCAGATATTCAATTTGATTTTAGGCAAGCTAGAAACATGATTACCAAGTTCAGATTCGGGAACTATTTGCCCCGGCATGGGGTGGGGGGTTCAATTTGTTTTAATTCAGATAAATCTGGGAAAGTTCCTGAAAAAATTCAGAAAAACATTCTGGAGATTATGCAACTGATGTTCTGGGTCCTTCCCAAAAACCCATCATCTTCAACCTCCCTGAGATTGGAAGATTGAAGAAGATAGAATCTTTATTTTGAAGGGTAAACATTTTATCCTAAAGTTTGAAGATGATGTCGTTTTTTGGGAAAAAAATCAAGATTCTTATTTCAGATATGAAAAATAAAAGTGTTTAATAAGATTTTGAAGAAGATAGGTTTTTAGGGAAAAATCAGGGTACAAACTCTATTTTGTGTCATTTTATAATGTGGTTGTAACTTCTGTTATACTAACCGTGCACTATCTGCTGTGGAGCATGCCTTCTGCATTGTAGTTTTGTCTCACTATTGGTTATTCTAATTATTTATGTTGGTAACTACAAACTCTTTCATGCAATTTTGTTTGAAGCGAGTTATGCTGATATTTGAATTCTTCATTCAGTTTTATTGCAGACGGGCAAAGTTGTGACAAGTGCAAGTACTACCAAAAGTGGGAAATTTCTTCTCAAGATTGAGAAGCGTACTGTAGACTCTGTTGAGTATGTTGAAGCTAATTATTTATTGATTGCCAGTGGGAGTAGCCGACAGGTTGGGAGTCTCATCAACATCTTATATGCCTTATCCCAATTATTGGGGTGAGGTTGGGAAACTATAGATATTTATCCTCTATGATCAATTTTAATGTTGAGTGCCCGTGGATTAATGTTTTGTCGTGTGGATTTTATTTTGATCGTAGGGTTACACTCTTGCCATTCAACTGGGTCATTCAATTGTAGATCCCGTACCTAGCTTATTCACTTTCAAGATTGAGGATAACCAGTTGGCTGAGTTGTCTGGGGTAATGGTCTTCCAAAAATATGGATCTTTCCATTGAATGGATCTTCTTGTTGATGCATCATGTTTTTTTTTCTTTACAAAGTACTTATTTAAGTGAAGAACAAAGATGGTACCTGTTTTTTTTTTTTCCTTTTGGCTCCTATTTGACGATCGTTGTCATATATTCACATGATGAAACATAAGAAGTTCCCTAACATAAGATAAGGACAGATAACATAAACATGATGATCTGTAAGAATGATTATTGTCACGCCCCGAAATCCCAACACGAATCCCTATGATTCATCGGTTAAAATCTCGAGGTGTGAGGTAATCAATCACACAATCTAACAGAACATTCATAAATAATAATACTTATGAAAAGAAAATACACGCAGCGGAATAAACATTTAACTAACATCTATACGAGAGTCTAGAGCAAGCAGAAGAAATCGACAAACACTGATACAAGTCAAGATCTTTAATCTCATAATTCATCAGGTTACAAAAATTTCTAAACTAACATGTTTCTTATCTACAACCAAAAACCGCTAGAATCCTCTACTAGTCCTCAAAGACATGGCGGCGGCAAGACATCAATATGATCCTCCTCGAGGACCTCCTCAAAGAACGGTTCTTCAAAAGTTGAATAATCTGAAAGGGGAAGGATAGGGTGAGTAACAGGGGAATGTTACTCAGCAGGATGAACGCCGTTCTAACAGCGAGTCATACATGCACGAGTAATCATCAGAACAATTTAATAATGCAAGTTTTCATAATGTAACATACGATAAATGTCTAAGCATACTCAGTAAACAGTTATAATAACTTTCAATCTATCATTTTCAATCATTTAAAGTAACATATGCATCTTTTAAATGAAAACATCTATCAATCATTACAAAATAAGAAAAAGATACATAATAAGAACACGGCGGTGTAATCGATAAGAGAGCAGATGAACACGCCGATATAACCGCCTCGGCTATGGCAATACGATATTCCAAACTTAACCTCCGATGTGGAATCCCATCGTTATAATCTGATTTTGTGGCCGGTCTAGCATACCACGGTTGGATGACCATTTATCCGGCTCAGACTGGTCGTTGACCAAGAACCCAATACTGAGTTCAACTAACGGTGAGGTCGACCGTTTGACGACTACAGACTAATAGTGATCACTAACTAGCCCAGGAGACCCCTCGCGTCGAAGCCTATCAAGAGGCAATGCATGTGAACCCCGCCTATCTCTACACTATACAGAGACCGCCTTTACACACAACGTTCCCCAGAAAATAAGTAGGAGAAATTCCCGGATTTCATAAGCTATAATATGCTCTAAGGTATCCCATACTACCGAAGAGCATATGACATCTAGTGTTATCCTAGATTGACTCGTCGCTTCCGGATACACAGCAACGCGTCACTCTTTATGGGTTTTCTACAAACCTTTACTGGTAAACAAAATAATTTATTTTGTATATAATATATCATTTCTTTTTAATCGAAAATACAAACAAAGTCTGGTAGTGCCTTCCAGTGATAGTTATCTGTCATTTCCATCCATCAACCATCTCATCCCTCTATCTATCTATCACGTTTTACGTGGCATGGCCACTACGTAGAACTGGAGGCACTGTCCCATCAATCAGTCGAGAACATACGTTCTCTCTATCCATCCATCAATTAAATCGATCAATCTATCATCTAATTTCCTCCATATCTATTAAAGTAATTTTACTTTTAAAGTAATTCGAAATCCATAAAGCATTAACCAATTCCATTCGATGGTTTTGGTTGAGTCGAGAGACTCGAAAACAAAGATAAAACCATAAGCTGAAAATCTATGAAAATTTAACTAAGTGTTTAAAAATAATAATTTTTTTTTAAAGTCGAAATTGAAAACGAACTATTTATTTATTTATTAAAGAACTTAAAGTAATACTTAATTAGTTTTAATGAAATAAATGTAGGAAATGGGTATACATACTATATGGAAGCAACACAAAACAAATTAGAACCAAACTCAACATTCGGATACTTTTCCGAATTGCTGATTTTTCGTCGAAACTCGACCAAACTCGATCCAAATATCATATTAACTATAAAATGCTTATATTACATCAAATGAACTAAAACCAATCATAACTAAGCATGTAAACATGATTCAAATCGTTCAAATATGTATAAACTTAATGAAATAATCGATTTATCAACAATCATATGGATTTTCTATGAAATTATCGCATAACTAGAAGGTAGAAGGGAAGGCAACCTACATCAAGCTATTTTCAACGGTTGAACGAACTTTAAAATCACCTCCGGCCAATCTCCAAAATTTTCTTCCGGCGAAAATCGGATTTTTTTGCGTCCACGCGTAACCCTCGGCGAGAGGAACAACTTTCCTTCTTGCGCCTAAGCTCGGATCGTTCTCGTTTGGCGTAGATCTGAGTTTCAAATATTGAAGGAAAAATGGTTAAGATTTGTTTAGAGAGGAGAATAAGAAAAATCTGATTTTTCTAATAAAATTTAGATATTTATATCACTTAAGTTGGGACATACTTGTCATTTTGGGAATTGTTTTTCCCAAATGCCGAATTGGACAAACTTATACTCTATTTCGGGTGATTTTTCGACACGAATCTAATGATATGATCGGTTTCCTCAAATTACGTCTCTAAGGTGTCATTTACCTATTGTAAAATATCTAACGCGAAACTCGAGGATTTGATAACTTTTAAATCAATGCACGGATCTAAATTTTTTTCCTCGAGATACATTTTAGGATTTTCAGGTCATTACAATTATGACCCCAAATGAGAAACTGATCCACTCCAATGAATGCAAGCAAGTTAGCCAATGATTGAACAAAAAGTCTGCTATTTTACGGGACTAACAATGACAATGAATTGGGGTTGTACCTAAGTTTATAGTGGGACAATTGTCTTTGATGTCTTATATTTACACATAAATATCCCAAGGCTAGCTGTTAGTGAGAAGAGTCATCCAACTTTCTGTGCCCATCAGGTACTTTTTATTGACATTTTGGATTCAGTACTTATATTTTTTAATAGAGCTGCTATTGGCACCCCAACCTTTTCTTATTACACCCCAAGTAAAATTAAAAAATAGTCAATGGTTGAGAATAAGTAAAAGTTGGGGTGCCAATAGAATCTCTCTGTTTCTCTCCTAATTATAAACAACTGCTGAAGTTGTTTCAATGTGTTATATTTCTTTGTAATGTTGAAGTGATAACGTGAACCAAATTTTTGTAATGGTTCAATAGTGTGGTTTAATCCTTAATTAGGGTGTGATAAATAATTTATGAAAGGGGTGTAATAAGTAAACGTTGGGGTGCCAATAGCAACTCTCTATTTAACTGCAGTATTTTAGCTATAGTATCTTCAGTCAACTTACTCACTGATAAAGTTAATATTGCATGTTACCAATAAATGTCATCTTTTTTCCTTTAATGCTGGTTATGAAATCATTTAGCAGTCTTTCTCCCTGTAGTTTTTCTTTTGAGAGCTTCAATTTGCACACCAACTTTTGCTAACCACCCTAAGATGTGTGCTGACTCTTTCGTGATTTACATATCAATTGGGGTGGTGTTGGCAAAAGTTGGCGTGGCAATAAAATGAGCTTTAAAAACAAATACTTTAATTGTTTTTGTTCTCAGGTAACATTTCCTAAAGTTAAAGCAAAGCTGAAACCAGATAATAGTCGAACGAAGATACCACAATTTACCCAGGCATGTTTTTCTTGCTAATGTTGTTTGGAAACCTGAGAAGTACATGTTGTAACCTATACTTTTGGGGTTTTAGGTTGGGCCCATGTTAGTCACCCATTGGGGACTTAGTGGGCCAGTAATTCTCCGATTATCTGCATGGGGAGCACGCGATTTATTTGGATCAGATTACAAAGGCAAGATAATTTCGTTATTTCTTTTGTTTTATATATGTTGATTTTGTTTATCCTTGATTTCATAGCTTTTGGATCCAAATTCAGGTACACTTCTTGTAGATTTTGTACCCGATCTTCATATTGAAGATGTTAAGTCTATCCTTCTTCAGCACAAAGACCAGTTTGCGGTTTAATTCTATTCTCAGACCTCAAATTCGCCTAATAAGTTTGTAGATCTTTTGGTCAATTTTCATATAAATTTAGGTAGAAATTGATATTTTGATAATTTTATATTTCCTAAATGATTTTTTTTGGAAGTTTATAGAGAAGTTGGCACACATCATAGCCTTTCCTTTTAATTATTAGAGCTGTTTCCATTTTGCCTTTCATTCTGATCTTGGTTAAACATTCGCTTATAGATTTTGTTGTATATAATGAGTTATTTAAGTTCCATTTCGTTTAGAGAGCTCCTATTGGCACCCCAACCTTTACTTATCACACTCCAATTAAAAATAAAGAAAATAAGTGAATGGTTGAGAACATATAAAAGTTGGGGTTCCAGTTGAAGCTCTCTCATTTTTTTTTTTGGGTTTACGATTTTATATGAACCTAATCATGCTTGTAAACAACTACTGAAATTGTTTGAAAGAGTGTTATAATGTTTTGTAACATTTTGATTATAATTTGTGCCAAACCTTGGTAATGTTTGAAGAGTGTGTTTTAATGTTTAATTGGGGTTTGATAAATAATTTAAAATTGGGGTGTAATAAGTAAAAGTTGGGGCGCCGATAGCAGCTCTATTCTTTTAAAGAAGTTGGGTGTGTTTCGAGAATTTTCTTTTTATCTCCCATTTCTCACTATTTTTAACTCCATGTCATTCCAATTACCTTTCAAGACATTATATGAGGATTAATTCGTGTACATTTTTTGCAGAAGCATAAAATGCTCAATGCATTTCCTCCAGAATTTGGCCTAGTGAAGAGATTTTGGAAATACTTATTGGACCGTGAGGTTATATAACCTGCACATTTAGAAACGATCATACATTTAAGTGCCAATCATATAATTTTATTTTTTCTAACTTCTGAATGTTATATTTCTTTTCATGAACCCGTGTATAGGGTTTAGATGGAGACACCTTGTGGGCTTCCATTTCAAATAACTTTATAATTGGTGTTTCTTCCCTACTAAAGCAGTGTTCATTTGGTGTCAAAGGAAAGGTCTGGTTCTGATCTTCAAATATATATATATTTTTTTTGCTGTTAATAATTCACTGTAGAAATTTATTTGTCGATTTCATAATGAAGGGCCAATTTAAAGATGAATTCGTAACGGCTGGAGGTGTCCCACTGACTGAGGTTTTCACCCTCACTATTCCATCTCTCACCTACTGTTTTGTTTCTTTTTTGCCTGCATTGTAGCCTAACTTGTCTTACATCGTGTGAAGATCTCACTGAACACCATGGAAAGCAAGATACAACCAGGACTATTCTTTGCTGGAGAGGTAGCATTTTCCTTCCTTTATATATTTTTAAGAAGCTTTTTTTGCTCTACCAATGAAGGCCTACAGATTAATATAAAACTGAAACTCTTTTTAGGTACTCAACATTGATGGTGTAACTGGCGGTTTCAACTTTCAGGTAAGATGTGAAAGAAACTTCTCTTAATTGATTATATGTTTGTGTGTGTGTGTGTGAGTGTTTTTAGAAGCGTGTGAAGCTTATGCCTTGAGGTGTACCTCGGACGAGTCTCATTAAAAATGCCCTTAGGCATAAGGTTGAAACATAAAAGCAGTTAGGTTTTACACCTCAGACCAAGAGGCACCCAAAAGGCATACGCCTCGGTGTGAAACATACGCCTTTAGGCTGAGGCATAATGCCCTGCATTAATTTTTCTATTTTTTTCCTTTTTCTTAGTAATATATTTCTTCGTTTCTTCTTCTTCTCATTATTATTTTCTTTTTCTTTTTTTGCTTAACTTCTTTTTCTTTTTTTCTAACTAAACAAGATTTTATAATTTTTTTTTACTAATATTTTTCTTTTTCTTTTTATTGTTGTTAGCATGCAATATAAATTTTGTAATGTGTAAAGGGTTAGTGATCGGCAAGGTGAAGTTGGTCTCAAGGGGGTTTGAAACTAGGACGTGGGAACAATACTACACACATTATACCAACTTAGCTAAGTTGGCACTTCAACAAGAAAAATAATTAGAACATTTAGAAATGAATTTGAATACAAAACAGTAATACATGCAAATAAAATCGTTAGTTGAGTTGATTTATAAATATTTTTGTAGTATTATTGTTATGCAGAGGAGCTATTGAAAAAAAAAAAAAAAACTATTTGTATTTTTGCAATAAGTATAACATTGCAATTTATTGTAGAAATTTTCAATTATTCAAATACAAAATATTTCCCCTTGTTTTGGTTGCCATTGAACATTGACAACAAAATCTTTGCTCAGTTGATTATTGTTTAGAGTAGATGGGGCTGTGTTTGTAGCATTTCAATTGATTAGTGTTTAGGGTTTGGTTGTTTATGTTCCACTTGCTTTTGGTAAGACGTGTGGAGAGTTATTCCCACATCCTAGGTTCAAACCCACTTGAACCCATACTTCTTATGCTAACCACTAACCATGTTACCCATCACTAACTACTAATCAAGCATTTACCTATAAAAAAATAAACATAAATAAAATAAAATAAAATAAAAGAAGAACACTTTTGAAGGGAGCATTGGCACAAAATCCTTGCTTAGTTGATTATTGTTTTGAGTATATGGTGCTAGGTTCGTAGCATCTCAGTTTATTAGTGTTTAAGGTTTGTATGTTGGTTATTTGTGTTCCTCTTGCTTTTGGTGGGTAATCTCGACCCCTTTTTCAGAAATGAAGCTTTACTTTTCAAAAATAAAATAATAAATGCTTTTATAAGGGCATTCATGGAAGAAACATATTTGTAGAAGCTGTTAATGTCCCAATGAAGGCTTGGGCATTAGCATTATATATTTCATTTGACCGCAAAAATAATGAATCACCTTTGTTTTGGCAGAATGCTTGGTCAGGTGGATACATTGCAGGAACAAGTGTTGGTAAACTAGCATCAATTACTTCTGTAGAAGCAAGTTGTTCGAAGGAAACAGTTGACTATACATCAATATCATTGCCAACTTGATTTTGGATAGAAATGATCTATATACGTCTGGCATCATCATCACCATCTACACCTTATTCTAATTACTGGGGTCGGCAACGTGAATCATATTTCTCATTATGGCTCATGGAATCAAATTATTAATGTGGTAACTTAAAGCTTCTGAAACTTTAATGTTCAAGCTTCAATTGAAATGTAATCTAGTCTGCTAATGTGTGTTCTGTTTTTTGTATGTTAAGCATTATAGGATGATGTATTAGAATAGAGTAATACTAGAGTGAATGTGCCTGTCATTGCGTTCGATGCTAAGCTGATGTGGAGGTGTGCACTATATTTTATTTTATTCAAGTTTATTTCTATTTAATATGAGCATTTTTTATCGTAATCTTCTGATAAGAATCGTGTTGCCGCATCATATCGCCTTTTTCTAATACATCTTTACAATGCTTTTAACACATGGCATCCATTGGCATAGCCCATACTCAATTGTATTAATGGGCCACATTAACCAAAAGGTTGTCCTTGCAAAAAGATAATATTTTGAATTAAAAATAGGGGGCTGCTATGGCCACACCAACTATGTGCAATCTCTAGTGATTTATATATGAATTGGTGTGACATTAGCAAAAGTTGGTGTGGCAATAGCAGCTATCTTAAATACGTTACAAGTGGGATCTTGAGAAAAGGTTGCTTATGTCTATACCAATCCTTCTAATCAAGTAAACAAGTTAGATTTTAAAATGAGAGTTACTATTGCCACGCCAACTTTTACTAACACAATGCCACACCAACTGTATGCAATTCTTTGAGAATTGATGTGGCATTAGTACCTCTCTTTAAAATTTGTCTGCGATGGTGTTGACTAAAATGAGTCATCTCGATTTTGGAGGCAATTGGTGGATAGAGTCAATGTGCATATCCATCACATTGACTGGTCCGAGATTCAATATGACTAGCTCAATGTTTTGAAAATCTTGACGAATTCAACAGGGTTTGATGCTTTTTATAATATATAATTGATTTTTAATGATTGAAATGTTGGTGGTCTTATATAAAAATAAAATTTTGTAATTGGCTATCTACTAATCCACTATATTATAGAAAAGCAATAATTAATTAAATAGAAATAAAAAATTATAAAACATTGTAAAAAGTTTGAAACAAACTTGAAAACAAGTGGGTCCATAAAATCATCAAAATTGAAATTATACCAATACGACCATTAATCAATTTACTAAAGTCCAAAAAAAAAAAATCTTGTATCAGTTTTTCTCAGAAAACACGAGTTCTCTCTCTCTCTCTCGAGAAAAGAAATTCACAAGCCTTCCTCTAGAAAAGAAGTAAAATTCAACAACAGAAACTTGGATTCAAATTTTAGAGTAGATCAATCTTAAAAGTTATTCTTCATAGGTAAAATTTTCTTCTTAATTGATCAAGCACGAAGTCTGGAAAAAAGATAGTCTAGATATAATCTATACAAACGATTGAGTATTGCAAATTATCTATATAATAAAATACAATTGTGGGATTCACCGTTTACTATAATTACGAGGGACAAATGTCCCATTCACCCTTTTATGTGGGCCTCATGTTATTATCTTCTTTCTTTATCCCTTGAACTTTATCGTATTTCCTCTCTTCCCCTCTCTCTCTTTTTTCAATAATACTCCTTTAATTACTATTTTTTCTCTTTTTCCCTTTTAACCCCCAATTTTTTTAATAATACCCCTCTAATTTTATTAATTTTCCTTTTTTCACCCCCTTATGCCTACAGACTCTAGTCTTTTAAAAGCTAGGATATCAGTCTCAACCGATTAAATACAAATCCTTGCGGAAGAAAAAGAAAATCATACATCTTCCTTGCATTCGACAATTAATCAAAGGAGATCGCTTATTGAACGAATTTATAGTGATTTGTATCACTAATTTTTTCATCAAATTAAATAAAATCATGTGTCATCTTATTTTATGTATCTCAAAGATAGATCACAAAAAAATTATCAATAGAAATATCGATAATCATAAGAAGATAAATTTGACCAACACCCTTAGATGAGACTTTTTTGTAAATAATAATAATAATAAAAGATTTGGAGTCAGTTAAACAAATCCACTCCTACATTCTATTCACTATACGTATATTTGTAATTATTTTAATATTTAATAATTAAGGGAGTGAAAGCCTTTTTATGGACAAAATAAATAAATAAATAAATAAAAGTCGGTAAGTTGGTGGTTATATTTTGAAAAATCCAAATACATATAGAATTACTTTTTTAAGAGAGAAGTATATATATATATATATAAAAACATGGATAAATTTTAATTCTAAAAAAGTAACTTAAGTAATTTTGTAATTTAGGCAATTTAAATAATATATATTAAAAACATTTCATTAAACTACAAAAAAGTATGGGCAAACATGATAAATGTCACAGAGGGCATTATGATATAGATATGTTAAATAGAAAAGCATGATGAGACCCACTGTAACAAGTTGTATTAATTAATTCAAAACAGACAGACATAAAATTCCAAAAAAAAAAATCTATTGTGATCTTTGATGACACCCTCATTTTATTGTAAGTGTTGGGGAGTCCACGTAAATAAACACGAAATTTGATCCATCTGAACAAGAAATTTAATGATATGTGTTAGGGGATTGGAGTAGGTTACCGTGAGACAAAAGATCTTTTTAAATATGTTCGATTCAAAACTATTCCCTTGAGATACATATTTTATTCGATCATTGGGTTTTGTATTTGTGTGGTTGGGAACTTGTGTTTTTTTATATTAAAAGAACAATCAGGAATCTGCACGAAAATTCAGGAAACATTTGAATATTTTCATGTGCATTGATTTTCTAAAAGAATAACTCAAAATCTCACTGACGTGGCATGTGCAAGAATTGTAGATTTTTTTTTCTTGAGATACCCAACTGCACATCCCTATAAAAACATGTGTAATTGTGTATCCCGACAAAAAAGATCTTTAATTTTTGCTAGGGGTGAGCCCGGGATTTTCTTGTAGGGGGGACAAACTATGGTTGGTTGTATAGTTGAAGAACTTGAAGATGAATGATTTTAAGGAGAAATTTAGAGGTTTTTGATTAGAAGTTGAATAAAATGATATTTAGGTCATTTCTAATTAGTATATGAGAATGCTCGGTCAAGAGGTAATGTCATCAATAAAAAATTAAAAAAAAAAGAAAAAGAAAGGGAGGAGAGGAGGGGAGGGGGGGGGGGGGGCAAAAATTGGAGGGAATAGAGGGTGTAAGGGCAAATGGGGAGAGAAGTGAGGGAGTAGGGACGAATGAGATATGTAATTAATTGAAAATATCGGGATGTCTGAAAATTTTGTGGGGGCAATTGCCCCCACCAACTCCTTATTAGCTCTGTCTTTAATTCTTGCACCTGTCCTGTTAGTGAGTTTTTGAGTTATTCTGTCAGATTGAATTAGAAAACCGGTACTTTATTTGTATTTATGTTTGAAGGGAATAACACGTGAATTTTCAAGTCCGACTTTGAAGTGGGCTAGCCGCTTCAAAATTTTAAAGGAAACCTCTTCGTTACAAGACACGTGGTTTTTTTTAATTTATTTTATATCCCTACATTTTTGCCAAAATTTAAAATATCTCCTTGAAAATGCAACGTGTAATCCAACGAAGGGGGTTCCTTCAAAATTTTGAAGGGATATGTCCGCTTCAAAGTTTTTTCCTGAATTTTCTACTTCTTCCATGGACTTCTCATACTTGAAAGTTGAAACCTACACAAAGTTTTACTTATAAAACACAATGTACATTGGTGTGTCAATAGAAGTTTTCAGTCAAATCTGGCAGCGATCGAACAGCCATCAAAATGAAGTAGCTAGAAAGGATTAGTTAGAAAAATTATAGTTTGACCATGTTAGTCAAGGTTTCTAAACATGCACGTGAAAGCAACCTATTATAACCGGTTACACAATAAAGTTGAGAGCCAATAAAATTAAAACTTTAGAGTGATTTACGGAGCACACCTATCACTATTGCATTTTTTATTTAAAAGCTACTTTACTTCATAAAGCTTGTTACTCAAGAAATATTTGAAAAGCATCCTCATCTTTAAAAAAAAAAAATATTAAGAATAATTATTTTTTAGAAAAATTTATCAAATCAATATTAAAAAGGATATTTTTGGTATATAAAAAAACTATTTTACTGTTTTTACTGATTTAGTAAAAAAAATATTTTTGAAAATAGTAATTTACCAATTTTGAAATTAATTACTATAATTTACCGATTTGATAAATAATCCAAATTTCATTCATGTTTTGGTAAATTTGCCTATTTTCTAATTAGAAAGTCTTCACTTGATTGACGTGGCATAGACACTATATCATAAATCTTTTTCCTTGGGATATACAACTATAAATCTTTTATGAGGATGTGCAGTGTGTACCTCAAAGAAAAGATTTATGATTTCGTGTCTGTGCCACCTTAATCGAATATTGACTGAATGAAGACTTTCTAGTTAGAAAATCAGCACTCAAAGATTAAATCCTCGTATTACCTTTAATCCTATATATTCTCCTTTTAAACACTGAAGGTGTAATAGATATTTAATTGAAAAATATGAGATATTATAAATATTTAATCTTTTTAAAAAAGATGGACTTCCCTTCGAGATTTGTTAAGTAATAAAAATACGTTCTTTACTAATTTAGTAAATAAAGATTCTTTACTACATCAGCAATGATTTAGTAAGTAAGAATAATACTTTTCTTACTAAATTAGTAAATAAATATTCCTTATCATATCAACAATAAAAAACAAATGATCTGATACAATAAGACTGTTGTAGAGGAGTAAATTTTAAGCAAGAAAATTTTTAATTTTTATCTTGAATTTTAATTTTAAATTTGAGAGTTCGGTAGCCATCCATTTTCAACATCTTGCATCAAGCATAAAAAATATTTATTTATTTATTTTTATTATTATTTTTGCATTTGATTTTTTTTCAGATGAAATTTAAAAGTATGATGTTGGATAGCCGATATGTTAATACATGTGGGCCCAATGATCCTTCGTAAGATTATAAATCTTACTAACTTAGTGGGTTAGTCTGGTTCATAATGAAAGATTTGTTAGGTAACAAGATAAAATAAGAGTGATTCTATTGCCACACCAACTTTTGCTAGTGCTACCCTAAGATGTTTGAAATTCTTTGATAATTTTTTTTGAAAACATGCGCAACTTTTACAAATATTCATATTCTGGTACATTGTTCATTTTAATTCTCAAAATGTATTTTTCGAGCGAGTTTGTTGATGATTTCGATGATAAAAGTGACGATCTTGCAGGAAAAAATACGCTTTGGGAATTAAAATGAACAACATATCTAACTCAAATTTTTGTCATATTCAACACATGAAATTGTAATTCATCCATTTACATATGAATTGGAGTGGTGTTAGTAAAAATTGGTGTGGCAATAGAATCTCTCTAAAATAGAGAGATTTTATAATAAAATGAGATATATTTTTTTGAAAGGTCAACAGGGTTAAGATAGACCCAGAATAGCTATAACTGAAGAATCAAGACACCACAGGCATCGTGAAATAAAACAGAGACAAAGTTGTTAAAGAGCGACTCATAATTTAACTCAGTACAACCCAAACTAGCATGGTAGGAAGTAAGGAAATTGAATTTTTTTCCTTGAAACTCCAAGGGCCCTCCAAATTTGAGGGACACCCTTAAAAATAAATTTTTTTGTAGGCACTCCTCTCGCTCTCCAACAATTTCGACGATTTAGGCGAGGAAGGGAATCAAAAGAGAGGAGTAAAGAGAAGGATTAGAGGATATGTAAAAGGATCGAAGGAGAAGAAGAAGTAATATAAGGAGAGAGAGAGCGGATGAGGAGGTGAATCAAAGGTTAAGAGGATGAGAAGAAGAAGAAGAAAAATAACAACAAATAGAGAGAATTTGGAGGAGGAGGAGTATCTCAATTTCATTATTATTATTATTTTTTTAAATTTGGTGTGCCTTTAGAGTTTCATGGCGTGTCAATAGAACTTCCCATGATAAAATTACAAAATATCTCAAACCGTCCGACACAACTAACCATATCGACAGTGACACATGGCAAGAACATTTAAGGTTACCGGTAAAACCAGTTGGCACCTGTTTCGTTTGACACTTGAAAAGTCTTAAACCGCAAACACAAACACTTATCGAAGCTTTTAAAATCTTTACACGTCAGCACTGCCATTTTTCATATGAATGAATATTCATCCAGACTCTGTGACGCTCCGTCACACACACATAGCTTTCTTCGCTCCATTTTTATTTTTTATTTTTTTATAAAGCGTCGTCTCTCGAAGAAATCTAATCGGTCTTTTCTTCTACTTTTCTCCTCTCGAGATTCTCGTATCTCCAATAAAGATTCTGATTCAGGTTAATTTCTTACATCTCCATTAACGATTCTGGTTGATTCTTTCTTCTTCTCTGTTTATTGTTTCAGAGATAACAGAACAGAAGAATCTCTCAATTTGTTCTTTAATGGCGATTTGTTTACTATCTCTCTCTCTCTCTCTCTCTCTTTCTTCTGATGTTTGTGTTAATTTTCTTGATTTGAGCAGAGTAGGTGAGCTTGAAAACAACAGTTTTGGATCAGATTGCTTGAGATTCTCTCTGTAAAAACTTAAAAGAGAGAGAGAGAGAGAGATGGATTTGTTTAAGAGAAATGGAAATGGAGATAAGAAGGTCAAGATTGGAGTGTGCGTCATGGAAAAGAAGGTGAAATGCGAACTAGAGTTTTTTTTTTTATTTTTATGTTTCTACAATACATCATTTGACAGATTCATTAGTTTGTTCTTTATTGTGTGGTCTCAGGCATTTTCCGCTCCCATGGAACAGATCCTGCATAGGCTACAAGCATTTGGTGAATTTGAGGTATCCGTCTGTTCTTCAATTGATGTAATTTTGATTATTTATTTGCAAAGTAGGCCATATTTTATTTATTTTAATGGTAAATGAATTCCAAAATATTTACGAAAATCTTGTCAATTACATCCACTGCACTGCATCACGAAGTCTTTTGAGTCTGGTAACCACTTTTTATTTATTTATTTTATTTATTTTTAAGAATTACGAGTGTTTATTGTATCTAAGAGTCTTTGAGCGTATGAAATTTATTGCATCTAAGAATTTCAATAAAGCTCATTGTTGATTATTTTTAATAAACCTTGTTGGGTTTATATAGACTTAGATGATCTACTATCTATCATGGAAAGACACTCAATCATTCAATCCAATTTAATATACCTAATTGATGCAAATCTAAATCTTTAAGATATGTGATGAGATGCACCATAGCAATGATGTAGTGCATCTTGATGTTGTATATAGAAATATCAACAGTAATGAAACTAATAGCGGTGGAAATTACCTGGTTCTCTATCTTAGAAATCAAAATATGATTAATATATGATCTTACTTTCAAGAAACAAATAGTTGAATTCAATCGAGGCACAAACTCAGTCATTTTCTTTAAGGTGTTACGTGCCTCAACAAAAAATCCAAGAAGTGCAAGTAGAGTGTTTGCACGACGCCCCCAAGATATAACAACTCGGTGTCAACTATAAATTTTTTGTCTACTGCACCTTAGACATGTATCGATCAACCTACACGAAAGATTCTTTACCCAAAAAAGGAATTATTAACCAAAATTGAGAATGAGTAATGATAACAAAGAATGTATAGGAAAAAGAGAGCAAGGTTTCCTCCTTGAGAGAAAAACTTGGGTATCCATTGGTGCCCAACTTAATAGCTCAAAGTTAGCTTTTAAAAAGAGAATAACATTCTCTTCTCCAATCGATGTAGGACTAAAATATAATTAAGATTTGAGGAAGTTAACTCATCAAAAGAAGTGTTACTGTCACACTCTCTCTATAAGTACTCTTTGTACTTTCTCATAAATAAAGAGTAGAAAGAAAAGACAATTCCACCAAAATAATAATAAAATATAAAAGGGAAAAAAATTATTTTATTAAAATATCCAACAATCCCCCACTTGTTTTAATTAACTAAAACTCCGGGCGAAGAAAATAATATTATGTTTAAATGAAGGTGTCTTACAACTTAAATCTTCACATAGTAATAGTATGTTCAAAGTATAAGAATTAGAGTGACTATGTCTTGAACTCAAATTCTTAGTAGAATAATAAACACATATTACACACAATACTACTAGGTATAAATTTCACTAAGAAACGTATAACGGTCTTGTGTTTTATCCCAATAATAATGAATGTTCTAGAGAATTAACCTTCTTCTCATCGGAAGTGACACCATTTCCACACTCGTATAGGAGAGTCTATAAGGAGTATTTTTGTAGCTCTACATCTCACTCAAAATGAAGACTTCAATACCTTATTCTTCGGAAATGAACAGAGTAGTTAAACGTAAAAATTGAATTTTCACTAAATTAGCGAATACTCTGTTAACTAGTTCAGGGGCTTCTAACCTATGCTAGTTGATTTGTGAGTTTGCTCGGTTCGAATTCGTGTTCGTGGTTCTCCACTTGAGGATGAACCATGTTCATAGGGGTAGATAGAGATGAGGGCATTTGAAGGTTGAAGTGATGAGTAAGGTAAAAAAAAAAAAAGAAAAACAGATTGAAGATAATAGATTTTGAGAAGGAAAAAAAATCAACCTTTTTTTATTTATATGTTGGAGATGAGGGTATTTGGTCATGTTTCATTCATCTATTAATAAAGACCAAAGTCAAAGGGGCATACTATTAGTTTAAAATTTTAGGGGGATATCTCAAATATGGTCAACATGTGGAGGGGGATGTAAAAAAGTTGAAGTAAAGTGGAATTCGTTTTGGTTTGTTGCATTTCATGAACCCATAGTGAATCAGTTCAGTTCAAACTCGTTCGTGGTTTGTTACCATATTAACGAATTGGGTAACCTTGCTCCCAACAATTTATGGTATGGGGAGGGGTACGGGGTGGGGAGCACTTCTAACTAACATAGCATATGCTGTAGGAATACATTGTAGATACACTAGTAATCCTGGTGTAAAGCATTGGAATGTTGTCACTAAGACAGTGAAATATTTGAAGAGAATTTTGAACTTAGGTATTCATTATCAAAGGTTTCCCGCTGTTCTCAAGTCAAGGGATATAGCGATGCTAATTGGAATACTCTTCCAGATGACTCCAACGCTACAAGTTGATATGTGTTCAATATTGGAGGTGCAGTAGTTTCTTGGAAGTTTAAGAAACAAACTATTATAGATCAATCTACAATGGAACCATAATTGATAGCATTATCCACAACCGATGAAAAAGTAAGTTGGCTTCGATGATTTTTTTAGTTATTCCTTTTGGGATAGGCCTGTTTCGGTTATTCTTATTTGTTGTGATAGTACTGCTGCAGAGTACATAATCGTTCTTATAATGGTAAATCACGACAAATTCGTCGTAAACGCAATACTGTGAGAATTGATAACGAATGGTACTATAAAAACAATTTTGAGTGGGGTGTAGAGTTACAAGAACACTCGTAATAGACTTCCTTATATGATCGTGGAAGTGGGGCTGCTTCTTATGAGAATGTGACTAATTTTCTAGAACATTCATTACTACTGAGATAAAACACAAGGCTGTAATGTGCTGTTTATTAGAATTCACACTTAGCAATATTGTCTAATATGTGTTTACTGTACTACTAAGAGTTTTAGTTCAAGACATAATTACTCTAATTCATATATTTTGAACGTACTATAATTATACGAAGGTTCAAGTCATAAGGCACCTTCATTTAAGCATTATATTATTTTCTTTTTCCGGAGTTTTATTTAATTAAAATAAGTGGGTGATTGTTGGATGTTTTAATAAATTTGATATCTTTTATATTTTATTATTATTTTTGTTGGAGTTGTTTTTCTCTATCTTTTATTTATGAGAAAGTACAAAGAGTACTTATAAAGAGAAAGTGCGTGACAATAACACTTTTTTTTGGGTATTAACTTTCTCAAATTTTTAATTGTATTTTAGTCCCACATTGATAGGAGAGGAGAATGCTATTCTCCTTTTAAAAGTTAGTTTTGAGCTATTGGGTTAGGCCCCAAGGGGCACCATTGCTCCTTTTACATTCTCAGTCACTGTAACTCATTCTCTATTTTGGTTAATACTTTCTTTTCTGATCAAAGAATCTTTGGTGTGGGTTGATTAATACCTGTCTAAGGTATAGTAAGACAAAAGATTTCTAGTTGACATTGAGTTGTTTTATCTTGGGGGTGTCGTGCCAACGCTCTGCCTACACTTCTTAGATTTTTCGCAGAGGCGTGAAATGCCTTGAAGAAAACTATGAAGTCCATGCCTTGGTTCGATTCAACTATTTGTTTCTTGCAGGTCAGATTATATTAATTGAAAGGTTGAGAAGAATTAATTATAATTATTAGCCCTAATTAGGCTTTAAAGCATTACAAAGATTGAAATAAGGAAAAGACTAAAAAGGACCTACATACTAAGAATCCTAATAACAATGTGCTAATCTAACACTCCCCCTCAAGTTGGTGCGTGGATATCAATCACACCCAACTTGGACAAGACACCTTCAAAGGCTATTTTTCCAACACCTTTAGTCAGAATATCAGCAAGTTGTTGAGATGTAGGTACAAATGGAGTACAAATCTGTCCAGAAACAATCTTTTCTCTAATAAAATGACGATCAACTTCGATATGTTTCGTTCTATCATGCTGAACCGGATTTGCCACTATGCTAATAGCTGATTTATTATCGCAATAAAGTAAGAATGGGACTGGCACAGGTAGACACAAGTCTGTTAGTAAAATCTTCAACCACAATAGCTCACACACTCCAAGTGCCATAGCTCGCTATTCTGACTCAGCACTGGACCGAGAAACTACATCCTGTTTTTTACTGCGCCAAGTTACCAAGTTACCACCAACCTTAGTTAAATACCCAGAAGTAGACCGTCTATCAGTCACTGAACCAGCATAATCTGCATCAGTCCATGCCTCAATGCGAAGATGACCATGGTTACTAAACAAGATACCTCGACCAGGACATCCCTTAAGATATCTAAGAATACGATAGACAGCAGTAAGGTGAGATGTTCGAGGCGAGTGCATAAACTGACTTACAACACTAACAGCATAGGCAATGTCAGGGCGAGTCATAGACAAGTAGATCAATTTTCCCACCAGACGCTGATACTGACCAATATCCTCCAAACACTCTCCCTCAGAATCAGCCAACCTGTGATTCTGCTCAATAGGAGTATCAGCGGGACGAGAACCAAGCTGACCAGAGTCACTGAGTAAATCCAGAACATACTTGCGCTGAGAAATAAATATACCGGAGTGAGACCGTGCAACCTCAATACCCAAAAAATAACGAAGATGTCCAAGGTCTGTTATCTCAAATTGACGCCCTAAGTAAGTTTTAACCTCGGCAATGCCAACATCATCATCTCCCGTAAGAACAATATCATCCACATAAACAATCAGAGCTACAATTTTTCCGTGGGAGTGACGCAAGAAAAGAGTGTGATCAGCAGAACTCTGATGAAAACCACACTGATGCATGGCTTTAGTAAAGCGCTCAGACCATGCACGAGGCAATTGTTTCAAACCATAAAGAGAACGACGAAGGCGACAAACATGTGTCGGAGAAGCAGATGGAAGAAACCCAGGAGGTTGGACCATATAGACTTCTTCCTGAAGATCACCATTGAGAAACACATTTTTGACATCCAACTGAAAGAGAGACCAACCTTTGATAGCAGCAACAGACAGAAGAACGCGAATGGTGGTCATCTTGGCAACCGGAGCAAACGTCTCCTGATAATCAATACCATAGGTCTGAGCATAACCCTTGGCCACTAGACGGGCCTTATAACGAGCAACAGAGTCATCCGGATTATGCTTAAGATTGAAAACCCAGCGACATCCCACAGCCTTCCTACCAGGTGGAAGAGGTACAATTTCCCAAGTCTGAGTCTTTTCAAGGGCATTCAACTCATCAATCATAGCTGCGCGCCACTCAGGGTGGTTAATAGCATCTGCAACAGTAGTTGGAAGAGAAACAGCGGAAACCGAAGCAAGAAAACTCCGATAGGAGGGTGAGAGGGCCGAATCAGATATATAATTAGAAATTGGATAAGTACAAGTACGCTTACCCTTACGAATAGCAACAGGACGATCATCACAGGAAACAGGAGGCGGAGCCGGAGGCGAAGAGGCGACCTGGTCTGGCAGAGGAGTGATGGTAGTATCGCGAGAACGTCGAGAGTAAACCTGCAAAAGAGGAGGTAACGAACTGACATGGGGTGGAGAAGGAGGAACAGGCAAAGGAAGAGGAAATAAAGGAGGGAAAGGGTCAGTAGATGACTCTAAGGGAAACAACTCAGACTGAATGACAACAGACCCATTGTAGTACGGAGTATGCTCAAAAAAGGAAACATCCCTTGAAATGAAACGTCGGCGAGAAGGAGGATGGTAACACCTGTATCCTTTCTGATTAGAAGAATAACCCAAAAAAATACATTTCACAGCCTTAGGGTCAAGCTTAATACGAGTTTGATCAAGAATTTGAACAAAACAGACGCACCCAAAAACACGCGGAGGAAGTGGAAAAAGGGGACGATCCGGACAGAGCTTAGAAAGGGGCGTGGCAAACTGAAGAACCCGGGAAGGGGTCCGATTAATAAGATAGACGGCAGTAAGTACTGCATCAGCCCAATAGGATTGGGGCACGTTCATGCCAATAGAGATGGCACGAGCTAACTCTAGAATATGACGATTTTTACGTTCGGATCGACCATTCTGCTGAGGGGTCCTAACATTGGACATTTGATGCTCAATGCCAGATTCTAAACAAAGTTTCAAGACCTCACTATAGGTATACTCAGTACCATGATCAGAACGGAAGGTCTTAATGGTACGACCAAACTGGGTATGAACCATAGCAAGAAATTGCTTGAAGATCCCATAAACTTCACTCTTGTGTTTCATAAGATAAACCCAAGTGGTACGACTATGGTCATCAATGAACAGAACAAAATAGCGAAAACCAAGGGTTGATGTGACAGGGGAGGGACCCCACACATCAGAATGAATTAGGTCAAACATAGCAGATGCAGTAGTATTCATACTAATAGGATAAGAGGAACGCACATGTTTAGCTAATTGGCAAGTTTCACAAGAAAGATCAATCAAATTGTTATTATTAAATAAAGTAGGGAACATGTGTTTCAAATATCCAAAAGAAATATGGCCTAGGCGTAAATGCCAGCGCATTACAAGAGCCTTATTAAAACAACTACTACTACTAGACTGGGAGACAGAATGGATGCTAGGGGAACCAGGTACGTCCAAGAGATACAGTCCATTCACTTCACGTCCAGTGCCAATCGTCCTCTTCGACTCCAGATCCTGAAAGACACAATGAGAAGGATAAAAAATTACACTGCAATTCAAATTTTTGGTAATGCTACTAACAGATATAAGATTAGTAGTGAGTTGAGGAACATGCAGTGTGTTAGTTAAGGGTAAAGAAGACGTAAGAAGTAAATGACCTTGACCAGCTATAGAAGACAACGAACCATCAGCTAGGCGAACCTTGCGATGACCAGAACAAGTACTATATGTTTTAAAAAGGGAGGACGTACCGGTCATGTTATCGGAGGCACTAGAATCAATGATCCATGGTGAGGAAGTAGTGGAAACACTGTGTGCAGATGCAAAGGTACCTGAGTGAGCGAATGTAGAGACCGGCTGAGATGAAGTCTCCATCTGATTAAAGAATTTCCTGAACTTGTCAAGCTCGGCCTGGGATAGAGATACCGAATCCGAGGAGGCGGTAGTAGCTACCAAAGGTGGTAAATCAATAGTCGATTGAGAAACTACATGAGCTGAAGATCGCTGAGACTGTTGACGTTGCTGATTTGGACGACCATGAAGTGCATAGCAACGAGCCTTGACGTGACCCAACTTTCCACAATGATCACACTTATGTCGCTGACGGGTAGGCATAGATCCATTAGGGGGCTGTGGAGAGGGTAGGTGAGCAAGCATAACTGAATGTTCTCCTGAAGACTGAGGTAGAATAGTTGCGCGACGACTCTCATCAGCCAAAACATAAGAATATGCAGTCTGTAGGGACGGAAAAGGATCCATACCCAATAAATGAACTCTCGCATACTCAAATTCATCCCGGAGTCCAGCTAGGAACTGAAAAACTCGATTCTTATCCAGTATCGACGCATACAAGGCCTCATCACCAGGGTCCTTCCAAGCATAGGAGGAGGAGTAGAAGGTCAACTCTTCCCATCTAGCCCGTAACTGTGAGATATAGGAAGTGACAGAAGAGTCTCCTTGAGAAAGACGGGAAATCTCACGCTCCAAGTTAAAAATCCGAACATTGTTTTGACGTTGCGAGTAGATATTTTTTGTGGAATCCCATATCTGCTTTGCAGTCTTGGAGAACATGAAACCAGCGGCAATGTGTGGTTGCATAGATGTAACGAGCCAAGAACGAACCATAGAGTCATTAGCAAACCATTGGGGATAAGTAGTGTCCGTCGATGCCGGCTGTTTGTCCGCCCCTGTGAGGTAACCAATCTTCCCTTTTCCACCAATAAACATTTCAACCGAACGAGCCCAGAGAAGGTAATTAGGACCATCTAATTTTACGGTGGTAATTTGTATGCCGGAAAAATCAGTTGAATGAGAGGGAAGACCTCCTGATCCAGCATTATTACCAGTGATCGAGGAACAAGACATCTCGGAGGCCATAACACCTAAAACTATGTACTTTGGTTTGAAGGGAGGTCAAAAATAAAAATAAAACAAAAAAATATGCGGCTGCTGTACCCTGCAAATACCAAAGCTACTCGGATCACAACCTCCAAACAAGGATATTCTCTTATCACAGCCACACTGCACCTCTGCAGTGGTCGAAAAACTCCAAAAAACAAGATCTGAAGTGGTTGTAGACCTTCGACTGCACCTCTGCAGTGACCGTAAGTCTCCAACCAAACTCAAAAAGGGATCGCAGGCTTCAAGACTGCATTTCTGCAGTGACCACAGGCATCGCAGACCTCAAAACAGCAATCTGCTGTGGTCGTGAGCCTTCTATGATGATCGTAGAGTGTTGCAGATCTCAAAACAGCAATCTGCTGTGGTCGTAAGGCCCTGTGGAGGTGTTTGAAGGTGTCGCAGAGGTCATAACATAGATCTGCTGTGATCGTGGGCTTCAAAACAGCCTACTGCTGGGATCGCAGGGCTCAGAACTCACTCACGATAGTCGCACAAGACTGAGCAGCCACTTGCGATGGTTAAAATTACTCAAACAGGTTACCTGCTGTGATCGTAGGTCTCATACAGTGACCTATGATGATCGCACAAGACTAAAAACTGCTATCTTGGATGTCGCAGGCACCAAACAGCATCAAAGCTGTGAGAACAGCCTGATCGCAGGTTTTGGATAGTGATTAAATCCCTATCGCATGATGCGATTAGGGTCTGTAGTGACAGAGGACCCCCGTAGGGGTGATATGGATTGAAAACACAAGAGAAGTTGGGTGATGATTCAAGGAAGAATCAGTCGACGGAGGTTGTAGCAGTGAATGTCGATGGAGGTAGAGAGTTTGGCTCTGATACCAAATTGAAAGGTTGAGAAGAATTAATTATAATTATTAGCCCTAATTAGGCTTTAAAGCATTACAAAGATTGAAATAAGGAAAAGACTAAAAAGGACCTACATACTAAGAATCCTAATAACAATGTGCTAATCTAACAATATTTTGATTTCTAAGGCAGTGAATTAGGTAATTTACACTGTTATTAGCTTCATTACCGCTGATATTTCAATAACACAACATCAATTTTAAGGTGATTTCTATTTATATTGCACATATGGATTCAATGGGCCAAAACAACTTTGCCTCTTCTGATAATAACACGCCTTTTCGCTTTAAAGGGGTACACTATAAGAGTTGGAGGCAGAAAATGTTTTTTTATTTTTTATTTAACCACAATGAGAGTGGCTTATGTTTTGGAGGATGTACCTGTTAAGGAGGATGAATATGAGCCATCTAGGACATCAGTCTCTTGATGATGGAGAGAGGCTGATTTCTGGTGTAAGAACTATCTCCTGAACGGGTTAACAGATTATCTTTATGATTATTATACTGCATATAAAACAACTAAGGAGATTTGGGATGCCTTACAAAAGAATTACAACACTGAAGAAGCTTGATAAAAAAAGCATGCAGTAAACAACTATCTAAAATTTCAGATGGTGGATGAAAAATCTGTAGTTTCCCAATCCTATGATCTACAAAAGATTACACATGAGATCTTATCAAAAGGAATGGTAATTGATGAATAATTTCAAGTAGCTGTTCTCATTGATAAGTTACCACCTTCTTGGAAAGATTTCATGAATACTCTTTGTCATAAATCGAAAGGGTTTTCTATGAAGAATTTAATGGTTCGTCTCCGAATTGAAGAAGAAGCCCGTTGTCAAGATCAGAAGAAGAACATGGATCCTCTGTTAAGATTAATCTAGTGTTTGAGAAGCAAATTAAGCTGAAGGTTTATCTAAAACCGAACCAAAAAACTATGAAAAATGAGAAGGTTCAAAACCAGAAGTCTGACCAGACTTACTATAAAAATAAGAACCCTTCAAGACAGGCCAAAGACTACAATGAGATAATTTGCTATGCCTGTGACAAGCTTGGACATTTGGCAAGAAATTGTCGAAGTCATAAATCTGTTAAGCAGATGAACATGGTTGAAGAACCACTCGGGGCTATGATAATTGAGGTACATATGCTCAATGAATCCGAAGGGTAGTGGGTAGATGCTAGTGCTTCTCAATATGTGTGCCTTGATATAAACTGGTTCAAGACTTATTCCCCAGCCGATGACAAGAAAGTACACTTGGGAGATTCCCATACTTCGAAGGTTATTGGCATTGGGGATGTTGAGTTGAAGTTTACCTTTGGGTAAGACCCAGCAACGAAAAAGAACTTAGTTTCAGGTTTTCTTTTGAAGAAGGCTGATTTTATACAAACCATAGGGGCAAATCAACATGTAATCACAAAGAATGGGGCATGTGGCTTACCGATCAAAAAAAGAATGGGGCCTGTGTGGGGAAGGGTTATGCTTGTGATGGATGTTTAAATTAAATGTAGCTAATCCTAGTAAAGCATTTTCTTCTGCTTATAACGCGTCTTCTGTGAATGTGTGGCATGCTAGACTTGGTTATATTAACAAGAAATATGTTAAAAATATGAGTACCCTAGGACTAATTCCATCATTAAGCAGTGATATATTTGAAAAATGCGAGTCATGTGATCAAGTCAAAATAACACGATCGTCCCACAAAGGTTTACAAAGGGACACTATACTCTTAGAATTAGTCCATTCAGACATATTCAAAATAGAAGGGATTCTAACTCGCAGGGTGAAAGATATTTCATAACTTTCATAGTTGATTGTATTTAATGAAACCCAAAAGTGACGCTTCTGAAATAATGAACTTTTTTATTGTAGAAGTAGAAATTAAAAAATATAAAATATGAAAGAGATAAAATTTTATTTTATTAAAATATCCAACACATCTCATGCACATTATTTTACATATAATATATCTCTATCATGCCTAGCTTATCTCTTTCACCCTCCCACAATTGCTTGGTCCTTTGAATATGGAATGCACAATTGATTACATAGAATACTAGCCCTTGATCTTGTGAACGTAGTTATTGATGGATAGCCGACGATGTCCATTAGTGTGTGATGGTGGTCATCGCTTGTCTGGGAAGTTCATCACTTTTGCATCCCAGCTGTTTTTGCGTTTGCCAATGCTAATGATCCACAAGATCAGGTCTGTCAAAATCTCTTCCAAAGCATACTAAGTAGGTCGTGTGGTTGTAACAAAAAAAACTATACATTCTTGGTTAAACAAAAAGTAGAGATCGTGAAGCAGATGTATAATGACCAGGGAGTTGTAGCAGTTGCACCGTTTCCAAAGAGTGATTACAAGTTTGTGCTCTTAGTAGAGTTTAAGCTCTAGTACCATGAAGAAAATGAACTTTATTGAAATTTTTGGATGATGATTACATTACATATTGAGTTTTTATAGATTCAAAAGATCTACCAATATGGAAAGACAATCAATTATTCCTCTCTAATCTTACCTGATAGGTCCCAATTGATGCAAATCTAAACCATCAGGATATGTGATGAGGTGTACCATAACAATGATGTAGTGCATTTCATGCACATTGATATAATGCATATACTTATCTCTATCATCCCTAAGTTCTCTATTAGTGTTGGTATTGTTCTCTTCCTCCAATTTGTGAGTTACTTTTGTATATGTTGCAGATCGTATATTTTGGGGACAAGGTTATTCATGAGGATCCAATTGAGAGGTATGTCTTGTATGATTAACTGAAGCATGTATCTGTTTGGTATGTAAAATCGGCACCAGTCAAGTTAATTGCTACTGCTTCATTATGCTAGAATGTTTGTGAAAATCCAATTTAATGCTGATGGAGGAATTAGGATTTTGGACTTGAAGGACATTTTTTTTTATAAGTATAAAATTATATAAATGGAGAAAAGAAAGGGGGAAGGACATTTTTATTCTTTCTTGATTTCTTTGAGGACAATACGTTTTAGAGTGTCTTTCTATTCAGATATAGTTTCTACCGCACGAAATTCTTTTTCTATAATCAATACTAGTGATTTCATATTTCCTTATGATACTTATGTTTATGAGAATTTTAATTTCATGAGGCGTCTCTCATTTCCAGATAGAAAAGATTAGATTTGACCATGACAATCAAAGGCTGTTGACCTGCAAAGGTTTTCTTGCTGTTTCTCTGAAACTAAACTTCTTGTGTTCCATTTTATATGCTGTAGCAACAAAGCTACTTCTGTCTAATAGTGGCAAGCGATTAACTTACACTTTCAATATTACAATTATGTTATGTTTCGTATTTGGACACATGCCTTAGTTCTTTGTGTGTCAAAAATAGGGTCTGGTAGCGTACCCCGACTTTCATATTTTATTTTCTGCCTCAGTTCTTTTCTGAAGCAGCAGAGCTTGATCCCTCATTACTTTGTTGGATTTCCCTTGTCATCAACTAATGACCCTTTTGGACAACACTCTTTTGGATTTTTGTTGAACATGCTCCATTCTTTTCTCCTTCTAATTTGGTTTCAAGTTATGATAACTAATTACTGAAGACTGATGTTCCAAGTAGCTACCATTTTCTTGTTGTTATTGTTAAATTTTGTGTGTGAAAATCCATTAAAACCAAGAGGAAAGCAAGAACACCAACCTGGGGAGACTGAGAAGACCATCCTAGAACAGCCAAAAATAAAAATAAATAGAAGAAAGCAAGCACAACTGACTGTCTAATACGTCTCATCATTGCTTACAGAATCCCACCTAAAAATGAAATCCCAAAAGAAAAAACCCCGAAATTCTGACACCTTAAACCAAAACTTACAATTTCTGTTTATTCATAATCTCTTACCGATTATTAATTATCATTTCTATGCTTTGGAGACTCCGTATACTTTGGGTAAGGCGCTACTAATGATGATAAATGAATACTATTTCCATTCAAAAGTATACATTACATATATCTTGCATTTACTAAAAATATAAGTGCAGAAATAGAAGCCAAACATATGCCAACTTTGCAAATGTTTCCATTATCCTCCTCATATGTAATTATCTAAATTCATTTCGTCAATATGAGTGTTTCATCCATAATTTCAAGGAATCCCTTGGTGTGTTGTAGTTGCAAGTTGTTTACCTCATAAGCTTCTAGTTAATGTCCAGATAATCAACTCTATTGCTCATTTCAGATGGCCAATATGCGATTGCTTAATTGGCTTTCATTCCTCTGGTTATCCTCTCAAAAAGGCCGAGGCATATTCTGCTTTACGAAAGTGAGTTTTACTTCTTGTTTTATATTATACTAATTATATTTGCTAATAACCTATAATATTATTTTTTTGGTAATAAATTTAATCAAGTTGAGATGAGAAGCAGTGAACCAACTTATGCCAGTGTTTGGTCTTGATCGTGTTTACGGACGATTACTTGCAACCAGGAATCATTAAGCATAACAGGCCTTTGTTCATTTATTTTTTCTTTGTTCTGTGGCATGAGTTTCTGTTTGATATGCTTGCAAAAATTTTCGTCGACTTCAGAATTAGCTTGTTTTAGGGTTTCAAATGGTGAGTTATTGATGATATATATTTAGTACATTCCATTATCGGTTCATAATTCACTTACTTTAGTGTGTTAATCATTGTCGCAGTTGATTAATTTGAGCTACTTCCGTAAGATAAACTTATATTAACTTTAGATTTCACTTTAAGGTAATTATTGACATACTTCTTCAACAAGAAAAATGGAGAAATCTTCTACCAAAATGGATTCCATAAAAAGAATCACATGTATAAGATAAGTGATGAGTTCTCAAGGAGGTTTGCCACAATTTGAGAAATAGAACCTTTTCTTATGATCTCGTATTGAGGACCCATCTTCTTTAGGATCTCAAATATTATTAACTGGTAATATTTTCCTCCACTCTCGGGTGTGTCATACCCTAGTTAAGCCTTGTGACCCTTTTATATTCATAGTTCTCCCCTTTTCCATCTGATCGGTCTTTTGGAGTAATTGGTTGGTTAACATGGTATTAGAGCACTAGGTTCGTATGGATCACGGATTTGAATCTTTCCACGCTTAAGGGTGAGGGGGAGTGTTGAGTGTATATTTTCCTCCACCCTCGGGTGTGTCATACCCTAGTTAAGCCCCGTGACCCTCTTATATTCATAGTTCTCCCTTCTCCATCAGATCGGTTTTTTGGAGTAATTGGTTGGTTAACAATATGGAGGTGTGATATGTCTAACGATTTGGCTCTTAGTTGTGAGACCTTTTTCATTTACCTCTTTTGTTGTTTCTTTCAAATAGAGATGTTGTAGGTACAAATTCTAATACTTTACTACAGTGGATTTGGCTAAAAAAAGATGAAATATGTATAATGTCACTTCTGTTTTATTATGTTTGTTAGGCCTTTCCTGGTGAATGAATTGGAAAAGCAGCACCTTCTCCATGATAGAAGGAAGGTTTATGAGGTATGCATTCTAATTTTTATCTTGTTATTCGGGTTTGAGAATCTTATATATGGTATCCTAGTTTGTATGAAATTTCTTGGTTGCTAATGAGGGCCTTTTTGAAATGTTGGAAACTAATGTGTGTCCTTTTGGATCAAGCTTCTTGAAATGTATGAAATTCCTGTTCCAAGATATGCTCTTGTAAATAGGGATGTCCCATATCAAGAGCTGGATTATTTCGTTGAGCAAGAAGACTTTGTTGAGGTTCATGGGAAACGCTTTTGGAAGCCATTTGTGGAGAAACCCATTCATGGTGAGTTCCACCTCTATTTCTATCAATAGATTCTCCTTCGATTATTTCCTTCATCACTCAAGGAAACCAGTTCTTGATATTTGCCCTCACAGGAAAATTCTTGCCTTTTTCTTTTTGGCTCCAGAATACCTAATATCTATAGGTTGGAGATTCTGATTTTATCATTACCTCTTGATTCGCATGGCATGAACTCAGTTTTACCTATTAATTCTTAAATGAATTGTTAAAGAGAAGGTTTGTAGTATAGCTTAAAGTACAATTCTACTGGTGTGGGATGTGGTTATCAACTTTGTTGTGTAACTCATTTGAGTATAACCAATGGTTATGAGAAATTTTAATGATAGATGTTTTGGTTGTCATTCTCATATTTATTTGAGCTTGTTAGATTACTTATCAAAAAAATAAAATAAAATTGAGCTCGTTAGATTAATGGGTAAAGGAAATCTAAAAGCTTGCATTGTTGCAAAATTGTTGTCACTGATTTACTTACTAACTTGTAGTTGCTATATAGATAGGTCTCTTTTGAGATTGTTAACTGAATAGTTTACACCGTGAGCTATCGACTTGCCTCTTTTCAGTGTTTCAATCCCCAAATGATGACTCAAAGTTCAAACTAATATTGACATGGACATTCATTCATTAAAGTTTATCTTTTGATATGCACGTGCAATAATGGTTCACACTTGTGCTGTTGTGTAGGGGACGATCACAGAATAATGATATATTATCCTAGTTCTGCAGGCAGTGGTATGAAGGAATTATTTCGGAAGGTGAGAATTTTCTCAATATATGTTTGGTGGTTTCATTTAGAATTAGAAAGATCACACGTATCTCGGCCTTACTTTTAATGCGACAGCATTCAGAACATCCATTTGAGACTGAATTGTTCAAGTTTAAAGTTTATTAGTTGATAAAGTCAGTTTTTCATGGCTTTAATGAATAATACTTGTTGATAATTGCTCTACATGGGGCTCTTGAACCTTCTACGAGAACTTAAACATATTGTTGACTTTGTAGTGACCAATGTGTAAAATGTAAGACTGAACTGTGAAGGTGAGGTAGATTAGTCGTTGTCTTTTTATTTTTATAGGTAAAGGGTTAGTAGTTAGCAAGGCGAAGTTTTCAAGAGGATTTGAACCTAGGTTGTGGTAACAACTCACCACACATCTTACCAACTTAGCTAAGTTGGCACTTCAGATTGGCCATTATCTTGAAAATTGCTTGCTGTATTCCAAGGACTTGGTTTATGCTTTTACCTGAAAAATGTCGTTGATTCTGAATACTTGGTCTTCAAAACTCTCCTATAGGGTCCATTTCGCTAGATATTCATTTTCAAGTTCAATTAAAATGGGTGAACAATATCTATGTACCTTAACTGTTCATTTCTATCTGGGCCAAGAGCTATGTCTTTTGAAAATATCTGTATATGGTTGCCTATGTTTGTCTATCATCAATTAAAATACCTTACCTATCAAAAATTAAAAAAATTACAATTCCTTGTCCCAACCATTTGGGGTTCACAACATTATCCCTGTTCCTCTGTAAAATTTATTAGAGAAGGGGACATTGAGAATTATGGTACAATTAAGCAATTTGTCATCCATCACGCCCATGCAATGGTGTAGGTCATTAGGGGACATCATATAAAGGTAGGTTTCTTATTAGTTTAATATGTTTACAGGCCCATGTCCAAGTATTGTCAGAGTTTCAGAACAATTTTTAATGGGCTTTTGCAAAAGCAGTATTCTCAGCTCTGCCATTTTCTTTGATGGCAGTCAAAGGGATCACTTAATTGGGCGTCATCTTTCTCATCTTAGTAGGTAAATATTTATGACAAGGTATATGAAACATTATCATCTCATTTTTTCCTTTTATGATCCACTTTTAAAAAAAAAGACCCTTCGAGACTGCCCAAAGTCCATGAAAGAACATAAACTTGGATTGATATTGAATTTTACCTGATTGCCTCTCTCTATTCTCTGGTCTAGACATTCTTCTCTTCTGTCAACAGTTAGTGAGTGGGCTCTTATTGAGACCTCGTGTCCTGATGATCTCCATGGTTTTTAAAATTTGATTTCAGTGTTTATTGGTAGGTCCATAGTCACAAAATTCGCAGTCCTAGGGGTTAACCGATTAATCTGTGTGATTAATCTTATAAAGCTCTGAATTGCCGATTTAATTGGTGATTCACCATCTAGTTTGAAAATTCGGTTCGGTTTCCTAGTGTTATGCAACTCCCCATGTCAGAAATTAAAGTAAATTTTATTATTAACCCTTAAGCAGGGACTTCTTTGTAAAATCGAGCCTGATTTTTTTATTTTTGGGACGGTATCTCAACAGCACTAAAAATCTTTGAAATCACCTTTCTTTCCCAATTCCCCCTCAACCCTATAAAAATCTTTCTTTGCCCTCCCACCCCATATGATTTTTTTTCTTAATGCCCTCTTACCTTTCTTTCTTAATTCCTCTTCACCCCCTAAAATATTTAAATGTAAATCATGGATGGTTCAAAGTTCAAATCATTGAGATAAACCATTCTGTTGGTTGTACTTAAACTTCTAAGCCTTAAAATTAATAATAATAAACAAATTGATGGGTAAGTTGAACTTGAACCCACCATCTCAAAGTTGTTTTGCAATGTGTCAATCCAACTGAGCTATGGTTCTAAGTCCATCAATAACTTAAGCTCATCAATAGAAAATTTATTTTTATTATTATTATATATTTTTTAGTCTAGATTTCATTTATAGTGTATATGAAAAATGCATCTATTTCAAAATAAATTGAAAAAATATTATGTTCATAGTGTCAGAAATTTTCTCGATTTTTTTCTTCGAATTTATCCAAATTAACCAAATTGACCCCTCACCAAATAATAACCAAATCTGAATTTTGTTACTATGGGTAATTATATAAATGGAAGTAGTTTGATCAATATGGAAATATAATAGAATTTATTAAAATGATGGAAATATGCATTTGAATTTATGAAGTCATAAAACTACAGTAACAAGTCTTCATACTACAATTTGAACCATTATTTATAGTAAAATATACAAGCATTTCAAGTAAGAAAACAATAGTCACAGGAATCTAAGACTCCAAGAGCCAAAACTGGCTGGATTTACTCATTTAAATGTTCGCAATAATGAAAATTAAGTATATGAAGGAAAAAAAACCTACTCTTTTGACTCGAGAATACCATAATCGTTTGTTCCTCCTTGGTCCTTTCTATGTGGCATACTGGTACCTTACGGATGGGAAGATAAAAATAAACTCAAATTTGATGCAAACAGTGCATCATTTAATTAAAAATCTGTAAACACTTATTCATATTATACCTTAATTCCTACATTTACTCATTTCAAATTCTTTTCACACTTTTAATTAAATATTACTCGTAATTCATTATGTCAAAGAAGATCATTACATGTTAATATCTTAAGACCTCTGTTGGTGCAATAGTCTTCATAAGCATCTTGTGATTAAGGGAGGTCTCTCTCCTTCCAATAAGTGTCCATGCAGATGCATTACACACTTTCCAAGGATGGTTCTCATATGAGTTCCCTTCCTTTAGTAAGAAACATTGGTTTCTTGGACATGTGGTTCTTATTTGGCCTCTTCTAGTCATTACAAAGGGCACCTATTATTCTTTAGGTTTCTAAATTCTAAGTAAATTTCTCTAAAATATATTTTGGACCTTGTAAGACCTTGATTTGCCTACTTTGTTATATGTATGTGCATGGAGTGTTATATATAAAATATCTATGCCCTATCTGTATGCACTGCTTTACAACCTCAGATCATTCTAAAGACTTCACTGCTTTCTGAAAATTGAACATTGTCTTGTTTCTTATTTTGTATACTTGGGTTTTGAAGAAATTTATGACTATCTTTGCCTACCTATATCCATCAATGTCCTCATCATGCCTTTTTAATGGAAGTTGTTTCTTTATACTTCAAATCTTCACAAAGTGTTAGCTAGTTCCCATCTTTCCTACTTGCCTTTTTGTTTGGCAGTCCCTTTTTCATCAAATATTCCGGTTTAGTAAATTACCATTCGAATTATATTCCGATACTTTATATTCCATTCCTTTTTTGAAGGAGGGAATAAAATCATCGTAGGTGCTGGTTTTTGTATTCCTCACGCAAGGTCACCTTATCCACATGAGTCGAGTAGTGGCAATTTGCATGAAAGACGAGATGGATCTTCAACTTACCTGTAATTTAATATTGTAAGAAACTTTTTGTTGTTTTTAGAAAATATCAGTATATTAGAAATAGAAGGTGCCAGCTTGCTAAGTTGATTAAATTATGTGAGTGTTGATACCGCGACTTGGGTTCAAAATGCAACATCACCTACTAATTAAGGACTACTATCTCTCTTGCGTGTGAACAAAAAAAATATAAGAAATAAAAAAGCAAGGGCTAAAAAATCCACTATACAAAAATACCAAGGGGCCAATGAGGCCAAATTGCTGAAGGGGCCAATGCGGCCAAATTGCTGAAGGACCTCACTCGAACTTGCATAGGAGCTTGTTTGAGTTCCTATGCAAGTTCGAATAGATAACCACTGGAACAATGATAAGTTAGGGTTGTCAACAACCAAGTCTATTGACTTTTATTTATCCTAAAAATCACTCTTTAAAACAGGGAAATGTTCTTGCTTTTGAGGATGTGTATATGTTAAATCCTTCCTAGGACCATGGCTATGCAGTTTTCTTCTATTCATCCTTGCATATGTTTCTTTAACTATTAATTAAAGTTCATACACCATATTTCATATTTACATTTATAGTCCATGATCTTAAGCTCTTATGCTAATTTTTCAGTTATTAATTTATTGAATGATATTTTGGTGTTTGACCTTTCAGTATTCAGCTTTCATACAAAGTGCTTTTCTTATTTATGAGCTTTTACCAATTTCTTTATGTTCGCACCTTTCCCTACTGAAAATATTTTGGTGGTGGCAACTTTTATAACTTAAGAAAAATATGTTATACTTACACTGCAAATGTTGCTAGAATGTTGTTCTCTGTTTTTAATATGATTATGCAAGTGATTTTTTTTTTTTGTATTTGGGATGAGAGATGTGGGATTATGTTATTGCAGGTTGGCAATCGATCAAGTGAATTTCATCCAGAGGTCAGAAGGGTGAGACGTGAAGGATCTTATATATACGAGGAGTTCATGCCAACAGGAGGAACAGATGTTAAGGTTGTCTAATCTATCTAGCTATGCCCCGTACTCCTGTCGAAGGATTTGTTATCATTTGTTTTCTTTTACTATTTCGATCTACATGTGTTAAGCTTCTCTGGCTATCCAAGCTTTCACTAGAGAATGGCTTATATGTTTCTATCTCATTGTTCACCCATTTTCTTTAATGAAAAACCTTTTTACCAACAAAGAGAAGAAAGTCTTCATGTTTAAGATTTTATCTGAGTGTGAAAGGGCATCATGTTTATCTCTGCTTATGTTCTTTATACACCCCTTCAGAGGCACTTTCACGCTTTGTTTGTTAATTGGCCAAGTTTCTTGCATATATTGTTCTATCTACTCTTTTTCTCTAGTTCCCCCTTTCATGAAATTTTGTGGTTGTTTTTGTTCCCTCATTTTATGTTTTTATTTCAACAAGAATGCAAAAGCTTTAACCTTTAACTATGCTTCATGCTTCCACAGGTGTATACGGTTGGCCCCGACTATGCACATGCTGAGGCAAGGAAATCTCCAGTTGTTGATGGTGTTGTTATGAGGAATCCTGACGGCAAAGAAGTAATATATTTAACATTTTAATGCACTAAAACTGTGGTTTACTTAGTTTTATTTATTATTATTTTTTAATATTTAGGATACTTTTCCTGTGTTGTTTGTTTTCATGTTATCCCTATTTTCTCCTCCAATGATTTTGGATTGTGGTCCATGTTCATGAAACACTTAACTTAGACTCTACCGCCGTTCTTTGAGATTATTTCTTGAATAATTTTATCTAACAACATTTTCTATCTAAATCTTAGCTATGGAGAATTATATCTGCATCTAAATCAATTACTAATCCGATTTTTGTACTAAGTATAAAACTTTTATTAAAAAAAAAAAAAACGAGAAGAAAGAGCAAAACAGAAGGAGGTCGAGAAGACCATCCTAAAATGACTTACACGACACCAGGAAGCAAAACCAAAACACCAAACCACCCCTACAAATCTTTATGGATCACATGTACCCACCTAAATAAAAGTTATTTAAATGAATCCCCCCCCCAAAAAAAAAAAAAAAAAAAAAAAAAAATCTTGAAACAGCTTGCACCAATAAGACAATAGGCCCATAATACTATGGTGTCTCAAGCTCCTTGGCATTGATGACCCTCATATTTCTCTCCTTCCAAATGCCTAGCAGATGGCGAAAAAAATAAAGCCCCCAAAGAAACATCTTATGTGATCTGAAAGAAACGACATACTTTGGAAAGCAAGACCAATTTTGGGATCACCCACTAAATCCCCATAAGATGGAAAAATTTGGACAAGATAGCCCCAACACTACTACTACGCTTGAGGATATGATCCACTGATCTTGACTTGCTTTACACAAGAAGCAGAAACTCACTAAGAGAAACCGTTTAGAAATAAGATGGTCCATGGTTAAAATTGCCTAAACCTGTCGTTTAGATGAAGCACGCCTCCTTAGACCCCCAAAACAAAGGAAGCAGGGAAGGACGAAGAACTAGAAGTATTTAAAGACTGATAGAAAGATTTAATATAGAAAACTCCATCGTGAGTCTAAGTCCTCACCTGAGCATGCTCAATTGATGGAGAAATTGGAGTGTTAGAGATAGCCTTAATGAGGCTAGCAATCGCATTTACCTCCCAGTCAGTAACATTCCTATAAAGACCTAAGTCCCATGAAGGCTCCCCCTACAAAGATTTTTAGTTGTTAAGTTCATCTCGAGTGAAGTAACATATAGATCACAAATTTGGGTTTTTAGCAGATACTATCTCCTTTCCACTTTGTAAGCTACCATTTTCTAAACTTAGCCAAGACATCTTGAATCCCCATCCAAATGCTACACCTATAAGAGGAATTGATTGCAACACTCTCCCACATTAATCCCTTATTGCTAGACTTGATGACGCAACTCCACAGACTATCTCGTTCAATCTCAAATCTCTGCAACCATTTCCCCAGCAATGCTAATGATGTGACTGTCCACCCCCTCCCCTTATAGGAGTGCGATATACTTCAATCCATGAGGTGCAATTTATGTGACCCCTCCCTATTATTCCTCACAACGTTATTGCAAAACTTATCCAGCTACTTTTCCACTCTTATAAATTGAGAAAATGGACAAAATACACTAGAATGCTTGTCAAAATACTTTTCAATAAAATTAACTTTCCCCCTACGAGAAGTATTTTTACTTCCACCCTCCTAATAACATGATACCATGATTATTTGACTTTATAACCAGCACAAAGAGAGAGATCTAGGTATGTTGTAGGGAAAGACCCACCTCACAACCCAAAAAAGATGTTGGCTCAATTGTATGTTTGATGATACCCACCCCAAACATTTTACTTTTTGTGAGATTAGTTTCTAAAGTTCACACTACCTTGAACTAGAGTAAAAAACCTCTAAGGAACTTAAGTTGCGTGAGCAAAGCATCCACAGGCCCCAACACTTTGTTTGCAAATTGAAGGTGATGCACCATTGGACTCCACTCATTCATCTCAAAACCTATCAACTTTCTTCTTTCGATTTCCCTTTTGGTGTAGGACATTTGCAATTTTAGTTAGAGAGTTTTAAGTAGTTTCTTAATTCTAGTAGGATTTATTTTTATTTTCTAGTTCTAGTAGGATTTCTATTTTCTAATTCTAGTAGGATTTCTATTTCATAGTTACTGTAGTACCATTCGTTGTTAATTTCTAATGTTTTTTCGAGTTTCTATTTTTTGTCTAAATCTATTTTATTTAAGCTATAATTAGAAGTGCTTAGAAGTGTCCAAAATGAGTTATAATAGGTTTAGAAAGTTGTTATTGGGTTATAGATAGATTAGGAAAGTAATTTTTCGTATTTTAGAAGGTTTCTAAGTTGTTATGATGGAGTTATCTATATACGGAGCTTCAAAAAAGAAATTTAAAACATAATCAATTCAATTTTCTTTTCTCTCTTAATTACTTTCTAGCTTATTGCTTTATTTTCTTTCTAGCTATTGCTTGTTTATCAATTGAATCAATGTGGATAATATATCTCTTTGCCTCAATCCTTCTAAACTTTTAGAAAAATTAGTTTGGCTTCCATGAATCAAAATAGAGGTACAAAGATAAAACACGCTTCACATTCGATTTAATCGATTTACAACTAAATCCCACATGACCTAGAGTCTAGACATCAACAAATCCCATTTTGCACGATTATAGGCTTTTCTTAAGTATATCACTCTTTTCCAACTCACCTAGAGTCTCCAGTGGCAATCTGAACACCAACAAATTGAGAATTCCCTCAACCAATCTTCCATTTTAATTTAGCTTCCTACCCTTTTTCTTCTTGATTTGTCTTTCTAAGTTGTGATTTTCTGGTTTCATCCTCTCAAAGCTATGGATGGAGGTTGAAGAGGAAGATTATGGAATAAGATGAAGGAAAAGAGCTGATTTTAATTGTGGTTCAGTTGGTTTCTTAATCATAATGTATTGAGAAGATGGCTGATTTTGTTGCTGCGAATGTTGATGTTGTTGGGCAGCAAGTTGAGGATGGATTGTAGAAGAGATGGTAAAGAAAGGAAGAGATTCTAAAAGAAGAAGAAGTTGTAAAGGAGAAGGGATTGAGATTAGTTACTAGAGAATAAAAGAAGAGAGAAAAAAAAAATAAAAATGAAAGAATGAGTTTTATAGAAATTTAGACATTATTATATTATTATTATTATAATTTAAAGACTTTTAAAGTGGAAATGACGTGGGGTGGTGAGTTGTCAACCTCATGGATTGAGGTGTTGACTTTATGGGTTGTGGTGTTGAAACTCATCATAACTAGGTGAGTCATCACTTTAACCAAGTCAACTTGATTTGACCCGGTCCGACCCAATCCGATTTAATTTCCCTATATTCGATTTTATGATCTCATAACCTATGCTTAATAATTTTTCGAGATCTATCTAATGGTTTTGGCTTGATTCTTCAAAAGTTTAGTGTAAACTACGTTTCGAGGTTTTCCTATACATATATATGTATATATTTTAATTTGGATTTACATGTGCTCACAATCTAATTTGTGTTCTTCAACACCCTTGAATCTAATGGTGAAATATGTTTATCCACAATACTTTTTCATCAAAGTTTAGATATTTTGACGATGAATTTCTTGGAGATTGGTACTGAATATTCAGGTCATTTCACATCCTCATCCTAGTGGGGTCATACAACTTAACACGTACAAATGTGCAAGAGATTTATACTCTTTCATTAGTTTTTTTGCACATCCCCCTCCCCTCCCCGTGTTTTTCATTTAACATATGTAATATTCATCATTATAGGACTGAGTTTTCAATAGTGGTTTTAGGCTATCCAACTTGTCCTCATCTGTCTGTGTAGTGTTTCTTTTACATTACATTTCTGGTCCAAAGGCAGATGATGGATTATACCAGGTTGGCAGCCGGTGGAAAAAAAATTCCACCTCCTAATATGAATCCTTGACACTTGTGATCAGGGTTCAAAGTCACTTCTGTCTTGTCTGAGATTTCTCGTTCCAAAAACGTACTATGCCAAGTACATAGGGGTATGTATCATCCATACTAAAAGCTAATTTAAGTTTTAAAAACCATTTTTTATAAGAGCTTTTATTAAAAATGAACCAAACACAGATCTCAAAGTGATTGGTCATGATAACCAACCAAAAATAGGAAATCAGAACAGCCCAACCACCATCCACTACTTGAGAGTTACAATTCCAATCCCATCTTCCTAAAAAATCTTCGGAGAATACATATGGAAATTCCTTCAAGGTTTTACACCAAAAATAGAAAACCCAAAATCAATAAGAGTAACTCTTCCTTTAACTATTCACATCCTTAAATAATACACTGGTTCCTTTCTCCCTAGATACTCCAACAGACTGCAATAGGGGATACATTCCACATAAATCTTTTTGCCGCTGTATAAACACTGCCCATAAACTACCTCCCATGAAACAATGCCCTAACAAACAAAGGAAAACAAGGAAAAAATGCATATCCACACTTCACTCACCACCTTGCAATGGATAAGATTATTACCTGCTAATTCTCCATCCATTTTGCAGATGTAGCAATAAATCACCACACAAATAACGCTCCGAGGTAGCTGGTCTACTGTCAAAATTCTTCCCAAAACCACTGACCAAATGAAGAAAGATTCTTAGTAGGAACCCGCATTCCCCAGAATGATACTTCTAAAAGAGACTGGTAAAAAGATCTCACTGTGAATGCACTGTCCCAACTCCCAACCCACACTCCCAGCCATTGATGTTCCTTCTAAAACCAAGGTCTCACGCTACCTCCTAAAATCTTTCTTTTATAGTAAGCTTTTTTATGACAGACATAAATGATAAACAACAAGCTTAATTAACTATGGGAAATGGATTTTTCTTATTGAGATGCAAAACTTTTACCATTCTCTCGCTTCATTTTAGTTTTGAAGTCTCATTGCTTCCGCCTTCAAAGACAATGAGATTGACAATACTGTGCACCTTGCACGTGGTGTGTCAATTTAGGACACTGTATAGCTAACCAATAGGTCTTCTTTGTGTCTTACTTTCATAAATTTCCTTGATAGGAGAAGGTTTGCCTAGTCATACTTGTTGAGGTGAAATTTTTTCAAATAGGCTACAACCATATAGTATGCATTGGTGCATGTCTATTGGGGTGCCTATGTCTCGAACTGTGCATGCATGTATATAATTAAATGGAGCAACAGTGTAATATTGATATTCCCAAATAATAGGGCTGACAATCTGTTAATAATGATGAAGAAAATGTTGATGTGTACATGTATATCTATTAATTATATAAATGCCTCAATGTAGAACCCAATCTTCTTTTGCTTCCGTTTCTCTTCTGTTTAATTTTTTAATAGAATTGGAAAATTTATTTTTTTTGTATACATTGAGGTTGTTGATTTATTTTGTAGGTCAGGTATCCTGTATTGCTGACTCCAGCTGAGAAAGAAATGGCAAGAGATGTTTGCATAGCATTTAGGCAGGCGGTAAAGTTATCTGAATTTCAAAGAAATCAGTTTTATTCATGATTTTTTACATGTGCCCTCAATAATAGTTCGATATTTTACAATGGCATGGCTTACTTGTGTTTCTTAGTTCTATTGAGTTTGGTTGTCTTTCATGGCTTGACGATTTAGGAAGTTCCATTTTCAAATGAAGACATTATACACCTCGAATGAGTCAACTATATCAATATTTCAACGTTTAAATAATTTCAATTGTCTAAGCGAGAAAAACTTAAATAAAAGATCCATCCTTTCAATAAAATCATGCACATTTTAATTTAAAGTTCATACATATTTGTATATCTTATCAGTAACAAGATGCATGTACCTTGCCCGGAATAGGTTTGATATGGACGATAATGATGACTGAGTTTCTTTATTTTCTTTATATTTTTCTTTTCCCTTTTGTATTCCTTTCTGGCATGCTGTACTGCTACTCTATCGTCAGATCATAATGGTTTTGGAAGGCAAAATTGGTACAACAGTTCAATCAATGATTTTTTTGACTTTATATGCTTTTGGTCTTTTTCTTTCTTGGCATTAAACTTAGCATTCTTTTAAAATTCTTTTCAGGTGATCTTTCTCCCTCTACCATGACTTAAGTATTGTATCTACAGTTTCATATGAGACATCTCTTTCCTTCTTATAACCGATGATCAAAGAATGTGGTGGGGAAATGTATTCCCCATCTGAGGCTGATTTATTTGGTCTATTTTGCTCTTAGTAATGTGTTGGGGTTTATGGAAAGAGAGAAATTGGAGTATCTTTGATGAAAGAGCAAAAAAGTTACAAGATAGTCCTGAAAATTAAAACTTTATTTTCATTGGTGATTGATTGTCAAATATCGTATAGAGATCTTTTTGAAGATTTTTTGTTTAGATTGGATCAATGGTTTATATTCCCAGTATTTGTATTATTTTATAGCATTCTAGGGAATCCTTATCCTTCTAGGTTGAATCTTTTCGTGGATTCATCCCTTTTTTTTTTTTTCCAAATACAAGTACCTACTCGTCAAAAAAAAAAAAAAAACATGAACAAAGAGCCCTTTTCAGTTATATGTTTTGTTATGGTTTACATGGGTGGAGATTTGAGAGAGAGAAAAGAGTCAATTAGGGAGTGATTTATAGGTAGAGATATAGTCAAGGCCCAAGAGGTTTATATGAGAAATATAATAGTCATTGGGCTTGGGTCAGTCGGGATCAAGAATCGAAGACTAAGCCCAAACATGCTCCAATTATGCTAGCCCAAGCCCAAGCCAAGTCGCACCCCCTGGCCTAGAATGGAGCTTGGGAAATGAAACGAGCTTCGAACGCTAACTATTCAACCTAACATGGGGATTTGATAATGAACTCCTCCTCCCCTCCTCTCCTGTAACCTCTGATGAGGCTTCTTCTGACATGATTTTCTTAGTGGAGAGGAAGACGTTTCTTTAGGACCTTAGACTGATAAGAATCCATCACTTCGAGCATAAATATTGATTGATTATAGTAATGTAGTTGGTTACTTTAAATAAATGGTGATTGGGGAGACTAGAGCTTTTTTGTTTCCATTTTAGGTGTTCTTTGTGTGTTCGAATCTTTGTATGTAACATATGTGGTGATAAACCAACAGCACCACTGATTCTTTTATCCTGTTGAGACCATGAAAGGAGTAGTTAATTCTTTATCCAGATGGAATTACTAGGGATCCTCAAGGGATTGTTCAAGGAGAATGCCAAGGGTTGTAAATGTTACCTTTTATTGGTATTTTGTTTATAATCCCGGCTTCCGTTTACTCTTTCATTATAAGTTTTATGTTGCATTTACACTTGACTACTTGAGAGAACTGAGTCATTTATTCCAACAGTAAGTTTTATGTAACTGATTTGAAATTTGAGTAAATAATTGTTGTTTAAATGCTACTTGCAGGTTTGTGGGTTTGACCTCTTACGTTGTGAGGGACGGTCATATGTCTGTGACGTGAATGGATGGAGTTTTGTGAAGAATTCTCACAAGTAATAGTTTCACTTCATCTATACTTCTCTCCAACCATAATTTAGGATACTCTCTCTGATATCAAGAAGTAAAATTTTGTTCTTCGAAGTAAATGCTGTTTTTTCTTATATTTACTCCTTTTTAACATGTTGACTGTTTCCATGTATAGGTATTATGATGATGCTGCTTGTGTATTGAGGAAAATGTTTCTAGATGCAAAGGCCCCTCATCTTTCTTCAACAATTCCACCAACCCTACCATGGAAGGTCAGTGAACCAATTCAGCCTACAGAGGGATTGACACGTCAAGGGAGTGGGATTATTGGCACATTTGGACAGTCAGAGGAGCTAAGATGTGTAATAGCTGTTATACGTCAGTAAGATTTTACCTGTCGCAGATTCTTAACCTTTTGTGGCATGTCCTCATCATCATTTCTTTACCTTTTGTGGCATGTCCTCATCATAATTTTTTTTTTTTTTTTTGACATTGGCAGTGGTGATCGAACTCCAAAACAGAAGGTGAAGCTGAAGGTCACAGAGGAAAAACTCTTAAATTTAATGTTAAAATACAATGGTGGAAGGCCTAGATCTGAGGTGCTTTAATTATTTGCTGATCTGTCCAATTTACTTTTAAAGCCTTTTCAAGATTTCATAACTTTTTATTATATATATTTTTTAATCTTTTTTACTTTGTTTTTGCAGACGAAGCTCAAAAGTGCTGTTCAGTTGCAAGATTTGTTGGATGCAACCCGACTGCTAGTACCTCGTGCCAGGCATGCACTTCAAACATAATATGTTTCCATGATTTCATAGTGTATGTATGCACTTGTGAGGCATGTATGCAACATACAAAAAGGCCCATTTTATTTTTATGCCTAAGTGAAGTATGTCTTCAGTGGCCCTCTGTACGCTGCATGCTGGATTTTTTATTTTTATCTGCTTATGCATTTCTTGTTCCTTCAGTTAGTTTCCATGTTTTTGGCATTCCCCCAATCTGTTTTTCTGTTCATGCTTAACTTTGAGGAATGGCCAATAGAGCTTTTCTCCACAAATTTTATTCAAGACAACAACAATGATATTAATTCTTAACTGATGGCCTGTAATTCTAAATCATTTAGGTCTGGTCGTGAAAGTGATAGTGATGCAGAAGACCTCGAACATGCTGAAAAGCTTCGCCAAGTTAAAGCAGTTCTTGAGGAGGTTCTCTTGTCTTATTATTATTATTATTATTATTATTATGTGTAACACTTTTAGGGTTGGGGCAAGAAAGGTCTAGGACTGTGGAGCCTGATAGTAACATGGGCAAGTAATTACTCGATACATGGGGTATAAATCCACTTGGATATATGCCTGCCCTTAGTCGTGAACATGTAACCATTCCAAAAGAGGGAGCATGCCACTAACCACCCTCCGAGGATGGTGGTCACATTTTCTAATTTGCGGGTCTATTATATCTTGTGATACATCAATAGAATACTTTGGAATTATTATACTTATTTTATAAAAGTTCTATCATCCAGGGGGGACATTTTTCTGGTATCTATAGGAAAGTCCAACTAAAGCCATTAAAGTGGGTTAAAGTTTCGAAAGGTAATGGTGAAAGTGAAGAAGAACGACCTGTTGAAGCCTTAATGGTTCTTAAGTATGGAGGTGTTCTCACCCACGCGGGAAGAAAGCAGGTGGTATCTTGCTCAGTTCATTTTTCCAAATGTTTTGAAATGGACATGGTTTAATTAGTAACCGATTTTTCTGAAGCTATAAACTTTTTAAATTTAATGGGTTTTTATTAGTTAACTAGTTCTTGCATATTCCGCGTATCTTTTAATTCTTAATCGCATCTATATTAGAGTTTATAATTGGGTATCTAGTGAGAAGTATTCTTTTATATCTGTCGGTGACTCACCGATACTTCTGTGCCTTTTGGGTACTGATTGTACTCATGTACTTTCTATTTCACTTTTTCCCTTTTTTCAGGCAGAAGAATTGGGCCGATACTTCAGAAACAATATGTATCCAGGTTATTTTTTGATTTATTCTGTATTTTGTATTTTTATAGATAATTTTTGCCCTTCAAAGTCTTAGAACTTACACACTGGACTTTGGCATGTCTAGTTATGTACTTGTTCTATTTCTGATTTTAGCTTTCAATCAAAGAGGGCATGGGGCTTGTGGGGTTTCTGTTGTTAACTTCAATGTCAAAGGACATATGGCAGGCCAAGAAACTAATATTCAAGTTTGGGAATGAGACTTTCCTAACTAAAGCCAATATTTCATACTGAAAGAAGATGATATTAAAGGGTCTAATTGCCAGAAATCGATAGGTTTTAGCCTTTCAACATGATAGCTTGTAGAATCTTATTCCCAGGACACTTGAGCGTTGTAGAACCCTGAATCACCCTCCTGTGCATATGCCATCTGTAAATGCTCCCAACAGTGCTCTCGTCACCACAACTTGTAACAAAATAAGACCCCAGTAACTCAAGGGAAAAAAATATAATTTCAGCCATCTATTCAAAACACCTGTGGAAAAAAAACAAAAAAAAGCGAGTTAAGTACCGCTAAATTCCGTCACCAATACCAGTAGTTCAATCTTCAACAACATTTTGAGGCCTTAAATCCTTAAATGTTACAAAGCTACAGAAATAGCCATTACAGACCTTTGACAGATCTTTGATGAGCTTTAGATAACCTTGATCAAATGGGAAGGGTGAGTTAACTTGGAGGATGACAAATCTTTGCCCCTAACGGGATTTGGTCTGACGCCTTGAGACTCCTAAAATATATTAACAAAGTTGACATGAAAGTTCTCCTACAAGGTCTATAGATTTTAAGAATCAATTGGCAAGGACCTATGCTACCTGATACAGCAGACACACAACCAGGATATGTCATGGGCATAGAGTTTACAGTTAAAAATTTGAAGTGAGTGACATGGCTATGGCGTCCAATTTGAAGTGTTGGCGTAACATAGGTAAGGCTATTCAAGAAATATAAAGCTTGTATATTAAAAGAGATCCTAAAAGGTATAATTCTATTTTAGAAAAATATTCATTAGGAAAATTTTTCTAAGGAAGATTTCATAAGCTTTAATATAGTGCCTAATAAGTTTGGGTAAAAGGCAATAAGAAAAGTAGGTGAGAGGTTCGCAAACTTCACTCATCATATAAGGCCATACAAGGCTTTTGGTTAGAGGTGGATTGCTCATTTTGTTGTCATATTTTAGGGAAGGCAAATGACCTACTTCCTAACCAAAAGTGGTATATAGATATTGCATGTACGCTGTTTTCTTCCCTAATCTTGTACTTTCTTTTTCATATACGTGTGTTTATCTTTATGTATCCAAAAGAAAGGTTTTCATCATCATGGAGTCAGTCTTTGACTTTTAAACCGTCGGCCTGTTCTATATTCCTGCATCAGTCCACATATTATTTGTTGGAAGGCATTCACTAGGTTGCTAGAAGTTTCAGATTAAAATATTAGTCTATACCTTTACCAATGCAAGTATGGATACAGATTGGTGTTCCTGCTTCTCCTTTTGATAAAGCTTATTCTTAATAAATAAGGTTTTGTAGTTAAGTCTGCAGAAACATGCCTTTGACAGAATATCTAGCTCCAGATCTATGAAACTCGGGTACTTCAATATGCCCAGCTACTCGTATCCACATAATACATTATCAAGATATCGGAAACTTCTATATTATATTTCTATCTGACTAATAGTATTAGTTATTTTCTTAACTACTAATAATTTGCTTGTTCAACAAAAATGTGTATCTAGCATATTATAACAACTCTTACTTGAAGAGTATATGGGTGATGATACCATCAACCTGGGTTCAAGTCCTGCGAATTACTGATCTTATTATTAAAAAAAATTTATAGGCAATATGAGAAGTTTCATCATACTTTATGCTATTTAAATACAGAAGAAATGATACTTAGTGTGGAAGAGCTAAAAACTACTCCATGGTATCATGACATTGAAAAAATAATGTATGCATACTTGTGTCTGTATTCATTCTGGATTTTAAGAAGCAAGGAGTTGTATCCCAATTTCCCTTACCAATGTCCGTATCAGTACCAAAATTTGGGCGTGTTATCTCCGGATAGAGTCTAATGCTAAAAGGGATTCATGTTGCCAACCCTTATATTTGGGATAAGGTGCAATGATGATGATGACAACAACTCAAATAATCTCGTAAGTGTTGGATGGAAGTTTAATTATTTAGCATGGCTTTGCAAGTTAGACTATCTGGACACTTAAAAATGGTTGCCTTACCAGTCTTGAACATTTAATTTTGTAACTTTAAATGGCATACTTTGAACGTGTCTTTGCTATACCTGGGTAACATTGCTTGCACGTTGTTTTACTGTCTTGTGCTGTTTTTTCCTTTTCAAAGGTGAAGGTACAGGTTTGCTTCGCCTCCATAGTACTTACCGTCATGATCTGAAGATATACAGCTCAGATGAGGGACGTGTTCAGGTATTACTTAACTAGTGTAACATAAGAAATCTACTCATGTCGTGATCTTTGAAATCACATCCATTTAGGTGATTCTTGCTTCACTTCCATTGTTGTATGGCTTGGTATGCAATATGTGCTCCTATTTGCACCATTGTGAGTGGTTTATTTAGTAGGTCTTTGTTCGCAGATGTCTGCAGCTGCTTTTGCCAAGGGCCTTCTTGACTTGGAGGGGCAATTAACCCCAATACTGGTTGGTAATCTCTGTTTCTCTAAGGGGTTTTGACTGGTCATTGTTTCGATATGTTTATGTGTCAACTTATTCGAGATGTTCTTTAAGGTGTCACTCGTGAGCAAAGACTCTTCTATGTTGGATGGGCTAGAAAATGCCAACACTGAGATGGAAGAAGCTAAGGTTGTTCTGTTCCCTTGAATGGAAAATTCTATTAATTAATTTAACAACTTTCATTTTTCGTATTAAAAATCTATGTTTGATGAAAGTTATTCTTGATCTAACAGTGAAAGTATCTCCTGTTGCTAGGCTAGATTGAATGAGATCATAACTTCAGATGCAAAGACTTTGCATACCAATGGATCTCCTGAAATTCCTTGGATGGTCGATGGCGCTGGATTGCCCTCTAATGCTTCAGAACTTTTCCCAATTTTGGTAATGACATTGTTTAGAGATACTGTAATTGGTTATATATAGATTCAATATATTCTAATCATTCTACTTAACTTAGCATGGGACAGTATTTACTGATACTCTCTGGCCATTATCTTTTTCTGCTGCTGCTCCCTAACCCATTATTGAAAGAAAAACAGTTTCCTTACTAACATAGTAAGATTTTAAGCCTTACTAAGGGTTGTTTTGCTAAAATGGATTACTGCATTGGCAATCCAACACCACAGCCCTCTAGATTTCATGGAAAAACTCAGATTAAAAAAAGACTTTTCTGGGCTTCATCCAAGGTTTTGAAAATGGCCAGCTACCGAACTTCCATGGAACTCCTAAATTTAAAATTACAATTCAACGGTGAAAAATAACTTTTATTGAAAGTTCATAGAATTTTGTCTTCCTAGTCGGACTGTTATTGAAATGTTGACGAGCTTTGCTGTACAGTAGAGATTAGTAATCTGATTCCTATTTTCTGCTCATTTGCCTTTTGCCTTGGCAATCATACTTCTTGTGAATAGGTCAAATTGACTAAGAAAGTAACCGCACAAGTAAAACTACTTGCTAAAGACGAGGACGAGAAACTCGCAACTATCCCGTATGCAATGCTTCCTCCTTACGATCAAGCAAGGGCCCTTGGGAAGACAAACATTGATGTTGATCGTATTGCTGCTGGTTTACCTTGTGGCAGTGAGGGCTTCCTTTTGATGTTCGCTCGCTGGAAAAAGCTTGAGAGAGACTTGTATAATGAACGCAAGGAGTAAGTGTTTTCCATTGAACTAGTTAACTCAAAAGGTTGTGCTAGACTGCTAGGGGTATCCTTTCTTGGGAGACATTTGAATCAGTAATGCTGATTTTTTTTTGGTTGGTCAGTAACTCGGAATTAACATTATGATTTTATGCAGACGGTTTGATATAACACAAATTCCAGATGTTTATGATTCTTGCAAGTAAGACATTTTACTTGTATTTTATGTTGTAGACACATAATTTAAATCAACACCATTCATATTATAAGCGCTATGTTGAGTAATCAGCTCATATGTCCTAGTTTCTACATGTTTTAGTTCTGAATGTGTATTACTTGTTTTTTATGCTGTAGACACATAATTTAGATCAATGCCATGCATATTATGTTTATAAGCTGTAGGTTGAGTAATCAGCTCATATGTCTTAGTTTCTACATGTTTCAGTTCTGAATGTGCATTAAAACTAGAGATCTCCTTTGTATCTACCAGTCATGAAGTCAGACATACTTCTATCTATGATGAATCCTTGCATATGTTTTTGACCTTGTATCAATATCTTCCAGAATTTAGTATGTTTGGAATGTGATTATTTCTAGATACCAATGGCTACTTTGAAGAAGCACCATCATTTCATTACAATACTGTGGAAATTCATAATTATATTGTCAATTGATGTGAGCTAACCTTGTAGTATTATTGGAATGGACCCTTTATGACAACTATTTCTTCAGTTGATCCCAGCTTACCTACGTTACCCTATGAATGGCACACAGAAATAAATATATACATGCATCCATACATTATGATTGAAAAGGTATATCTGTTTTGGACTTTAAATCTCGAGGAATTACAAACTTGATAATTTAATTTACAGATGCCCCTTCATTACATGAAGCTAGCCAGCGAATCATTTATGTAGAATCTTGTCGTGTCAACTATAGCCATATTACATTTTCATTGCCCAAGCCCCCCAAAGACCCAAGAAGCTTGAGCTGAAGCTGTTTCCAAGGCCTTGTCATATAAAGTTGGAGGGATTAATATGAGGCACCATCACCCCCTTTCATGGAACTGTATCAGTCTCAACAAGTATTTATATCGTCTGTTTCCTGACCTAGTCAGGGGAACCTAATGGCATTGATGTGGAGACATGTTTTATTTTGATTTTGTTGCAAGAGGACTATGAGTTCTTTTTCTGATTGTCAAGGAATATGGAAACATCTTGAGTCTGAGTGCACATATAAAGATTGTCCATCCTCAACTATTTGATATGCAGACCTCATCTAAAATGTTTACTTGAAGTTATTCATCATGCAAAATAAGAAAGTAAATTGATGATTTATATCCCTTATCATGGAATTATCCTACAAAAACCAATCATCATATCATCAAAGCCTTGTTCTAAACATATGGGGTTAGCTCAATCAATCCTTTTCCTTCATTCTCTTCTATCTCAAATCATATCTTCCTCTAATTCAATCCATACTCTAATTCTTGTTACAGAGAAACTTTTGATTTATCATATGTCATGCTTATAATTTGCTAACTCTGGGTTATTTCTTAATAGATATGATCTCTTGCACAATGCACATCTCAATCTTGAAGGACTGGATGAGCTCTTCAAAGTTGCTCAGGTATACAAAATCAAATTTTGCACTTCTATTTTGGTACTCTGTTTAGGGATATGTTAACAAGGACACACACGTGTCTCTGTGCGATGCAAATATAAGGTGTTTGACATTGTGCCTTTTAGAGGCCTGAAATGTTGGTACATTGGTATACATGCATTATAAGATTTTTATTTTTATTTTTTTTGTTTAAATAGAAACAAAGAAATAAATGTATGAAAAGTAAAAGAAAACATTTCCATACACCTGATAAAAGTATATTTCTGATATCAAACTATGGTTGTGTTTAACAACTTCATAAATTAATTTGTGGAGGATGGATTACAGCAACCCGCTTTTTATATATCAGTTTTTATAGAAAATCATTAAGATAGATGTCGAGCCACATTAGATGTTAGGATGCGTGTTGGAGTGCTTTCATGTGTGGATACATGTCCCACATGAACAAAAAACCTGAGAGTTCCCTCGTTACACAGATTTATGATGATAACCTGTAATTGTTAAGTATTTTAGGGATGAATTTCATTGTAAAATTTTTCTTGTGATAAAATCAAGTATCTGTGTTCTTGCACTTCCGGTCATCATTACAAGTTACCTAAGACCTTTGTATTTCATGATTTCAGTTACTTGCAGATGGTGTTATACCAAATGAGTATGGGATAAATCCAAAGCAGAAGCTTAAAATTGGCTCGAAGGTGAGCTCCATTTTACCTTTTACATTGCATAATATATCATTATTCTGCCTAATTCATATATATATTCTTTTATGAAGATAGCATTAAAGATTGCGTTTTGCTGAAAAGATTTCTATATATTTTAGTACATTTCTTAGTACTTACAATGAAATGAGCTCAACATTTCATTTTGTGGGGAATGTAATAAAGGATCAAGAATGTAAAAGGACAAAGTTGAAAAAACACATTTGAAACAATACGATGGTATTGCATAATGACATGGTAAACGTATATGCAATTATCTATAAATACTAGTTCAACAATAACAAGTTCATGTAAAAAAGTTTAGTTTTTCTATAAATATAATACAAAGTTTTGTCATGTTTTATATGCTTAATAAGTTGGACATACTGATAGAGAATTTTTCATCCTATTTTGATTCTTTCATGCGATTGCCTTTTTTTAGCATATCAAAGAAACAACTAGGTTGAAAACTAACATTTTTTCCCAAAGTAAACATCAGACATTAGATATGAATCAGCACAAGGAAGGTGAAAACCATAAATGATTGTGGATCTTATTCCAGGCACTCTAAATTGTGAAACTATTTTCCTTCTATTACATTTTCCTCACTAGAACCCTTTGCCACACTGCATTTTTCTCATTCCTAATAAGAGTTTAAATCTGATAGATACTTGATCAACATAGTAAACACCGATCCAAATTCAAGGATGGACTTCCCTCCTTGCGTAGAATGCAGATTTGGTCAAAAAAAATTCTTCTCTCTTCCAAAAGGGAAATAATTACATAAATAATTGTGGCATTCCACAATAATAGAAACTACTATAAAATCCTCTCTAAGCTTGGCAACTTTCTAATCTACTCCAGCAATCAAGCACTTAATATAGGAAACTTTCTACAATTTTATATTTTAAGATACTAATGAAATAAAAACCAACTAAAGAGTCCAATCTCAGCAACAACGTCAGCTAGTAATGGGCCCACTATGCATATAGTGGGTTCCTATCAAAATCTATCGTGCCTACTGAAATATTCATTTATGTTACTTCTGTAAAAATAATGCAGTTAGATAACATATTTATCAAACAGACACTATTATACTGTGCTGTGCTTGTCTTTACATTGGACATGGCTTTAGGTAGAATGAAGGAACAGATTTGTTCAGCCTGATCTCATATCGTTTGGATTAGTCTTTATATTTATGGCCATGTCCACCGAATTGTAGAATGGAGGAACAGATTTGTTCAGCCTGATCTCATATCGTTTGGATTAGTCTTTATATTTATGGCCAAGTCCACCGAATTGTAGAATGGAGGAACAGATTTGTTCAGCCTGATCTCATATAGTTTGGATTAGGCTTTATATTTATGGCCAAGTCCACCGATTTTACTCAAATGTGATCTCTCTAATATTGTGTATGTAAGTTATGTGCCATTGACTTGACCCAGTATTGATTTTACTCAAATTTGTAGTATTGTGTTTGTCAAAAATTGTTTCTTGCTATTTCAGATTGCCCGTCGTTTGTTGGGTAAGATTCTAATTGACCTGCGGAACACTCGTGAAGAAGCTATTAGTGTTGCTGAACTGAAAAGCAACCAAGACCAAAATTCAGCATCCCCTAAGATTAGAAAGGAAGATAATGATTACCAACCCAAGTCTCAGATTAAGAATGAAGATGGAAGAAGATCTAGTTTCACAAGTGACAGATCTCTGGACCAGGATGATGACGATGATAGAGAGATCAAATACCGTTTAGATCCGAAGTATATATCCAAACCTTCTGATGCCTATTTCATTCTTTACTCTATAATTTATTAACGTATTGTGATTATTTTTTGTTCAGGTATGCCAATGTCAGGACACCTGAACGACATCTACGGACACGCCTTTATTTCACATCTGTATGTGTATTATCCTTCTGGCTTTTCTATATGACTATCTCCTCTTATGTTTCAGAAGTTCGATGCTCTTCAAATTTTTTCTGGTATTTTGGTGTGTTGATTCTATTTTTGTGATCTAGACATTTAACAATAGATTTTGAGTCAAGAAAAAGCACTTACTTTTAGAGAAATTCTATTGCCACACCAACTTTTACTTACAACACTAATCCTATTGAAATAAAGTGGTTGATTACATATGGATTGGTGTGTTATAAGGAAAAGCTGGTGGGCCGATAGCACTCTACTTTTATCATGTTAAAACTGTAACTAATGGTCCTTGTTACTAGTTCCTATGGAGTTAGTTATACTTCTTACAGATTCATTTTCCATGTAACGCTTATGGAGTCTGTCCTTCCAATATTTTTTAGTTATTGTTTTATTTTTCCATTAACAGCTCAGGGATTTGATTTATATGATATATTTGAATGACAGGAGTCACATATACACTCTTTAATGAATGTTCTCCGCTACAGTAACTTGGATGAATCTCTACAAGGAGAGGATAGCCTCGTTTGCCATAGTGCTTCGGACCGCTTGTTTAAAACAAGGGAACTTGATTACATGAGTTACATTGTTTTGAGGATGTTTGAGAATGTAGATGTAAGTATCTTTTTTCCAGTGATGTTTGTGAATTAATTGAAATTAGTGATGACAAAATTATATGATTTTTTCTTATAGTTGATTTATGATTCTTTTCAGTTGCCACTTTGAATTACTCTTTTCCATATTTCATCCTATATGTTTTGAAGCTTTTAAATATAACATTTTTCCAATTTTTCATCCTACCTACATACGAACTATTGAATCTTAAGTAAAAGTCAACGACACATTACTAGAAGTCTAGAATATCCCTAATTAAGTGTGTAAAGGTAAATGGAATATAAATAGCATATATAAACTATTTCCCCCTATAACTGATATATTTTACAGTAATGCTCCTCAAGCTTATTATATCAACTGTTGACACTCAAAAGTTTGCCAAAGATACTGTGCAGCCTTCTCAACTTACTTTAGAGAAAACATTAGTAAGTGATTTTCAGATTGATGAATAGAGTTCTAATTTTTCTTTTGAATTCACCTTAGGAGAGTAGCCTCATGGGCTCTGATTCGATAGAGACTATGGCGACGGTCTAACATGAATGGTTGAGAATAGAGTATTTATTTTGTCCGTGGTAACCTACATCCCTGCAGTAGCAATAGTTTAGGAACACTTATTTTTCACAGATAAGCCATATATCACAAAAAACCCAGTTTCCTTTACATGTAAAATGTAGTGTAAATGGTGGTCACAGTTCTTGAGATGTGAATATGTGACGGATCTTAAACTGAATATCGTATATCAACTAACATAGGCACAGCTGTCAAATGGACAGTTTCATCAAGTCAAAAGGGTGAACAAACCTAGATAGGAGAGAATAGAAGTCATGGGCAGTTTTATTCTCATTTCATATGGGTGGGGCACAACAGCCACCATTCAATGGGTCGGAGCCTAGAGTGCTATGAGCAATGGTGACACTATTGAGTTATACAGATCTGTTAGGCATGATATTATAATTTTTTTGGCTGATATGAATTTTGATATGGCCTCATGAGAACGAAAAACTCGTGAAAGTTATTTTGAGCACAATGTCTTTGAAATTGAACTACAGGTAGATCTAGAAGACCCAATGAGGTTCCGCATAGAGATGACGTTCAGCCGAGGTGCAGATTTAAGCCCTTTAGAGGTGACATTTCTTTCTTTGAATAAATGGGGGAGACAGATTCCACTGAAAGAATATCTGAAGAGAAAATATATTATTGATTTTATTCCTTAAATTCAAAATGCTTTTCCTTTGTTCCATTAAAGGCATGTAATTCTGGATACTAGTGAGTTTTTCTTTCTTCTATTTTGCTTGGCAGAATGACGACGGTGAGGCTGCTTCATTGCATCAAGAACACACACTCCCAATAATGGGCCCAGAGAGGCTCCAAGAAGTGGGATCATATCTCACGTTAGAGACGATGGAGAGAATGGTTCGTCCATTTGCCATGCCCGCGGAGGATTTTCCACCCCCTTCAATTCCACAGGGCTTCACGGGCTACTTCTCCAAAAGTGCAGTACTAGAGCGCCTCGTGAATCTGTGGCCTTTCCATAAGCATGGCAACAGTCACGGCAAGTAACTGTTAAGTTTTCAGAGTTTTTTTTTTTTTTTTTTCCATTAAACAATGTGTAGAAGAATGGCAGCTGCAGCTAAACAATCTTGTTGATTATGATTTCTATTGGTTGCAAACTCAGAAGTATAACTGGTTTATAACATTCTTTTATGAGAGTTTGGATCCCTAGATCTACAATACATGTGATGAAATACAACCAAGAAAACACAAGATTTGCGGTTTGGCTAAGCCTACGTCCACGGATGAGAGATGAGAAAGTTTTACTCCTTTTGAGAATGATTACAGCTAACTCAATGGATCGGACAGGGATCGGTTTGGGGCCTTGTTAGCTATCTCCCGTTTAATTCTTGAAAAATTCATGTTCAATGGAAATATTATTCTCCATATTATTAAACTATTCTGAATAATTCATGGATTTTAAGTTTAAAAAGAATAAAACACGGTTTTTACAACTTCTACAAATTTGTATAAAACTCGATGAAAAAATAAAATGCTACTGTGACTTGTATGTTGCAAAGTGTAAACTTGCTCTGACGTGAAACCCAAGTTGCCTTTGCAGCGGTCATGCTTCAAAATTTATAAGGAATCTACCTTTTTACGTGACAAATGTTTCTTTTATCTTTAAAAAAATAATGACGTGATCCTCAACATTTATTTGAGAGTATATCTTAATTTTTCAAATTGATGATTTGTCCATTGACTTTGGTCTTCTTTTATAAACCAATGGAACAATAAACTCAATACCCTCATTATTACCACCATCGTTATTACCATCACCAATTTCATCATCACCATCACTATTAATGTCACTATCATATTACCAAATTTTTTGTTTCCAAATTTTTGAAATGAGACAAATAATACACATATGAAGCATATGCCGCATATTTTCCATTTATCGAATTTTTGTTGTATTCCGAATTGCTAACAAGGGTTTAGGGTTAATCTGGGACCAATCCTACAAGGATCAGATCTGACAGGAGCAATCTGTTAACAATTGGTTGGATAAATCCAGTATGATATACAAAATATGGATAAACTAAATATACTTAAACAAAATATATGTAGTATACATTTTATCAGATAGAGGCACTTTCTAACTGGGACATGGTTGATCTAGAATTTATCGAACATGTTGTCAAATTGTATCCTTATTGGAATCCAAATCCTCAATCCAGATTTGAAATTATTGGATCGAATTAGATTGGATTTTATGTCTGATCCGATCCATTGATGACCCCAGAGTGGCCAGTTATGTCGTGTCGTCCATGGTGCAACCAACTACCAGCAATACCTGGAAAATATTTCCGTCTAAGGTGTGTTAAGTAACAAATTAACTGTATCAATTTGAATCCTCATTTAATTTTATTTTGAAGTTCTTGAAATTTTGTGTCACCAAAGAGTTTTTCATTTAATTATGGGTGAATGCTAAAGATTCAACAAGTGACTCACCTATCAATTGAGCATCTCATCATCCAAAAAATCCTTGGAATGAATCTCTTTCCCTTTAAGATGTGCTACCATCCACATAATCTCGATGGACTACGAGTACCTAAAATATGTACTCATATCTTATCTATTTGGAGACAAATGAAAATGAGGGATGGGGCTTGAAACTAATAAATAACTCAAAACATTTTCTTAGGGGTACCACTCCTACTCTCAATCCCCCACTCCGGTGCTTTGAGAGTAAATCCTTCTCAAATTCCTACTCTCAAAATATAGTCAAGTTAGCGATTTAAGAAACTAGACAATTGAGGACATAAGAAACTCAAAGATATGAGAAAGGTTCGAGTGATTTCGACTAAGAGTAACTCAACTCTGAAAAAGGTGGAAAAAGCGCCTTTCCTTTTTCTCTCATTTCAATCTCCGCGAGTTCGGTTTGTCTGCAAGACTCAATCAAAGTAGTTCGGCCCTCGATAAGAGCCAGTAATAAATTCCCAGTGAAGGATTTCGAATCACATTCTTTATAAAGATTCCTATTATATCCATTATATTAAGTATTCTTTATTTCTTATATAATTATTAAAAAACAACATTGCAATGAATTATTGGTGAATATTTCAATTAGAAGACATCAATAGTTTAATGATGAAAATTTTAAAACATTATTTGTAATTATACAACTAATCTAAAACCTTTGAAATAGAAGAGATTTCAATCTTAAATTTTGTCAATTCTAAATTGTAACAAAAAGTAGTGATGGAATGAGTAAGCCACTCAAGCATATAAAAATAAAATTGATAGTTGAGTATATTTTTTATGTAACACTCTGGAAGTATTCTACACCTTAAGATATTTTTGAACTTGGCATTTCCACTCATGCGCCACACTATGGTCACTAAGTGTACCCCCACTGACTCTTATAATTAAGTTGTGAATGAGGCCAGGTTAACTCACCAAAAATTGATTAAAAAAAAACACACTATATGACTTATTCTCAAGATATGTATAAATCTTGATCATTGAATCTTGCACTTCCTCGATTAGGATTTTAGAAGAGGATATGATAGAGAAAAGTGAGATTGAAAGTAAGGGTATCTTGATCATTTTTTGCTAATCTGTCCTGATGATGATGGTGATCGTGGTCGTGGTCGTGGTCGGGAGGGGGGGGGGAGTCGCGGGCAAGGTATGTGACCAGATTTTAAAATGAAGGGTTTTTGCTCAAAACCTCTGAATTAAGAGAGAGAAAGAAAGAAAGAAAGAGTACACTTATTATTTATGGTTTTGTTAACGTGTGTGTTGGGACAGACGTTAAAGTTCGATAAATACACTTTGGGAACAAGCATATGAGGTTATTTTTTATTTTTTAAAAAAAAAGATCTTTTTAAGGGCATTTTCGGTATAAAACACAATTCAAAATTTTGAAAGAACCATCTTCATTGGATTACACGTGGCATTTGTAAGGAGGTATTTCAAAATTTTAATAGAAATATAAGGATGTGAAATAAATTCAAAATACCACATGTCTTGTAACGAAGAGGGTTTCTTCAAATTTTAAAATGGGTTGTCCACTTCAAAGTCGGACTGGTTAAAATAGATGAATGAATGAACAAGTATTTATGATAGATTAATGCAGAAGTGACCTTAATGGGGGTGACATCTTGATGTGGTGGAGTGTGCATGCCTATAGATATATTTTTTCGAGAAACGAGTAAAATATATTTATGGACATATGCAGACCACTACATCAAGGTGTTCCCTATTGAGATCACTCTAGCACGACTCTTTATAATAAGGACAAAGACGAGTGCATTTAAGAGAGATTGTGGATTAACATAAAAGTCTAGACAAATTATTGAACCTAGTTTCTATTTGTAGATGTTTCTCAATCAATCCACCAACTTGCAGCGTATGAAGCCAAAGGCCTTTATTGAGGAACCACCTCCCCTTGTCTCCAAATATGATAACCAAACACATGTATATGAGTATTTAATGCACATGCATCAATTCCCACCATGTGATACCTAATCACAATTTATTAATCATAGAAAACTCAAGTTCAAAGGATAATGAATTTTCTTGAAAAAAGTATCATGGAAAAATGAATTCCCTCATTTGATTGCATTTAAGAAAGAGTAATGATTTCTAACGCTCCCTGATGTGGCATGTGATAGAATCATCGATCTTTTTCCTCAGGTTACACAACTGCACATATTTATGAGAATGTGCCATTGTGTATCTCGAGGAAAAGGTCTAAGGGTTCTAGCACATGCCACATCAGGGGCGTATGTCAGAAGGGACATTTGAAAATCATGATTCTTCAAGAAAATGTTAGAAAGAGAGTTATCTTTTAGTGTTGGACATAGTAACTAGAGTCTCCCTTAAAAAAAAGAGAGTTCTTGACTTCAAGTCGTTTTTGTTGGTCACCCAGGGATTTATCCTAACTTACTTGGTATGTGTGGTTTTATCCCGATTTGTCGGGTATTTCATGTAAGTAATTTTTTTTTTTTTAAATCGATTATCATTAATAAACATATAATCATTGATCTATTTAGGTTAAATCATAAATACCAAGAACATATCATATATTTTAAGAAAAATATTTAATATAGATTTTCTCACATACTATAGGGTCGGATCCTATTTGAACACAAAACCCATTTGATGAGATGTCAAATGAGATTCATTGCAACCTAAATTATTGATCCTTAACTGAAGTTATAATATATATTTCAATTTGATTTTGTGTGATTTGATATTTTAAACAGCCCTACCATAAACATGTTTCATAGGGCCAATATTCTTTGATTTAGTGTATTTTATATTGCATTTTTACCTTTTCAACAACTACGCTTTTAGAATTTTGAAAAGTTGGACATTTTGATCACATGGGACGATAGATTAGACAATGAAACAAGGCACTAGCCATATTTTTAATGAAAGAAAGGTGTTTTATTTTATTAAAGACAGATACTATTGCCAAACCTTTTACTATAGTTAAAGAATTACACACAGTTGGTGTGGCATTAGTAAAAATTGGTGTGTCAGTAGCAACTCTCTTATTAAAATGGGCAAAGTATTTTGTTGAAATTACCTGTTGAGACATGTTTTCAAAGTATTTCAAGAGCTGTTATTCGCACCCCAACTTTTACTTATTACATCTCAATTTGTTAAATCCTTTATGACACCCTAATTAAAGATTGAAACACATTATTAAAACATTACAAAGGTTTAGGTCAAATTATTATTTTTTTTATTGTTTTTCTTTTCTGAACAAAGTGTCTTTGAGTTTAGTGGGCTGACCGTGGTCCATTAGGCTTTGCCCAACCCATGGGGTAATCTTATTTATCATAACTAATCTTTGAGCGTCACACTCCATCCAACACCCTATTACATGATACTGTTTAGTTCAAATTATTATCTCAATATTACATAATACTTTCACTCTCGCCAACTCTATATGAATCTTTTTCGTCTTCTTTCACAGAAGAAACTTACATCATCAGAACTCTGTTTCACATTACCAAAGAATTCCCTCCCTAAAACCAAAATCCTCATTTGATCTCTCCCCTCAAAACCCATCCCCAAACTTCAATGGGGAGTGAACAATTATATTGGATTGAAGATCACGGATTTGGTGAGAAAAATCCAGTGTTTTCTAGATTGAAAAAACTCTAATCTGAAACCAAATTTGATCCCCCCCCCCCCCCCCCCAAAAAAAAAAAAAAAAATAAAATAAAAAAAAACATCTTCAAATTTCAATGAAATGTGCCAATAGTAAAGTTGGAGCGTGCCAAGTAGCAACACTCAATATTAAAAAGAAAAAAACATAATTAATTTTGATATTTATTTATTGATTAATAATAAAACACCCAAATATACTCAACTGACATGGAATGTGCACTTTTTCCTTGCTTATCTCGAGAGAAAATATATATGATTTTGTGCACATTTCACGTCAATTGAGTATTTGTTTTCAAAGTCATTTTAGCATAGTTGTTATTTATTTTTACCAAAAGGGTACCTGCTGTATGATCACCTTTCTTGATTTTACTTTTATGCTTTTAACCTTTTCAAAAGATAAGTTCATTTTGTATGAAATTCAAAACAAGTGTATAAAAATAATTTATATAAAAGTTTGATTTATCAAAACATGCACTGAAAATTGAAAAAATCTCATATATATTTTTTTTTTATATTGACGAGAAAACAAAATTATTGTTTGCAAAGCGGAAATATTTTAAGTGTTAATTTTTTTCATGCTTTATGTGAAATATTTTAATTCTTAAATTGGTAATTAATCATTTTTAATTCGGAATTAAAATGAATAGTGTGCTAAAATAGGAATCACGATTTTAAAACTTGATTTCGGGTCTTGTCTCGTCCAAGCCCGATACCGAGTCGTCTCGGACGAGTTTTCCTATACGTTTGAGACATCTCGTTCAAAAAATCCAAAAATTCAACTTGAGGTATTAAATCTCGATCAAAAAAGTGACTTGTGAGTTGGTCTTGTTCAACTCTAATACCGAGTTAACTCAATGATACGTCTCAGTCTTGGACGAATTTTAAAATCATGATAAGAATTACATAAATTAAAAAGGGGAATCCTATGTGCCCATTTTTTTCTAACCTTTTTTAAGAGTCCCCTTTTAACAAAGGTTACAAAATCAGTAAATTCAGAATCATATGCAACCATTGTTTTATTATTGTCTTATTGTAAGAAAGTTGATAAATGAGGGAATAAAGGAAGGATGGTGGCCAGTGGCAACCATTATTGAAGGCCTGAAAGCTGTGGAAGTCACTCTCTCTCTCTGTCTCTCTCTCTACCAATTACAGGTGTTTTTATCTTTTAATCTTTCCTATATCTTTTAGAATCTTCAAAGTACACTTTCCTTCTAATTAGTACTGCAATGACACCTTAAAGAAATCAACAACAACAAATAAATAAAATAAAATCAAGATGCAATTACATATAAAATATAAATTTTTACATGATTCTCTCAAGATTGAGGTACGTCCACGGATCAAAACGATTCTAATATGAAGAGAAAATTTACTGATTACACCATTTTACCAAAATCGATGAAATTATGAAAATACCCTTTGAAAAAATATTCAGTTTGACTGACGACTCCACTGTGTTAAATTATAAACAATACTCCTTTCTGACCAGTACATCATGTTCCCCAAACCAAAACACATCCTTAGTCCCTATGGTCACATGCCACAACTCAACTGAAGTTTCCCAATGTGCAGTAAGGTAAATCAGGATGCAATGCACCTAATGTCGAACACATGGCTAGAGAGGAGCAAACCCTTTTGCAAGTTTTACCACCGAACCAACCCCTTGGAGATATATTATTGTTTGGTGGTTGGGTCGGATCAAGCTAAATCAAAACTAAGTCAACTGATATGGATTGTTTTTGGTATTTTTTCATATAAATATAAACTTTTTGTTTGGATCCGTAGACTCATGAAGAGTGAACTCATGTTTTCACACACAATTCCAATCATGTATTTTCTCTCTCTTTTGCCTATACCAATTTAATATAAAGGTATAGTGTCAATAAGGTCTTGTTGACATTGTATAAAATAATATTTTGATCTAATGTCGACATGACTTTGTTGACACTGTATAAAATCATATTTTGATACACTATCAACATTGTTTATAATAATATTCTGAATTAATGTCGACACTGTATAAAATCATATACAATGAGATTTTAAGTTTTACTAAGGGTCGTTTGAAAATTGATGGCTTGCCAATTCCCAAACTTAAAATTAAAATTCAATTGTGAAAAATAATTTTTTTGAAAATTTGTTCAAATTTCATAGAATTTCATCTTCTACAACCTTGAAGCATCAAATCGTTAGATGCCATAAAGTGGTCTGCAGAAGAAGCATTGTTGTTGTTCTTTTTCTTCTCCACATGCGTTGTCGCCATTAATGAACCAGATAAAAAAAAGGAAAAGTCCTTGGACTTACCTTTTGGCATTAAAAAACATGATCCAATGATTCAAGGTTGTAGAAGACAAAATTCTATGAACTTTGACAAAAAGTTATGTTTTACCATTGAATTTTAATTTTAAGCTTGGGAGTTCGCTGACTATCAATTTTCAAAAGCTTGGATCAAACTCAAAAGAAATTGTTTTTGAATTTTTTTATTTTTTGAATTTGAGTTTTTCAATGAAATTTTTGGTATGAAAATTATCAAAACATTGTTCATTTTTAATTTTTATCGATTTGATAAAATAAAAATTTCAAAAATGATAAATTATCATTTTCAAAATTGATTTGAATAATGCACCATTTTGGGAACTAGTTGGTTTATAATCTCTTAATTTTATTCTTCAATCGTTTTCTTTGAAAATAAAATCTTAGATATGAAAATTCTCCTAAATTCTAATTGATAAAAAAAAAAAAAAAAATGTCACTTCTTTTCTCCTTACAACTTCTTAATTTTAAGATTTTCCTCGAAAGAAAATTATTTGTTTTTTGGTGCTCTCTCTGTCTCTCTCTCTCTTTAGAATTCATAAATCGTTTTCTTCTCTTTCAAACTATTCTTCACTTAAAAGAAAAAAAAAAAACTTCTCTACTTCAATTTCAATTATGAATAATGATTTTCGGACTCTCCTGTCGTAGAATAGATTTTTTTCTCGAGATACACAATTGTACATATTTATAAGGATGTATAGTTGTGTATCCCAACAAAAAAAATCTATGGTTGTAACACATGCCAGAGGAGAGTATAGGGAACTATGTACGGGGGAGTCAGAAAATCACGACTCTTCAATTATTTAATTGATGTACAATAATGAGAAGTCGGGTGTGGCAAGAGAAATTATTGGTCTTGTAAGCCTCCACTTCACATCTCTAAAAGGTGAGCGTGGAGAAAGGTGAGAGTGATGGTTTTCACTTTCTTTTAAAATTGAACCTTTGGACTAACCATCCGTACGATATGTTTGATCTTGAAATCTTCGACTTTTAAAATGTAGTACGGAACCACCGACACCGACATAAACTCTATAGCTAAAAGATGTACCATATCTTATCTTCTTGGAAACAAAGGTGAAAATATGGTCGATTGTAATCAGATTCATTGGAGCCCACTTTCTGTTACATTAAGTTAGGTTCAGAAATGGGTCCAACGATTTATTGGAAAAAAAAAAAAGAGAGAGAATTACTATTGCCACACCAAATTTTACTAACGCCACACTAACTTTGCAATTACATAGGAATTGGTGTGGCATTAGTGAGAATTGGGGTGTAAATAGCAGATCTAGAAAAAACATGAATGAAATCCCATCTTTTGAAATATAAAAGGAGTAATGATTTTGTGACTCCCGCACATGGTGTACTCAAAATACTCTCTTGATGTGGCATGTGCTAAAATCATAGATCTTTTTACCTCGGGATACACAATTGCATATATTTATGGGGGATGTGCAGATGTTTACCCCGAGACAAAAAATCTATGGTTCTACCACATGCCATGTAAGGAGAGGTTTTTTTAGTATGCCACATGGAGGAGTTAGATTATCACAATTAAAATCGAACAATTGCATCATATAGGTATCCTAAGAATGGGTCACGTATCCCTAAGATCAATTCTGATGGTTGGCTTTGGTGTCTTAACGGTCAAGAAAGACTTGGTCAAGATATTGTGAGTCTCAATGAAAGAAAGACTTGAAAATGCAACACTATCTCAAATATTCACCAAAACACAAAAAGAGGTATTTTTCTTTTTAAGGAGAATGACTCTTAAGGACTTTTTTATCTAGAATATGTATTGAATAGTCCCCTAGGTTCGGTAAAGTGGGACTTAAATGGTAAAGTTGTTAGATTATCACAATTAAAATCGAACAATTGCATCATATAGGTATCCTAAGAATGAGTCACGTATCCCTAAGATCAATTCTGATGGTTGGCTTTGGTGTCTTAACGGTCAAGAAAGACTTGGTCAAGATATTGTGAGTCTTAATGAAAGAAAGACTTGAAAATGCAACACCATCTCAAATATTCACCAAAACACAAAAAGAGGTATTTTTCTTTTTAAGGAGAATGACTCTTAAGGACTTTTTTATCTAGAATATGTATTGAATAGTCCCTTAGGTTCGGTAAAGTGGGACTTAAATGGTAAAGTTGTTATCATTTAAGTCTCACTTAATGAAACATTAGCCTATTAAAGATCTTTTAAAGATTTTTTTAAGAAAATACCTCAAATACAATTTTAACAATTTTATAAAGGGTTTGATCGACAAATATAGAGAGTCAAATAAATAACTTGACCAATATTTATTTAGTTATTAATAAAGAACTTGACCATACTTCCTTGACCAAGTCTTTCATTCATTGAGACTTACAATATCATATGTCATCAACTTCTTGTTGAAAATCTCTTGTTTTTTTTTTTTTTTTTCTTCAAAAAAGAATCCTATGTCGAAGAATTTTGGTTTTAGTGACGAGATCGCTACTTGTTTTCAAAATGATTAGATTATTAATCACTTGATTCTCTACTTCAACTGGATGAAAATAAATAAAGTCTTTGCCAAATAAATCAAAGATTGAAGATGATGGGAGTGAATCCTCTATAATACTTTTTCTTTGTAGTTGTTTGTGGTACATTTTAATGGTTGGGCGAGTGCTACCCCACATAAATAAAGAAATTCATTCGTTAAAAAGTTGAAGTTCAAAGACAATTCATTTTCAAATCTTTTGATCAAGCTTCAAAAAAATTTCTTTTTTCCAATATGATTTGCACCATAATCCTTACACGTTCGAGGTGTTAATTTTTATTTTCAACATATCTTAACTATTTAAAACCCACTATAGGAAACTATAGGGAAATTACTATAGAGGCTGAAGATGACAAGGTTTTGAAACAAAAAAAATAAGGATTTTTTTCTTTTTTGGAAATTACATATATGGGTAATTTTAGCAATTGCACTAAAAATTTGAGGGGATACAAAAGACTTGGCTTTGAACAAAAAGTCTTGATTTTCTGACACCCCCCTAAGATACATTCCTTGACGTGGCATGAGCTAGAACCACATTCTTTCCTCGAATATGTGCAGTTTTGTATCACAGGGAAAAAGATATATAATTCTAGCACATTCCACATCAAGTGGCGTATGGGAGGGGGCCATCAAAAAATCATTATTCTTAAACAAAATAAAATGGAGAACAACATTTATTTAAAAATAATGATAAATCGAAACACCCCCCTCCCGCTACACCCCTAATGTGGCATGTGTTAGAACCATAGATTTTCCTCAGGCTGCACATATTTATGGGGATGTGCAATTGTGTGTCTCGATGAAAAGATCTATGGTTTTGACACGTCAAGGGTGTACGTTGGAAGGGGGGGGGGGGTGTTAAAAAATCATGACTTTTTATTTAATCCATCATAAATCTTTGGGATGATAAAACTTTCTTGTTGCAGTAAAATAAAAGTTGTATACTCTTTAATCATTGATTTAATCTTCGAGATAGTCAACTCCAACTACTAGGATAAGGCTACGACGATTATGATTATATCTCAGAAATACTCTTAAGGGGTATTTTAGACTTTAATTATTAATTGAGAATGTAAGGGCATTTTTGCTTGAAAAGGCATAGATGTTGAAAGTCAGAAACACGTATAACTAGGGGTGCACATGATTCGGATTTTGGCAAAATTGGAACCGAACCAAACATGATTGGTTCTACAAATTTGGAACCGAACCAATCCAATTCAATCTTGATTTGGATCGGTTCTCGGTTCTCATACTTAGTATTTTCAATAGTAATAAAAATCATGAAAAAATAACGAACCAATCCAATAGTTCGGATAAAATCCATTTTATATGTTGTTCCAACACTTGAAGTTTCCTCTTTTGATGGGCTGAATCTTTGGCATGCTTTACACTTGTATTGAGCTTTTAAAATTGACTGAAAGCTAACTGAACCATTGACCTAAAAAACTTAGGATTTTACATGGATTATAAGCCAGGCATGATGTATAAAAGAGTCTAGAGGGTTTTGGTTTTCAACCTTAGGTTATGCACACAGATCCTACATCATAATCTGATTTCTCAAACCAAAAATTTATTTCTTTAAATTAAATGACATTAGCCTTCAAGGATAGTATCATAAAAGTATGCAAATTAAAATAAAGAAGTGATCTAGAAAAAAAAGATACGTCCACAAATGCAAGATGGGTTAGTGTTACCTCTTCGTAATACAGTAGAGAGAGAGAGAGTTACCTCTTCGTTTTGAGTGAGGGAGACGAACGATGGCGGCGACAAGGTTTTCAGACTTCTTTTAACTGGAAGAAGAAGAGAGAAATATAGAACGAAAGTTTTGTTTTTAAATAATTTATATATATATATATATAGAGGGTCAGGTTCAAGGGCCATGTGAGAAAACATGTAAGAAAACTTTCGACGGTAAATAAAATTTTAAAATATGGGTTAGAAATTTTGGATTGAGCTGATTTTTTGTGAGGATGATCTCTATGATGGGAAGATCATCCAAAAAAAAAATCAGCCCAATCTGAAACTTCTAACCCCATTAAAAGTGATTTAGAATGTGGACCGTTGATTTTTTACCAATTTTTATCATTAATTTGTAAATCACTTTTGATGGATTTAGAAGTTTCTGATTGAGCTGATTTTTTGTGAGGATGATCTTTTCATCATAGTGACCATCCTTGCAAAAAATCAGCTCAATCGAAAACCTCTAACCCTTATTTTGAAAAACGAAAGTTTTCTGACATGTTTTCTCACATGGCCCTTGAACCTGACCCATATATATATATATATATATATATATTAGATATAAATTTGGTTCGGATTTCGGATTGGTTTGGTTCTATTATATGCCTAATCCGGAACCGAACCAAATCAACCGGATTTTTTTTCGATTCATACCCGAACTGTGAGTGTGTTCAATCCAAAAGCTTCGGATTGGTTCAGTTCTCGGATTTATCCAATGTGTACCCCTATGTATAATTGTTTCTCGCTTCTTTTCGTTTTTGTCATTCCACTTTCCAGTGGAATAACTTGTTCAATCTGCTGCCAAATGTTTAATATGAATCCCAAAAGCATGAAAAAGTGCTCGTTGATCGTGTTCCCAAATGCTACCCAAATATATCAAAACTTTTATTATTGTGTGAGGTTGAAAATAAGGGTATTTTGATCATTTTTGTAATCTATCATAGCAGAGAGGGTTATGCCATCTGTTCCATTTTAAAATGAAGGGGTTATCCCATAAATATTGACCAGAAAACTCAAACTACCTTTATAGTTCCTAGTTAAAGAGCTAATGGACAAGCATTCAGAATAAGGGTCCCCCCCCCCAAAAAAAAAAAAAAAAAAAAAAAAAAATTTGCATTCAAGAGTGCATGTGAATGAACAGAAAAGTTTAGACAAGTTACTGCACCTTGTTTTTCATTTGTGGTTTTTGATTTGTTTTCTCTATGAATCCATCAATTTGGTGCATGTGAAGCCAAAGGCCTTAAAGGAACCCCACATCCCACCATTATCTCCAATTATGATACCACATTCATGTTTAATTGTAAGCTAAATTACTATTTCATGAGTGGAATTTGACGAAATTACGATTATAACTAACTGTTCATTTTAATTCCCAAAATGTGAACGTGTGAATTCGCAGATTTTTCAAGTGACGAGATCGCAGGTTTAAAGTGAAAATCTTGTTAAAAATAGCGAAACTTGCGAAATTATTTAATTTAAAACCTCTAATATAATTAGAGTTCACGTTTTGGTAAATAAAATGAACAGTGAGTCGGAATCGTAATTTCATCAAAAGTTGGTTATGTTTTCGTAAATATCTCTTAATTTTATCTAAGACATGTTCTTTGTCAATTCAAATGTATATATACTTTGCTCTTAGCAATTATTTCTTTTTTTTTTTCATTCTTCATAGAACTCATTTTCATTAGTGTTGTTATAGAGTCATGTTTAAATATAAAGTTGAAAGTCATTGTGATAGAAAGTATTTTTTAGAAAGTAGAAAATAATTTCTTTTTATTTTTAAAAAGTTTAGATTTTTTACTTGTTAACGAGCTCTTTTATTTTTAAAATTTTTAAAAATAATAAAAATTACCCTTTTAAATGTATCCAAATGAGCTCTTTTCAACTGTTACCTTTAGTTTTGCACATTCGTGCAAATTGATATTTAATAATTTTGATCAGGAGTCAATTTGTAATCAATCGAAAAATAATTAGAACAGATCTGAATCCAAATGATCTTATATGGATCTTAATACTATCATACAACATCTAATCCAATAACACTTGAATCAATCGAGTTCGAATCTAATTTGATAATCAATGTACAAAATATATATAAATAATATATTCAAACAAAATACATAATATAATTTATATGTATTCACACATAATATCCAACATTCCTTTATTTCATGAGTCCAAATTTTACAAACGCCACGCTAATTGTGTGCAATCCCATAGGAATTGGTGTGGCGTTAGTAAAAATTGGTGTGGCAATAGCAACTCTAAAAAAACATGAATTCCCATTTTTTGAAATATAAAGGGAGTAATGCTTTAGTGACTCCCCCACGTGGTGTACTCAAAATACTCTCCTGATGTGGCATGTGCTAGAATCATTGATCTTTTTGCCTCGGGGTACACAACTACATATATTTATGAGGATATGCAGATGCCAATGCCTATTCTGAGGTAAAATATCCATGGTTCTAGCACATGCCACGTCAGGAGAGTCTTTTGAGTATGCCACGTGGGGGAGTCAGGTTATCATGACTAAAATCGAACAATTGCATCATATAGGTAGCCTAAGAATGAGTCATGTATCCCTAGGATCAATTCTGATGGTTGGCTTTGGTGTCTTAACGGTCAAAAAAGACTTGGTCAAGATATCGTAAGTCTCAATGAAAGAAAGACTTAAAAATGCAACAATATCTCAAATAATACGTTGTTTGAAAGGTAACTTGATCTAGATGCGGAGTCTCGTTCGCACTTTATGGTGCAACTTTTTTGCCTTTAAATAAGAGGAGGTGGTCAAGACCAAAACTGAAAAAAAGTAATTTTTTTAAGGAGAATGACTGTGAAGGACTATTTATTTAGAATATGTATTGAATAATCCTTAGGATTTGGTAAAGTGGGACTTAAATGGTAAAGTTGTTACCATTTAAGTCTCACTTAATAAAACATTAGCCTATTAAAGATCTTTTAAAGATTTTTTTAAGAAATACCTCAAATACAATTTTACAAAGGGTTTGATAAAAAAAATATAGGAAATCAAATAAAGAACTTGACCATACTTCCTTGACCAAGTTTTTCTTTCATTGAGACTAGCAATACCATATGCCATTAACCTTTTGTTGAAAATCCCTTGTTTTTTTTCTTCAAAGAAGAATCCTTTGTCGAAGAATTTTGGTTTTAGTGACGAGATCGCTACTTGTTTTCAAAATGATTAGATTATTAATCACTTGATTCTCTAGATCAAAATAAATAAAGTCATTGCCAAATAAATCAAAGATTGAAGATGATGGGAGTGGATCCTCTATATTACTTTTTCTTTGTAGTTGTTTGTGGTGCATTTTAATGGTTGGGGGAGTGCTACACCACATAAATAAAGAAATCCATTCCTTAAAAAGTTGAAGTTCCAAGACAGTTCGTTTTAAAATCTTTTGATCAGGCTTCAAAGATTTTTTTTTCTTCAATCTGACATGCACCATGATCCTTACACGTTTGAGGTGTTAAATTTTATCTTCAACATGTCAATCTTAATTATTTAAAGCCCACTATAGGAAATTATAGGGAAAATTACTATAGGGGCAGAAGATGACAAGGTTTTGAAACAAAAAATAAGGATTTTTTTCTTTTTTGGGAAATTACATATATGAGTAATCTTGGCAATTGCACTAAAAAATTTAGGGGGATACAAAAGGCTTGGCTTTGAACAAAAAGTCTTGATTTTCTAACATCCCCTCTAACATACATTCTCTGATGTGGCATGGGCTAGAACCACATATTCTTTCCTCGAGTATGTGCAGTTTGTGTATCCTAGGGAAAAAGATATATAATTCTAGCACATGCCATGTCAGGTGGCATATGGGAGAGGGAGCCGTCAAAAAAATCATTATTCTTAAACAAAATAGAATGGAGAACAACATTTATTTAAGAATAATGATAAACTGACCCCCCCCCCCTAATGTGGCATGTGTTAGAACCATAGATTTTCCTCGGGCCGCACACATTTGTGGGGATGTGCATTTGTGTGTCTCGATGAAAACATCTATGGTTTTGACACGTTAAGAGTGTATGCCAGAAGGAAGGGGGGGGGGGGGGTTGGAAAAATCATGACTTTTTATTTAATCCATCATAAATCTTTGGGATGATAAAATTTTCTTATTGCAGTCAAATAAAAGTTGTATACTCTTTAATCATTGATTTAATCTTCGAGATAGTCAACTCCAAATACTATGATAAGGCTACAACGATTATTTTTATATCTCAGAAATACACTTAAGGGGTATTTTAGATTTTAATTATTAATTGAGAAGGTAAGGGCATTTTTACTTTAAACGGCATAGATGTTGAAAGTCATAAACACATATAATTGCTTCTCGCTTCTACTCGTTCTTGTCATTCCACTTTCCAGTAGAATAACTTGCTCGATATGCTGCCAAATGTTTGATATGAATCCCAAAAGCACAAAAAATGTGCTCGATGATCGTGTTCTCAAATGCTACCCAAATATATCAAAACTTTTATTATTGTGTGAGATTGAAAATAAGGGTATTTTGATCATTTTTATAATTTATTATAACGGAGAGGGTTATGCCATCTGTTTCATTTCAAAATAAAGGGGTGTCTCATAAATAATAATATTGGCCAGAAAACTCAAACTACCTTTATGGTTCCTAGTTAAAGAGTTAATGGACAAGCATTCAGAGTTGGGGCCCCCAAAAAAATGTGCATTTAAGAGTGCGCATGTGAATGAACAGAAAAGTTTAGACAAGTAATTGTATCTTGTTTTTTATTTGTTAGACATTTAAGTTTATCCAAATGGGCTCTTTTCAATCATTACTTTTAGCTTTGCACATTCATGCAAATTGATATTTAATAATTTTGATCAGGAGTCAATTTGGAATCAATCGAAAAAAATTAGAACAGATCCTAATCCAATTGATCTTATATGGATCTTAATACTTTCATACAATATCTAATCCAATAACACTTGAATCAGTCGAGATGGAATCTAATTTGATAATCAATGTACAAAATATAGATATAAATAATATATTCAAATGAAATACATAATATAATTTATATATATTCACACATACTATCCAACAGTCCTATTTTACAGGCCAAGGCTTTGTTTCTTGAGTCCAACTAACCTTAGTAAGCTAGTAAGGAGTTCACCCTTATTAAGGGCTCTTGGGCTCAACTTGTGGCATCCAAAACCAAGATCCGATGTTTTTGGTAGGGCTGCAACTTAGGCGGGTTGGAGGGTAAACCCAAGCTCAACCCAAGTGGTAGACCCTTCAACCTGATCTCAACACAAGCTTGATCTTTTAAGAGTTGAGCTTGGGTTAGCCCGAATTAGGTAATTTTTTCGGGTTGGCTAGTTGAATGTCACTTATTTCATTTTATATCTTAAAAAATTGTAACATGTAAAACAAAATCACTAGTAAATGGAATCACATACAACCCCCAAATCCATCATTGGGAGAATATTTAGCAAATCATACGTAATAAAAGTCCACATTAATAATATCTAATTGTCCACAAGTCATAATAAGATGGAATCAAAAAGTTAAACAAATAAAATATATATAATTAGTATAAAATTATTTGCATATTAGTATATAGTCGTCGAGTTCAAGTTGAATCGGCTTGTGATTCCTCAACCCGAATTGAGGTCGGGTTGAGATATTCTAATCGAGGATCAACTCATTTTCTATATAACTCAACCCAGGCTCGCCCATCAATCGGGGTGGAGTTCAGGCCAACCTTCGGGGTTGTACAAGACAAAATTCTATGAATTTTGAAAAGAAAAAAAAATCCAAAAAAAGTTATTTTTTATCGGTGAATTTTAATTTTAAAATTGGGAGTTATGTGGAAGTTCAATAGTCATCCATTTTCAAAATCCTAGATCAAGCCCAAAGGGTAAAAAATGATTTTTTATTTTTATTTTTTATCTGTGTTTTTTCATGAAATCTAGATGGTTTTAGTGTTGAATGGCCAATGTTATAATCCATTTGAGTAAAAATGACCCCTAGTAAAGCTTAAAATCTCTATTAAGTTAGTAAGGAAAATGTTTCTTTTTTTCTCTATAATTTTATCATTTTGTAAAGGGCATTAAGGTCACATGGGACAAACCATAGTATCTCAGTAAAATTAATCAAAACTGTCATGTGACATGTATAACAAAAATTACTTACTATGTTTTTTTTAAAGTATTTATCAAAAGAGTTATATACCCATTTTGGTATTTATTTAATTTTACCAAAATGGTTACCCACAATCACATTTAGAATTTTACATTTTTAACCATCTTGTGAATCTCAACTAAAAGATCATGGTTTGCTTGGTATTTTCCCCTAAGCCATAACTATATTGAAAATAAAGGTGGGCCACTACTCATCCGTTTTGGTAAACAACCATGCAAGAAAGTTGATTAAAGAGGAAATAAAGGTAGGATGGTGGCAACCACGACTGAAAGCTTCAAAGACAATACTAATTTAAACCATTATTCACTCAATCACTTCTTCCCTTATTATAAGATCTAAACTTTAAATGATCCTAGTCAGACATTCTTGTGTTGTTAGGTGTAAAGTTGGGTTTGGGTCCACCATCTAAAATCTATTTCATACACCTTTAAGAGATTCTATTGGCACACCAACTTTTACTCACAACACACAATTCTTTTTGAAATTAAGCAATTATTTACATATAGATTGGTGTGTTATAAGTAAAAATTAGTGTGTTAATAGCAACTAACTTCCCTTTTGAACTTATTGTCCCAACCACTTTATGTGGAAATAAAACACCAATTACTTAAATGAAGCAGAATCCAAGTAAAAACAGAACACATGAAATCATTGTTTGAAAATTGACCCAAAAAGAATACTAAGAACACATGAAATCATTCTTTTATCTTTGGTGTCTTTTCCCTCTTTTTCTCACATAGTCTTTCTCTTACTTTCTCCCCTTTCATTGGTGATGAGTTTGAAGAGGAAGACATGTGAATGGTGACAAAGATAGCTTATTATCATGTTTTAGGTATCAAATATCAACTTAGCATTATTTGATTGATGTGTTATTATAAAAATTCTTTAACCTTCCCCTTTCAAGATGTGATATAAAAATAAAGAATAATGATTTTCTGACACAGCCACCTCTCTTCTGACATATGCCCCCCATCACATTATCGTAAATCATTTGCCTTGGGATATGTAGAGTTATAAATCTTTTATATGTATCCCGAGAAAATGATTTACAATTTAGTGACGAGAGGGTGTAAGGAGGCATATGTCAGAGGGGGGCGGGGGGCGGGGCGGTCAGATCATCACGACTCAAAAAAGAAATGTAGCTCATCACATCAATGATGAACCAACGACATTGATATATCATCGTACATAAAAAATGTACGGTAAAATATCTTCTTGGAGACAAAACTGAAAACAATGGATGTGTGACCTGTTTAGAATCAATTTCATTGGAGCCCACTTATATATATATATATATATATATATATATATATATATATATATATCAATGTTATAGTTAAATTTAGAAATGGATTTAGTGATTCATGAAATCTAGACCGTTAAAATAAAAAAAATTCAATTATTGAAATAAAACATGTATGTTAAGTATTTTCATGTATTTCTAATATAAATCCTTACAATTAAATTTTCACTACATTTTCAAATTGACGACATACTTGACCACAATCTTTTGTTGGGACTGACAATACAATTCTTCTTCAACGTCATGTTTAAAAACCCTTGTTTTTTTCCCAAAATCCTTTCGCCTTCAACTTTTGATTTTGGTGACGAGATTGCTACGTTCTACAAATAATTAGATTACTCAATTGATTTTCAGCACTACATCTTCTTCTAATTCAGTCAAATGAAATAAGTTTACCTAATAAGATTTTGCCAAATAAATCAAGTATCGCCGAATATGACGAGGTTTAAAAAAAAAAAATTGATAATATGTTACTTCATGCCCAAAAAACAAGTGCATTTAAAAGAGTCTAACCAAAGACACCTAAACTACGCTTGTAGGTTTCTTTTTTAGAAAATGCTCAAGTAACATTGAAATTGACGTCGTTTCACACACTGCTGATGTGGATGTGCAATGAACAATAGATGTTTTTCATCTGGATACGAGTTAGAAACATCCATGGTTATGTGCACAACCATGTGTGAAACAATGTAAATTAATTTCAATGTTACGCCAAGCACGACACACTCTTTTTTTTTTTTTTAATGATTAAACTACTCTAAGAGGTACTTGTAAGATGGTTGGGTTAACGGAGAAACACTCAGGGTAGACTTAGGATCCAATACGGTATCCCATTCCTATAAAATAGGTACGGTGTCTACATGGCACATTTCAGTTGGAGTTTAAAACATCTCGTGCTCCTAACCAAGATGTGCACACATCCCAATAGGAATATTCTCAAATCCAAACATGCCACGTAGACACTGATCTACACAACTCTTCAAGGTAAAGCCCAAAATGTGCATTTAAGAGAGAGTAAGGATGAGTGGTTGAGTCGTAGCACTTCGAGGTCAAAGGGTGTGTTCCTCATGTGGTCTCAAGTTCGATTCCCACCGACCACTAATATCAATGGCCACGGACCGCAAGATTAAAAATCCTATTTCGCAAACCTTGTTCGGGGAGGAGGGAATAGTTGGTGCACGCAAGCTGGCCAGATACCCTATTTATAAAAAAAAATAAAAATAAATTAGACAAGTTATTGCACCTAGCTTTTATTCGTAGTTTTTGAATTATTTTCTCTGTGAATCCATCAATTTGAAGTAAATGAAGCCAAAGGCCTCGATGAGGTACCCACATACCCATATTGTCTCCCAATATGAGATCACACCCATGTATGTATATTTAATGCATACACATGCATCAAGCCCCACCATCTAATTCCTAATAATTAAGATTCAATAAATTTGATCCAAATCTTTGATAATAATTATACATTGAACTCTGTCAAATCGTGTGTCGTTATATATTATCAATTTTTTTTCGTTTTCTCCATGAATTTATTTTGCATTGGTGTCTTTATTGGTCTATAATTGAAATTTTATCCCACTTATTTTCAAGTTTGACCTTTACTTTTGCAAATTAATGAAATTTGGAAGTTAGTATATTGGATTAGGGTCAATTTAGAATCGATTCGATAAAAATCAAATCAGAGTCAGAATCCAACTGATAGATTATGGCATTCTTATCAGATCATATGATACTTTGATGCAAAATCCAATCGAATCGGTCAAGATCGTATCCAATTTGATAATCAATAATATATATATATATATATATATATATATATATATATATAAAATTTAGTTAAACAAAATATAAAATATGATTTATGTATATATTCTCACATACCATATGATTGGGTCCCGCTAAATCACGAAAATAAATGCAAAGTACAATGCTTATTGTAACCTCAATTCTTCGATGCATAAGTTATTATATTTGAATTGGATTTTATGTGCGATATGATTCATTGATAGATTAATAAAAACACAGTGATAATAAAATTTAGAGTGGTGCTATTGCCACACCAATTTTTACTAGTGCCACACCAATTGTGTGCAATTCCTTTGTGATTTATATAAGAATTGGTGTGGTATTTGTAAAAGTTGGTGTTGCAGTAGTAACTCTCTAAAATTAATCTTAATAAAAAGGGTAAATTCCCAAATAATTACAAATTTTTTTGATATTTTTGAAATTTTGTTAATGTTGATAAAACATGTAAGAGGCCACCATATTTTTTAAAATATTTATAAAAGGAGTCATGTATCCATTTTAATACATTTAATTTTACCAAAATGGTTACCTACAATTACATTTCTAATTGATTAATGTTGAAGTGACCTCAATAGAAGACACACTAGGGACATCTTGACGTGGTGTCACGCACATGTCCATAGATGTGTTTTCTCTTAAAATTAATGCTAGAATGACCTCAGTGAGAGACATCTTGACGTGGTGGCAGACATATGCCGATAAATACTTTTCTCCGAGATACGAGTAAAACACATCTATAGACATGCACACCATCATGTCAAAGTGTCCTCGGGTGAGGTTACTCGCACGACTCTTTGTAATTTTACACTTTTAGTCTTCTTGTCATGTTGTGAACCACAAACAAAATATCATTCATATATATATTTGCACAATAAAGTATGACAAAGCCAGTACTAAATTTTAATATCTAATTCAAGATGAGAATAAGTGTGGACCAGTTAAAGTAAGCCGTTTTGGTAAAAAAAATCATAAAAGAAAGCTGATTATTAAAGACGAAATAAAGGTGGGGATGGTGGCAGCCACTATTGAAAGTCAGAAAGGTGTGTGGAGAGCACTCTCTCTACCATACCAATCCAATCCCAATCCCCACTCCCCCACCCCCACCCCCACCCCAGCTCATGTCTTCCCTTATTATACTATCCAAAATTCTAAACTTTAAATGATCATAGTCTGTCATTCCTTTGTGGTTGTAAGCTACACAGGTGGGTTGGGGTCCACCTTCTTACCTCTTTTTTCTTTGAGAACTTTGGTGGCACGATAACCTTTAGAGTAAAGGTCCCCATCTAACATAAGCTCCCGTACACCCCCCGACGTGGCATGTGTTGAAATCATAGATTTTTTTTGAGCCCATGCCACGTATTGGGGCATATGTTAGAAGGGGTGTTAGATTATCACGACTCTATAATAAAGAATCATAGGTCATTTGCCTCGTGATACACAAGAAAAAGATTTATGATTCTATGTATCTCCGGTCAAATGATATAAGGTTATGTGATGGGGTGTGTCAAAGGGGCGTCAGAAAATCATCATTCTTTATTATTAAAAAATAAGAGAGTTGCGATTGTGACACCAACTTTTGCTAATTCCCCGTCAATTCCTATGTAAATTACCAAAGCAATTGGTGAAATTAAATATAATATGCCAAATAAATGAATTTCAAGTGTCTCTGGCTCAATTTTCTTACTTTTAAGGTATTTTTAAAGAAGAAATATTATATATCTTTATTTCTTCTTCAAGAATCATAGAAAGAGAGAGGGTGCTTTTTCATAATTCAAAGTAAGAAAAATTTTATTTGATCTGATCGACCATTTAAAATCAATATCGCCTCAATCTTGATAAAGAACATCATTCAAATGTTGGAATCTTCTCTTTTTTTCTTCTTAAAATACTATTTTAAGGTTTCTTCTTCTTTGAAGAAAATCTCCCCCCTCCCCTCAAACATTGGAATCTTCTCTCTTTCTTTTCTTAAAATACTATTTTTAAAGTTTCTTTTCTCTCTCTCTCTCTCACTCAGTAATCTTAGAATCTTGATATATTTACGAAAAAGTGATAGACTTTTGACGAATTTACGATTTTGGCTCACTATTCATATTAATTACCAAAACATGAAGGACAAAGAATTTGGAGGTTTTTAAAGTGATCATTTTAAACCTTTGAAATAGTCACTTCGCTCTAAATTTTTTATATAATGTAAACGTGATTGTTCACTTTTTGGAAATTAAAATGAAAAGGGGTTGGAATCGTAAATAACCCATTTTCAATTCAAGAAATTGTAATTCACCCTTGAATCTAATTTCACATTCTTTTACCATTTATTCTTCTTCTTAAAAGAAAGTACTTAGTCTATGTTCTTTCCACTAACTTTGCTCCTTTAGAATCTTCTTCTTTTAAGGTTTTCGTGTTCAAATAAAATCTTAATTTCTTCCTTTTTTTTTTTATTTTGTTGACTCTTCTTCTTTTCTCTCTCTCTCTCTCTCTCTCTCTCTCTCTCTCTCTCTTCTCCTCTTTAATGGACTTGGATTTGAAGAAGTAGATGTGAGTAGATAGAGAAAGAGAAAAAGAAAACGTTGTTCCCACTCCTTAGATATATCTATTTGATTATATAATCAATGATTTTTTTAATGAAAATTTGGTGTCCTAATAGAAATTACTATTATTTTTGGATGACTAACTAAAAGTTAGGGAATGGAGGTATAAAAGAAAATTGTATTTCTCGATGTCTACAAAAATTTAATCATCGGACAAATGAATGTGACAATCATTGATCTTAAAATGTAAAATAATATATAAAATGAATCTAATGTCCTACGTTAATACATGTCTTACAACAACTTATTTAATTAATTTGGCCTTTCTTGTATGCTTGGGATCCCAAATCTTGATGTCCCTATGTACAACGAGGCTTTTTCATAGTGGTAAGAGTGCCTCTTCATTTGTGTAAGAGTCGTGATTTTCTAATGCCCCCTGCACTAAAACCATAGATTTCCTCGGGATGCACAATTGCACATCCCCATAAATAAGTGTAATTGTATATTCCGAGAAAAAATCTATGGTTTTAACCCATGCCACATCAAGGAGCGTAGGGAGGCGTATGTCAGAGGGGGGGCGTTAGAAAATCATTATTCTTTGTGTAAATATAAATATCTAATATGGATTGAGTTACTTCTAAAAAATGACTCATGAAAAAAAAAACAAAATTATGACTATTAAGACATCAAACAAGATAAAACATGTACCCCCAAAAGAAATATAATGTTTCCTTAAGATAAATCCTAATGATTGGATATTTTATGTTTTAATAATTGGGATTTTATGATTTTGCTTGAATAATTTTTAATAAGTTATTGAGGTCCAATTAGTGGGCATGTTATAAGTTTGAAAACATAAAAGAATATCTCAAATATTTCACCAAAGAGGTTGTGTCAAAAACAACTTTTTTTTTATGTTTATTGTGGGTATCCTCACTCTTTGGGTGAGATTAATCCTATGGTCACACACACACACAACCCCCGTAGAAAGTCCAACATACAACCGGTTGAGTCGAGGGTAGACCAGACCTGGAGAGTGGCACCAAAGAATTCATTGCTTCATGGGGTTTCGAACGCTTGACCTCCCCTTCTTGAGGAGCTTATCAAGTCTTAGCTTGCCTACTAGACCAACCCCTTGGGGTTATGTATCAAAAAAACACCTTAATTGAACAAAGAAACATGATTCATTTAACCAATCCCATATCTTTGGGATAAGATTTCAGTTATGATGACGACGATGATTATGAAAAAATGTAGAAATATATCGATTGTAGAGTCTTTGTAAAAGAAAGAGGCACAAAAATTTCATAGTTTATTTCTCCAAATCAAATAATAGGAAATTGGATAAAATTGAGCTAAAGACATGATCAACACTTCCTCTATATTAGTGGATGTAAGCATGAGTTGTTAGTCTCAATAGGTCAGATAAAGTAGAGAAAACTTGTCAATTTGGGTTGTTTGCTTGCTAAAATACATTGAACCCTTCTTATCTTTCCTTTTTTTTATATAAATATTTAATTTTTCTTCCATTGGTGAGTGTAAACTTGTCTTTGTTGGCCATCTAATAATGGATGTTGTAGGTCTAAATTATTGGATGATCCTCCACCACATCATCAACATGGGTAGAACCTGAGTTTTTAGTCAATGATTAACTCCACTAAAATGACAAAAATGTGAATTTAATCAAATATTAAGTCTAACACTCTATAACACTTAAAATTATTATTAATCATAAAAACAAGGACGAGTATGATCCAAGTTATTGATATAAAAAACCAACACGTCTCTAAAAGTTGGAATTTGATGTTCTTTGAAACATTAACACAAAAAGCTTGAAGTCGTACTCGAGAGAAATGATTGGTAGTATAATATTTCGTGCCTATCAACCCTATAAATATTTATCTTGGTGGACCCATACAAGGTGTAAGACAAGTCCTTTTGGGTAAATTTCTTTGTCTTCATCCTTGATATTTGTGGTGTTCAATAGTAAGTTGGTGGGATGTCTTCGATCAGGGGCGGAGCCAAGATATTGTCCATGTAGGGGCAACTAAGAGTGAAAAAATATTTGTGGGTTCAATTAAGAGATATTTTTTTTTGTGGGGGGCATTAAGAGTAGAAAAGAATAATTGTGGAGGTAATAACAATGAATTCTTTTTATCCGTTGTTATTATCTATCACAATTACTCATAAATTCTTTGATTTTGAAAATTCTTGTGGGGGCAAGTGCCCCCAATGTAAATGCACCCATGTCTTTGATTCCATGATGACCAAGCCAGTTAATGAATTTAAAGAGATCACATGCATTGGCTTTCGATTGTTGCGTATTTTATAACATGATGGAATACAAGTAGGTGATACATTTCGTCTAGTAATCTTGTATGAAAACACATGCTTTCAGAGTAGTGAGAAGTCATGTTAGTCTTTTTGTTAGATTCTAGATTTCTAAATCATACCTTCCCTATGTCTCGTGGATTACCTTGACCTTGCTTTGTTCCATTGTCGCTTGTTGTTGGGTATTTTATCGATTGATCTTCTTTCTATGTCTGATATATCTATCAACGTGATTACATTGTCGTGTGTGCCATCCCAACTCTAAGAGTTTAGAATTGTTTCATTTGTGAAGTCGATTCTTGATTGCGAAAGGGATTCTAAACTTGTAAGATGACTTTGGAGTAGGCATGGGTCATTTCATATTCAATGTATTTTATCGAATTAACTCTTAGGATTAGGGTTCAACTCGTATCTTATGGTGACACATGTCTCTGTAGCATAAATGAAATTTTTTATTCTATACAAATCATCAATCAAGTTATTTATTTATTTATGTATAGATCGATCACATCATTCTTTTAAAAATCATCTAAGACAATATGCTATAACCAAGATTCAAATATCTCATCAGCATCAACATCATCTTCTTCTTCTTCTTGGTTTGGAATTAATAATAAAATATAAAATTATCAAAGATAGTGACTCATCTCGATATCGTAGACGCAAAGAAAAGATTTAAAACTATAGATGATATCAAAGTGGCTCTAATTTCAATATTAGGTTTATCGCCTTGCAAAATGCAAGATTAAGTTTACCCTTCCTACCGAAAGTCAATATTTTTTTTGGACGATTTAATGATGAACTTTTTATTAATTTTTTTTCAAAAATTTGAAGTATTAAATTAAAATTAAAATTTCATTCTAAATCAACCTTGACTTTCAGTCAAGGGGTAAACTTAATCTTACATTTTACAGGACAGTAAACCTAATATCATCAATTTCTCAGGGGTACTAGTAAATTACTCTAAATTAATTATTTTTAGAGAGATTAATCGAAAAGACCTATCTATTGCAAATTTATTATAAAAAATCTCTTACTTTATCAGGTTTATTACTTGAAGAAAGTGACTAATTTAGTAAGATTTAAAATCTTACTAAGAATCGTCGGGTCCACATGAATGATCAAATAAGCAAATCCAACATCACAGGCTTCTAGATTTCATGTAAAAACTCATATTCAAAAGAAAAAAAGAAGAAGAAAAAAATGCCTTTTTGAGCTTGATCATGGGCATTAAAAATAGATGGCTATCGAACTCTCAAATTTAAATCTAAAATTCACAATAAAAAAATTTTGAATTTTTTTTTTTTTTAAGTTTGTAGAATTTTGTAATGATCTGAAAATCCTAAAATGTATCTCGAGGAAAGAATTTTAGATCCGTGCATTGATTTAAAAATTATCAAATTCTCGAGTTTCGCATTTGATATTTTTCCAATAGGTAAACGACACCTTAGAGACGTAATTTGAGGAAACCGATCATACTATTAGATTCGTGTCGAAAAATCACCCAAAATAGAGTATAAGTTTGTCCAATTCGGCATTCGGGAAAAATAATTCTCAAAATGCAAAGTATGTCCCAACTTAAGTGATATAAATATCTAAATTCTATTAGAAAAATCAGATTTTTCTTATTCTCCTCTCCAAACAAATCTCAACCATTTTCCTTCAATATTTGAAACTCAGATCTACACTAAACGAGAACGATCCGAGCTTAGGCGCAAGAAGGAAAGTTGTTCCTCTCGCCGAGGGTTACGCGTGGACGCAAAGAAATCTGATTTTCGCCGGAAGAAAATTTTAGAGATTGGCCGAGGCGATTTTAAAGTTCGTTCAACCGTTGAAATTAGCTTGAGGTATGTTGCCTTCCCTTCTACCTTCTAGTTATGCGATAATTTCATAGAAAATCCATATGATTGTTGATAAATCGATTATTTCATTAAGTTTATACATATTTGAACGATTTGAATCATGTTTACATGCTTAGTTATGATTGGTTTTAGTTCATTTGATGTAATATAAGCATTTTATAGTTAATATGATATTTGGATCGAGTTTGGTCGAGTTTCGACAAAAAATCAGCAATTCGGAAAAGTATCCGAATGTTGAGTTTGGTTCTAATTTGTTTTGTGTTGCTTCCATATAGTATGTATACCCATTTCTTACATTTATTTTATTAAAACTAATTAAGTATTACTTTAAGTTCTTTAATAAATAAATAAATAGTTCGTTTTCAATTTCGACTTTGAAAAATCATTTTTTTAACACTTAGTTAAATTTTCATAGATTTCCAGCTTTTATGTCTTATGATTTTATCTTTGTTTTCGAGTCTCTCGACTCAACCAAAACCATCGAATGGAATTGGTTGATGCTTTATGGATTTCGAATTACTTTAAAGGAAAAATTACTTTAATAGATATGTAAGAAATTAGATGATTGATTAATCGATTTAATTGATGGATGGATAGAGAGAACGTATGTTCTCGACTGATTGATGGGACAGTGCCTCTAGTTCTACGTAGTGGCCATGCCATGTAAAACGTGATAGATAGATAGAGGGATAAGATGGTTGATGGATGAAAATGATAGATAACTGTCACTGGAAGGCACTACCAGAGTTTGTTTGTATTTTCGATTAAAAAGAAATGATATATTATATACAAAATAAATTATTTTGTTTACCAGTAAAGGTTTGTAGAAAACCCATAAAGAGTGACGCGTTGCTGTGTGTCCGGAAGCGGCGAGTCAATCTAGGATAACACTAGATGTCATATGCTCTTCGGTAGTATGGGATACCTTAGAGCATATTACAGCTTATGAAATCCGGGAATTTCTCCTACTTATTTCCTGGGGAACGTTGTGTGTAAAGGCGGTCTCTGTATAGTGTAGAGCTAGGCGGGGTTCACATGCATTGCCTCTTGATAGGCTTCGACGCGAGGGGTCTCCTGGGCTAGTTAGTGATCACTTTTAGTCTGTAGTCGTCAAACGGTCGACCTCACCGTTAGTTGAACTCAGTATTGGGTTCTTGGTCAACGACCAGTCTGAGCCGGATAAATGGTCATCCAACCGTGGTATGCTAGACCGGCCACAAAATCAGATTATAACGATGAGATTCCACATCGGAGGTTAAGTTTGGAATATCGTATTACCATAGCCGAGGCGGTTATATCGGCGTGTTCCTCTGCTCTCTTATCGATTACACCGCCGTGTTCTTATTATGTATCTTTTTCTTATTTTGTAATGATTGATAGATATTTTCATTTAAAAGATGCATATGTTACTTTAAATGATAGGTTGAAATTATTTAACTGTTTATTGAATATGCTTAGACATTTATTGTATGTTACATTATGAAAAACTTACATTATTTAACTGTTCAACTGATTACTCGTGCAAGTATGACTCGTTGTTAGAACGGCGTTCATCCTGCTGAGTAACATTCCCCTGTTAGTCACCCTATCCTTCCCCTTTCAGATTATTCAACTTTTGAAGAACCGTTCTTTGAGGAGTCTTTTGAGGAGGTCCTCGAGGAGGATCAGATTGATGTCTTGCCGCCGCCATGTCTTTGAGGACTAGTAGAGGATCTTAGCGGTTTTTGACTGTAGATAAGAAACATGGTAGTTTTGAAATTTTTGTAACCTGATGAATTATGAGATTAAAGATCTTGACTTATATCAGTGTTTGTCGATTTCTTCTGTTTACTCTAGACTCTCGTATAGATGTTAGTTAAATGTTTATTCCGCTGCGTATATTTTCTTTTCATAAGTATTATTATTTATGAATGTTCTGTCAGATTGTGTGATTGACTACCTCACACCTCGAGATTCTAACCGATGAATCACAGGGATTCGTGTTGGGATTTCGGGGCGTGACAAATTTTGTCCTTTATAATCTTGTGGCATCAAATCATGTTTTTGGAGGTCAAAAATTGATGGATCCACTCAAGGTATGTCAAGTAACAAATTAACCACATAAATTTGAATTTTATGACGTGGATCTCACTCCAGGGTATGCTCGGTAACAAACTTGACAAAGTGAGTTTTGGTGGGTGACAAATTTCATAAAGTTTAAAGGAAAAATTAGTTAAAGGACCGTTTCTAAATAGTCTCTAAGGTTTGCATGTTAGTTTGACAGGACATTTAGTAAAAAAATACTTTTTTAATGGCCGCTCATATTGTCGAGTTCATAATTTTTATTGCGAACTTGATACTTTTTTATTTAGTGTCGAGTTCACATTTTTTACTGTCAAACTCACTACTATTTACTATCGAGATCACCTCTTTTTATTTACTATCGAACTTGATGCTTCTTTTAATTATTGTTGAGTTCACCATTTTTGAAATAAAAAGTAGTGAACTCAATACTAGTAAAACCCACCCATTTTTAATTTTTGAGTTTTTCTGAATAAAATACATGAAAAGATCAACTAAAAACTTGAGATAACCATTTTGTTTAAATGATTTCAACCTAAAAGAATCATTATTGATCGATTTTCATAAATTAAAAAAAGAAAAAAAAAAAAAAAGAATAAAAGTGAAAAAAACCTTAATTTTTTACATACATCTTCAAAATATTCGAAAATCTCTTGAATCATTTCTTACAGAATAGAATCTCCAAAACTTAATTGAGATGTCAAAAATCCAATTTATAGATGAAAATGATGAGTTCAAACGGATAGGATATTAAATCATGAGAAATGTGGGAGATGAGGTCCAAAGATCATTTAGAAAGAAAATATCTACTAAATGTCCTGCCAAGTTGTCATTAAAAACTTGGGGACTATTTAGAAAGAAGTCCATCAATAAGGGTCCTTTAATTAAAAAAAAAAAAATGCAACAGTCACGTCTGTTGCGTAAAGCTCTCTTCTTTCTAACAATGACGTGTCTTTTTCTTAGCTCTTGACATCATTATTTTATACGCAGGTCCCCAATGTCTCGAAGTGAGGATTCAAACCTTCTATTTCGGCTCATTTTCCGCTGGACTCACGTGAAAATAAAAGAAAGATCACATGGAACACAAACCACCATAATACATTACTCCCACTAACTATAGTAACAAGTTTGACGTACCCCTATGACATTCTCCCCACTACACCCCCATCAGACAATATTGTAAATATTTGCCTCGGGATACGTAGAATAGTAAATATATTTTTATATATCCCGAGGTAAATGATCTACTGTTATGTGATGGGGATGTTGTCAGAGAAGGGAGGGACGTTAGATTATCACGACTCTATTAAAAATTGTTGATTATATTATAAAAAATCAGTTATTTAAAAAAAAAAAGTAAAATTTTAAATAATTTTCAAAAATATCGAAAGTGTTCACACAACTATCATGTAATGTTGATAAAATATTATCAAATTATAAATATTACATGATAACTTTGTCTAACATTAGTAATATTTCAAAAATATCAACAACAAAAAAATTATAATTATTTGAAAATTTACACTTAAAAAATGACGTTTAAAAAAAAATTAATAAATAAACATGTCAGTATTTTAATCTCTCTTCTCTCAAAATTTTCTTTCACCGATCTCCACCAATAGTCACAAAATTCACAAATGTTTTTTAAGTAATTTATAAAATTCTTTAAATAAGGAAGAATCGCTCGAGTAACATTGAAATTGACATCGTTTCACACATTGGTATGCCCAGAACTATATACGCTTTTCATCCGTATCTCAATGAAAAGTATCTATGATCCTATGCACATATCCACATCAGTAATATGTGAAACGATGTCAATTTCAATGTTACTTCAACATTTTTCAATAAGGAATTAATAAATCAAATCAATGATTTCACAACAAGATTGGTTACAATGATTATTCCATCCTTCTAATCAATTCCATCCTCTCATGATGATATTAGGGACCCCACCTAGTAGATGGACAAGATTGATCGTCAAAATTTTATTCTAAAAGATGAATATATACAAACATGTTGTTTGTATGTGCGAAACACATGATTCAACCCTTTTATTAAGTAAAAAAGTTGAGATGTCTGAGTCTTGGACCAAGATAGCCAACACATTTGTCAAATAGAGAAAGATCAGTGAAATTCAAAGGTCAGCAAAGACAGAAAGGAGGACAAGAGAGACCAGAAAAATCAACACTGACTCTGATGACTTGTTAATTAAGTTGCTAATGGTTGAGCTCTCTTTCTTTTCTTCCCATTAAAAATTTATTTATTATAAATTATTATTTTCTTTATGAGATGTGATAGTGATACTGGCAAGTACATATTTATATTGCCAGGTATATAATAATAGAGTTTAAAAATAGAATTTCTATTACCACACCAAACTTTTGCTAGCACCACACCAATTCATATTAAGCTAGCATTTTTTGAGGTGGTGTTAGTAAGAGCTGATGTGGCAATAGAAGCTCTATTAGAACAATAATTAAAAAACTTGGTACTTTTGATTTTATAAGAAAAATATCTCCTAAATCATTAAATAATAAGAGCAGTGGCGACTCGTTAGGTGTTTGTTCACGAGGTGGGCCCATATGCTTTACAAAAGTGGCAACCCCTTAGATTTGAAGGTGAGGTTCGTTTGAAATTTTGAAGGAATCTCTCCATTGTATTACACGTGCCATTTTTAAGGAGGTATTCCAAATTTTGATGAAAATGTAGAGATGTGAAATAAATTTAAAGTGCCATGTGTCTTGTAACAAGGAGTGTTCCTTCAAATTTTGAAGCGAGGTATCCGCTTCAAAATTGGATTCCTTTGATGCAATCACTTTATTGTAGGGGTGCACACTAGATCAGGTAAATCCAATAACTAAACCAATGCGAAGCTTTTTGGATTGGATTGGATTGGTTCAGATTGAGCATGGTTTTGTTCAAGTACGAATTGTAAAAATAAATTAAAAAAACGATTGATTTTGTTCAACTCCGAATTAAGGGTATAATGGAATCAAACAAATCCAAGAATCGAACTAATTTATATATATATATATATATGTTAAACAAAATATAATCTTAAAAGATAAAAGGTAAAAACGTTCAAATATATTTTTTTAATTGATGATGGATTCGATTTTGAACAAGTAACATTTTAATTCAGGTTCTTGATATTGGTTTTAAGAATAACTTTGATCTTCAATCATCCCTTACAATAGAAGTGTTAAAATTGACTTTCTTGTTTTATTTTCTAATTTTTATTTTTAATTTTTTTTAATGTGTTATGTGTGATGCTTTGTTTATGTTGAAATAATAAATATGTTGATGTCTTGTTTATATGTGTTATGTGTAATGCGTGATGTTTTGTTTAATATTTATTTTACTTAGTTTTAAGTTCTAACTATTTTAATTTTATTATTGAAAATAAAAAGTATGAGAACCGAGAACTAATTTGAACCAATCCAAACTAAGGTTGATTTAAATTAGTTTGATTTTATAGGATAATTGAATTGATTCAATTTCAAATTTGTAGAACCGATCATATTTGATTCTGTTTCTGCCACAAATTCGAACCATATGCACCCTTAATTCATTCAAGATCATTAATTATAATTAAAAGAATTACTATGTCTAGTTGGTAGAGATCTTTTCATGGAATATAATGTGATTTAAAATTAGTACGACTCTGAATTCCACCTAAATCAAGATTAACTAATTATTTGAGTCACAATTATGTCGAAAAAAGAGAGATAAAATGCAATAAAAAAAATAATCTAAAGATAAGATTCCTCCCTTTTTTTCTTTTTCAAAAATAATTTTCATGTCCATGATACCTTGTCGGATCCTTTAATAAATCAAATATTTGCGTAACATTCATACATGTCAAACACACTTCTGGTGATTACAATCATTCACATGGGTTATATTGACCATGAAAGCCTTTTGTTTACTATTACGAAACCATCGTCACGGCAAGTTGTGTCCAACGACCCCATAAAGGACTAGATGTCAAGTTATCGTGTTTATCGCCATCATGACATTGGTCCTTGTCTCCACAATTTTAGTATTTGATCATCCTCAAAGTCATATCATAAAAAGTTGGGTTTGATATAATGAATATTATTCGTTTTTTTATATTATTAATTCTTCTTATATCCCTAATTGATATTATGTTTCTTTTTCTTTTCTTTTGTATTATTTTATTTATCGATAAACTTGATTTAAACGAGATCAAATAATTCGATGATGATTGAAATTAAACCTATGCATATATGATATCATCACCTGTAGACTTTATCAATTAAACTAACTATCACCTTCAATTCATATTATATTTGAGTTTCATCTCAATTTCCTAATAACTTTAACTTTGATCAACTTTTGTTCTACAAACGCTTGTAGTTAATTCAACTGGGATAAGTTATTCTAACACATAATTGCTATTTTTTCACCAAGTTTTACTAATGCCACACCAATTCCTATGTAAATCATCAAAGAATTGCACACATTTGATGTGGCAATGGTAACTTTCTCCTAATATAATTCAATAACAACTCAGGCAAATATTATCTGATTTGATCTGATTCGAACCCAACCTATTAACAATTATTTCTTTAATGCATTCAAATGCTCGATTATATAAAATGTGTGCGTGATACTATCATTTTATTTTTGCTACACAACTTTTTATTTATTTATTACTATTATAAATAGGAGGGTGAGAATTGTTTAAAAAAATCAATATTAATTAATTAATATATATATATAATGAAAACAATGTTTTATTTTGACCTCTACATCCCAAATTAGGACACTTATTTTAATTGAAACGATCTTACTATATATAATAAAATATAAAATGGAATCCCACTCACTTAATCCCCTTCCATAAAGGGGGGTTGCGATTTAATCTCACTTCAAATCTTACCTCTTCTTTTTCTTTCCAATCTTATTAGCTTTCTTTTTTTATTTTCCTTTTCAAGAATAGTCCTCCAACTTTATATATTATAGTTTATATTCTTTCATTTTCTAATAATACCCCTCCAACTTGATATATTATCTTTTCTGTTCTCCCATTTTTCAATAATACCTCTCAAACTTTGTTATCTTTCCTCCTCTCCCTATTTCCAACAATTCATGTCCAACTTTATTGTTTTTCCTCTTTTAACCCTCTAACTCTCATAATTTATCTCCCCTCTCATATTACACCATTAATTTCTCCCAATCTTTATCACATTTTAAATCCATAAAATTTATCTTTCATTTTTTCATGTTCTACAATGAGTATTGTCGTAATTTAATCGAATCATACCACATTCAACCATATCATCAATAGATAATAATGGATCTAATGACAAACAACTAACTTTTAATATTCATCAAAGTTGGTTTTTAATTTACATTTCGTTTCCTTACTCAGGTGTATAACACGATCATTTTACTAATACCTATTAATAAATAAAAATTAACACGAAACTTACAAATAATAAAGTATGAGAGTTGATATTGGCACCCTAACTTTTACTTATTACCTTCCAATTTCTTAAATTATTTGTCACACCCCAATTAAAGATTAAAACACTCTTCAAACATTACGAAAGTTTGGCTCAAATTATAATCTTACCATTACAAAACATGCTCGTTCAAATAATTTCAGTAGTTGTTTAGAGCAACTCCAATGCACTTGAGCTCTCACTTTGTATCCTCTCTCAACTGCCATTATACAGAACCAGAGTCCTCCAAAAGAGCTTCAATGCACTCAGACTCTAATCCTCTATTTCAAAATTTTCTAGAAAAAGAGAAAGTGCGAGAGACAAAAGAAGAGTGTGGGTTTCTCTCTCTTCTTGTTAGTGGTTAAAAAACGATGACAATTATGACACATCTTACTGCAATTAAATTTGTGGAGAGTGGTTTTTGCTAGTACAGTTTGAATGGACTTTTATTGACATTCCAAATTTTACTTATATTCAACCATTCAATTATGAGAAATTTTCGTAAATTAGTGTAACTTATGACAAAATATCGATTCTGGCACACTGTTAATTTTAATTCTCAAAACATGTTTTCTAGCGAGACTGTCGCTTTTACAATCTGTGATCTCGCTGATAAATTATCATCGAGATCGTAAGTAATTTTAAAGTGACTTTTATAATTAACGAGATAGCAAGCAAAATAAAACTAAAATACCCTTGATATTTTTAATGACGTGGTAATTGATAATTTATCAAATGAGATCACTGTTAATAAAAGTGATGAGCTCATTGGAAAAATATATTTTGGGAATTAAAATGAATTGTGCACAAGACCACAAAATGGTAATTTTACATTACAATTATTTTACTTATTTTTAATCGGGATGTAATAAGTAAAAGTTGGGTGCCAATAGCAGCTCTCTAAATTATGAAAATTTAAATTTTAAAAACCATAATATTAGGAAGTGCACCTGCCAAGGTATATTTTATATACTTTATGCCTTGTATTTCGGACAACTCTCTCTCTCTCTCTTCACCAATAAAAAAAACGCCTCATCTGTTACTGGCTTACTTCTACTGTTGTTGGTTGGTTGGTTGGTACGGTTTTACTTCCCTTCTCCTCTCTTCCTCAGATTTGGTTTATCTCACAAAGAATTTCTATGGTTTCTGATATTTTCTTGGTTTTGTAGAGAGTAACAGAGAGAGAGAGAGAGAGAGAGAGAGAGAGAGAGAGAGATGGAGGACAAAACTGAAGTTCTGGAAGCTGTGTTAAAGGAGGCTGTGGACTTGGTACTAGATCTGAACTTGAGGAAATGTTTTTGTTTTTTGATTTTTTTCTGAAAGTTTTGCTGATAAATTTGTGTTTTTGAGTTCAGGAAAACATACCCATTGAAGAAGTTTTTGAGAATCTGAGATGTAGCAGAGAAGGTTTAACAACTGACGCTGCTCAGGAGAGATTATCCATCTTTGGGCACAACAAGCTTGAAGAAAAGAAGGTTTCTTTGCTTCTCCACACTTCCATTTCTTATCTGCAAAAATAGTTTTTAATTTTTTAATTTTTTAATTTCTGGGTGTTTCAGGAGAGCAAAGTCTTGAAGTTCTTAGGGTTTATGTGGAATCCTTTATCATGGGTCATGGAAGCTGCTGCAATCATGGCTATTGCCCTTGCTAATGGAGGAGTGAGCACTGAGAACTGTTCTACTTTTTATTATAAGATGGGAAATTTGTCTAATTTTTTGTGAATTTTAATTTGTAGGGAAAACCTCCAGATTGGCAGGACTTTGTGGGCATAATAACTCTGCTTATCATCAACTCAACCATCAGTTTTATAGAAGAGAACAACGCTGGTAATGCGGCGGCAGCTCTAATGGCTAGTCTCGCTCCCAAGGCTAAGGTAGTAGAAAAAACCCACTTACCCAATTGTTGTTTAAATCTGATTGTAGGAATTTGTGGTTTGGATTCGTGTCGTTTTTTATTTTCAAGTGTTTGATGATGATGATGGGTTTTAATTTTAATATTTGATCATGCTATATTTATGAATTAAAATGTAGATTCTCTGTGTATTTTTCTTTCCAATTAATTATTATTTCAATCTGATTATAAGAATTTGTGGTTTGGGTTTCTGTCATTTTTTTATTTTTAAGTGTTTGATTTGATGATGATGGGTATTCTGCTAAATATTTGGAATTCTAAGTTGGGTTATAATATTTATGAATTAAAATATAGATTCTCTGTGTACCTTTCTTTCCAATTAGTTATTATTTCAATCTGATTGTGGGAATTTATGGTTGGGTTTCTCTCATTTTTATTTTATAAGTGTTTGATGATGATGGGTTTTAACTTTAACAGTTGATTCTGCTATATTTTTGGAAATCTAATTTTTTTTTTTAATATTTATGAACTACAACTCAGATTCTTCGCGATGGAAAGTGGAATGAAGAAGATGCAGCTATTCTTGTTCCTGGTGACATAATTAGTATCAAACTTGGAGATATCATCCCTGCTGATGCCCGTCTTCTTGATGGAGACCCGTTGAAAATTGACCAGGTTTCTCTATTTTCTTGGGACCATTGTTAAAAGCTTTCATAATTAATCTGTCTTACTGAAGGTTCCTTGTCTGGGTTTTATAGTCTGCTCTTACAGGGGAGTCCCTACCAGTAACGAAAGGCCCAGGGGACGGTGTTTACTCAGGATCTACATGTAAACAAGGAGAGATTGATGCGGTCGTAATCGCCACCGGAGTTCATACATTCTTCGGCAAGGCTGCTCATCTTGTAGACACCACGAATCAAGTTGGCCATTTCCAAAAGGTAAGGAAATTGATGATGCGATATACTATTTTTGTTCATGATTGTTGTTCTAATTTGAATGAATTCTTGTTTCACCTCTTCTTAGGTCTTGACTGCAATCGGGAATTTCTGCATATGTTCGATTGCTGTGGGGATGATAATTGAGATTATTGTCATGTATCCAATACAAGATCGGAAATATCGTCCAGGAATAGATAACCTCCTCGTGCTTCTCATTGGAGGGATTCCCATTGCCATGCCCACGGTTCTATCTGTGACAATGGCAATTGGTTCTCATCGATTATCTCAACAGGTTGGCCATTTTGAATTTTTTTTTGTTATTTTGATTTTAATTGTTTGTGGCTTGAGTACCTTATATGAGTCCATTGCAAGGTATTAAATTTTGATTTCAGTTAGTTTGGAAATGGAAATATTTCGATCAGTGTGGAAATTATTACAATTTTTGAAAATGATGGAAATATTTCGTGAAATGAATAGTGATTTCCACCAAAATATATACAAAAGTAACTGTTGGTTAAATTTCGTGTCGGAACTTGTGGAATTGGAAATATTTCGGTATATGTGGTGGAAAAATGTCAAAATTTAATACTTTGGTCCATTGTAATTAACTAATGCAGGGAGCTATTACAAAGAGAATGACAGCAATAGAGGAAATGGCTGGCATGGATGTGCTTTGCAGCGATAAGACTGGAACCCTCACATTGAACAAGCTTACGGTTGACAAGAATCTAATTGAGGTCATATAGGGGATGCTATGGGTATTTGATGCCTTTCTAATTGAGGGAAGAGTGTGAATTCTAGACGTAACCATTCTTTCGGAATTTATTTAATCAGGTTTTCACAAAAGGAGTAGATCCAGATACCGTTCTTCTGATGGCGGCCCGAGCTTCCCGTATTGAAAATCAGGACGCTATAGATGCTGCTATAGTTGGGACGTTGGCTGATCCAAAGGAGGTATCCGTTAGTGAAATATATGAATTCTTGTAGATATATTGATTGTTTGTTAAATCTTCCTCATTTTTTGTGTGTCTTTTTCTTTTTCTTTTTGGTTACTTAAAGGCACGAGCTGGCATACAAGAGCTTCACTTCCTTCCATTTAACCCGACTGACAAGCGAACAGCTCTTACTTATATTGACGGTGAAGGCAGAATGCATCGGGTTAGCAAAGGGGCACCGGAACAGGTTTAGTCTTAACTTACTTTGGTGTATTTGGATGGATCCTGCATTATCTGTGTCAATCCTTATTGCTTCCTGTTATATGGTTCTCAGATTCTGAATCTTGTACACAATAAGTCAGACATAGAGCGTAGAGTTCATGCTGTGATTGATAAGTTTGCAGAGCGAGGTCTACGCTCACTTGCAGTAGCATATCAGGTAATATAACGTGTTTCTCTCTTTCTTGATCACGATTTCTGCTGCTTATTTCTGACATGTAAAATGTTGTTAAATGGCATATGTGGTCATGTGCATCCAGCATGTGCTACCCACATATGAGATTTCACACATTGCGTATGTGATCACATGTGTTTCCAAAAAAAAAAAAATGCGAAAAAAATTCCAGAAAAATGCACCATAATTATGTTGTAGGAGTATGGATGGCAGAAATGGGGGTATTTATAGCCGAATGGTGGATTTTAGCTATAAATAAATAAATAATATATATTTGTGTCCAACGGTCATATTTCTGACTGTTGGACAGTATGGCATGGCATGCTACAATATACGATCTCCCAGTGTCTGATAGCACATTTTTGGAGTATGCAATGGCAGCATATGTGAAAATCTTTTTTAGTACTACATGTCCAATATTTAACAATATTGGACATGTAGTACTAAACGCACTTCATAATCTATAATTCCTTGGGTTTGTCTTTCGTTATTGAACAGGAAGTTCCGGAAGGAAGGAAAGAGAGCCCCGGAAGTCCGTGGCAGTTTATTGGTCTCATGCCTCTCTTTGACCCACCCAGACATGACAGTGCAGAGACAATTAGAAGGGCTCTGAATCTCGGGGTTAGTGTTAAGATGATTACAGGTAGATTTCTGCCTTATGACATTATTCTCTATTAGTTCACTGTTGGAAGCTACTCATTAGCATTTGGTGCACAAATTTTGTCTTCTTGAAAGGGGCTTTTTCTTTGGAGGTTAATGATGACAGCTTTAGGGCTTACAACCACCTTTACTATGAGATGTTAATCCCTAATACTCTCATGAATAAAATTTGTGTTTCTGACCCAAGTAATTGGGTTTAGTTGTAGAGCAGACTGCATCTGGTGTTTTTGAAGTTTCAAAGCTTATGCTAAACCTTGTATGGCTTGACTTGGTCCATCGAAGTTCATAATGCACATGACACCATGGCTTTTAAATCTTGTATGAGACAGAGATTACTTGTTCGAGTCATCTCAGTATCGTTTAACATCGAGATGGATTTACATGACATCCCAGACTTAACTCCATCTCGCAAGATAAACAAGATGACTCGGACAATATTTTGAAATTCTCGTCCGAGTCAGTAAAACTCAGCCGAGTCAGCTGGGATTTTTTATTTTTAATTAAAATGATTAACTTCTTTCAGAATTTGAATGCTTATTATATAAATAAACATGATTTTATGATCAAACATGTTCTAATCTACTTTACAAAAAAAAAAATTGAATAAATCATTTTAATCCGAGTTAAATGATATATCTCATTCGAGATGAGTTGACTTGTCCGAGACAACTCAGTCTCATCTATGGATGAGACAAGACGTCATTGCGAGTTTTGAAACATGCATGATGCTGCCATGTTTACATGTTTCAACATTTTCTTGTATTTTCCATTATGTTCTGAGTTCTATATCGTGTCATTCTTGCCCGATTTTCTTTTTTAAGTGATGCAATCCCATTCCTATATTTAATTTGTGGTTTACTTCAGTGAGTGGGTCTTGCTAGCTACTTGACTCTTTCAACTTCTATTAGGTGATCAACTGGCAATTGGTAAGGAAACGGGACGTCGCCTTGGAATGGGAACCAACATGTACCCCTCATCTGCTTTGCTAGGCCAACACAAGGATGAATCGATTGCAGCTTTACCGGTTGATGAACTGATAGAGAAAGCTGATGGTTTCGCTGGTGTTTTCCCGGGTACTGCTTATGATATCTGTGCTTGGTTTTATACTTTAATTAGAGTTTTCACGCACCTATAGCACGGGGCATCCTCTTTGGGGTTAATGGGGTAAAAGAGGAAAAATAAGAAATTTAGATGGGTAATATTGTAAAACGGTAGAAGTAGAAAGAGAATAAAGTTAGAGGTATCTTTGGAAAGAGGAAGAAGAGAAAAGGTAAAATGGCAAAACATGTCCTCGAGATACATTGCTTAAGAGGTATAAATCTTGAGACCAAAGAGAGTGGGACTCACTGTTGTGTTTTATTATATAGATGTCTCCCATGACCAATTGGCTTCTAATTGGTTATCTTTGTGTGTTTTATTCTTCTGTAGTTTGGGCTTAATTTTTACTATTTTTCTGTTGGTTCAGAGCATAAGTACGAAATTGTAAAACGCTTGCAAGCTAGGAAACATATTTGTGGAATGACTGGTGATGGAGTCAACGATGCTCCCGCTCTTAAGAAGGCTGATATTGGGATAGCCGTTGCTGATTCAACTGATGCAGCTCGTAGTGCTTCTGATATTGTTCTTACAGAACCTGGTCTTAGTGTCATTATTAGTGCCGTATTGACTAGTCGTGCTATCTTTCAGAGGATGAAAAATTATACGGTAATAAAAATTTCTCATTTTACTTTACTGTCCACAGTTTGATTACTATTATTAATGTTAATAAATAAGATTAGCTCTCCTCTACTATATGAACTTTTCAACAGTGGGCGATTTTTTTGTAAAAAAAATCTATCTTTATAATTGTTTTTTGATCTGTGATAATGGATTTTCCTGCAGATTTATGCGGTATCCATTACAATCCGTATTGTGGTAAGTTATCTGGTAGTTTTGGTGTTCATGTCTTCTTTTTTATTTTTTTATTTTTAGTCTTTGGGTGCATTATATCGTTACCTTTGGTAAGCACTGGTCGTATACTTCTGATATAAGAATTATGGCCTTTACCAATATAATTGGCTGGGTTCTCTGTAAGTTTTATGGTTTGAGTAAGGCTAGCCTAACTAACTTAGTAAGATTTTGAATCTTATTTGGAGTCGTTGAGCTCACCTTGTGTTATCCAAAAACATGATCCGATGCCACAGGGATATAGAGGTCAAAATTCTATGAACTTTAGAAAAAAAAAACCCCTGAAAAATTGTTATTTTTCACCGTTAAATTTAATTTTTGAATTTGGGAGTTCAGTGGCCTTGCATTTTAAAAACCTTGCATCAAGTCCAAAAAAAATATTTTTTTGATTTTTTATTTATTTGGATCTGATTTTTTCCATGAAATCTAGAGGGCAGTGGTGTTGGATTGCCAATTTGGTAATCCATTTGAACTCAATGACCCCTGATAAAATTTGAAATCTTACTAAGTTAGTAAGGAAAGTGTTGTTCTTATGGTTTTTCCCACTTTCACTTTTCATTGTCTCAGCTTGGTTTCATGCTGCTTGCTCTTATATGGGAGTTTGATTTTCCACCATTCATGGTGCTCATCATTGCCATCCTAAACGACGGTTTGTGTTTTTCTCCTCCTTTACTACTTTAGTGGACTTATTCTTCATTCTTTCTATTACCTTCGTTTTTCTGATTGGCTAACTAGTTAACTATCTTACTTCTTTCTACTGTTTAAACTTTTTATATGCTTTCTTTTTTCTTTCCATTTTCTTATTTGTATTGGTGTCTATAAGTGACTAACCCTCTATCATGTCAGGTACTATAATGACAATATCGAAGGACAGAGTGAAACCATCTCCTCTGCCAGACAGCTGGAAGTTGTCTGAGATCTTTGCAACGGGCATAGTTCTTGGTGGTTACTTGGCAATGATGACAGTCATTTTCTTTTGGGCAGCGTACAAAACAAATTTTTTCCCGGTACAAAGACTTCTCTTTAATAAATGAAAAATTACAAAGTTCGTTAAGTTATTGGGTGTGGCATGTGCTCTTGATTATAAACTCAATATTTTTCAGGGTACTGTGGTGGAGGTTTCGTGTTCTTTGTCAAATTTTCATGTTCTCTTTGATCTCAACATTCAAAATCTTAGTGCAAATTAAATCTGCTTTGTGCCGAAGGCATGGCTTTACTATGTCACCTCTTCATTGGTTATACTATCATGATATCCTAGTTCTTGACTGCCATAATTACTTGGAAAAATATAATTTGGTGGGGGGAAAAAAAGCAGTAAAGAAACAAAAATCGCATACGAAAAACAAGGATTTACGTGGTTCAATAGCGTGCCTATGTCCATGGATCAGAACAAAAACAATCACCATTTTCTTTCTTTAGTTTTACAGTCCTAGAGATCTCTATTTGTAAAACCGGGAGTTGCTAAACGCTTCTATCTCCCCACAAATAGAAAAAAAAAAAAAAAAATTACAGCATAATTCCCTTTTTAGTGGCACTAAAATTTTTGGTCCGGGGGAACTGTACCCTGCACCCCCGCAACCATGCATATACAAGAAGTCCAACCCATATCAAACTTTGATATCATGAATAATTTTGTGCATTGAGGACATACATATTAGTGAATGTATCTATTTAGATCTAGAATATTGGGCTGCTGATTGAATGCATTTCTTCTAGTTTAATGTTTTGTAAATTTAATAAGACCTCTTTTTCTCAATTGTTTGGACTTTGGATTAACAACGCACTCTTCCATAATTTCCAGCGAATATTCAATGTTCCTAGTCTTGAGAAAACACAGCATGACGACATAAAAAAACTTGCTTCAGCAGTGTACTTGCAAGTGAGCACCATCAGCCAAGCCCTTATATTCGTGACACGATCACGGAGTTGGTCTTTTGTTGAGCGTCCTGGCTTGTTACTTGTATCAGCTTTTGTGGTTGCTCAGCTGGTGAGAGAACTTCACATTTCTTTCTATACGAGCATCTTTCATTTAATTTACAGAGTTTCTATTCCCACACCAACTTCTACTAACAACACCCCAAGATGTAAGTTAATTCTACGAGGATTTACATGTGAAATGGGTGGTGATAGTAAAAGTTGGTGTGGAAATAGAATCTCTCTTAATTTATTCAGGGAAACACCCTAACCCTTTTCTTATTATATGCAGATTGCTACCTTGATTGCAGTTTATGCAAACTGGGCCTTTGCTGCGATTGAAGGGATTGGATGGGGTTGGGCTGGTGTGATTGGCTTTATAACATCATCTTTTACTTCCCGCTTGATATCATAAAGTTTCTCATTCGCTACACTCTAAGTGGGAGGGCTTGGGATCTTGTTATTGAACAAAGGGTATGAATGATACTCGTTGGCCATTACATTTTCCCATTGAGAGCAATTTAACACTCCTTGATGTCGGTTTCCAACGGATTCTCTTTTTTGCAGATTGCTTTTACAAGGCAAAAGGATTTCGGGAAGGAAGCACGTGAGCTCAAATGGGCTCATGCACAAAGAACACTTCATGGGTTAGACGCACCTGACACCAAAATGTTTGGTGACCGCGCGAATTTCACAGATCTTAATCATATGGCAGAAGAGGCCAAAAGGCGGGCTGAGATTGCGAGGTGGGTTTCTTTCTTAACAAACAAACATTTAAATCTTGACAAATGGATCAAACAAAAGTGTTTTACAGAGAGCTTCTATTTACACACCAACTTTTACTTATAATATACCAATCTATATGTAAACTTTCATTTAATTTAAAAACTATTGGTGTGTTGTAAGCAAAAGTTGGTCTGCTAATAGAATCTCACTTATTTTAACCTCCCTTTTTCCCTATTCCATCACCATGACATCTATTTCTCTTTTTCTTTTTTGAAAATTACAATGACATCCTTTTTGCCACTTGTTTAGTTTACTGTTGCATATAATATAATTGAAGATGACTAGAATTTGATTACTTACGTATCATCGAGGGAACCAATTTTGTTTCTTAATGGGACAGAGTTTCCAAAGTATTCAGTATTTGATGAATTTTTGTTACTTTGTGCACATTGGATGCTTGGCCGGCAAATGCTAATTCAATAATTTACACTCTTAAATGACTGAAATTTGTTAAACCAACATAGTCTATTGTACGTCTTTAATGTTGGAAAAAAAATAAAAAAATTGTTTCACCAAGGTCCCCAAAAACTCAATTCTTAGTTTTATAGACCTTATAATTCGATCCAAACACGATATAACTATGTGTGATGCTTACAAATGGAGTTGGACCCACCATTCAATAGTAATATACACAAACAATGAACCAATTTGACACCTATAACGACCTCTGATGATTGGGACAATAAATGATAAATGTGAAGGCTTACTCGATGAGAACACTCACTGACTCGTTTTGTTTTGTTTATTATGGTTGGTTGCAGGCTGAGGGAACTAAATACACTGAAAGGTCATGTAGAATCAGTAGTGAGATTGAAGGGTCTCGACATAGAGACAATCCAACAAGCCTATACTGTCTGATTGAGATCCCTTGTTTTCCGTATCCTCTAAATATACTTTTTGTTGGTGCTGTGAGTAAAGCATCTTTGCGTGTTCAGGAGTCCACTCTATTTGTACTGTTTTGCGACAAACCCGCTTTCATATATTATTATTTCGCCATATGTAGACGGTTCTTTTATAATATAGTGCTTGTTCTCTGTGCAATCAGTTTTAGCTTTGTGGGTTCTCTTGCTGGTTTTCTCTCTGTTTTTTCTTGAATTACTATTGACACCTCAACTTTTACTTATTACATCCCAATTTCTTAAATTATAAATCACACACTAATTAAAGATTAAAATACACCATTCAACATTACCAATGTATGATTCAATTCATTACTTCAACATTATAACACTTGTTCAAAGAATCTCAGTACTTGTTTACGATTATGATTAGGCTCATGTAAAATCCTAAACCCAAAAAATAGAAATCTAGCAATAATTTTTTTATTATTTTAAAGTGAGACTTCTATTAGCACCCAAATTTTATTCTCAACTCTCAACCATTCACTTATTTTCTTTATTTTTAATTGTGGTGTAATAAGTAAAAGTTGGGGTTGGCATGAGCTAGCAACTCTCCTTTTCTTTTAGCCTTTCAAGTTCTACACTGAGAGACAAAAATGCTGGGTAGGGACGATTATGCTTTGGTATGTTATCATTTGTTCTTGTCAAAGCCTTTTTAACCTTTTTTTCGTCTGCTTTGTGAGGCATCTCAGCAGAAGCTATCTAGGTAGCACAAATTTCATGGTTGATGTTATCTTTTGTGGAATATTTCACAGTTGAGGTTCATGTCATGGTTCAAAGTTTTGTTCCATTTTCAGAATATTCTTGATTTCGGTTGGGATGATAAAAACAGGGAACTTTTAGAATATTTTGCTTGAGACGATTTCGATTATTCGTTTGACCGAAACCTTATGGGTTTCTATTCCCTATCGCATCCTAATTGCATTAGTACTAAACTTCCATTCAACTAAGGGAGAATCAAGCTATCTACACGAAACACCCCTTTAAGCATGCTCACATTAAGGCATGTTTGAGATTGCTAGATTTTTACCCTGGATGACGACGGAGGTATACAACAACACCCTCGATATATTGAAGGCACATCGAGGCGTACAACACTACTAGTCGTCTAAGAGCAACCCCAACGCAAATAGGCATATCTGTCGAGCATTTTAGTGTGGAGAGTCATCTTGCCTATTCAAGGGATTTTCACTCCGACCGTACTAGTTAAAATAACTCTACAAATTCAACTATTATAAAATGTTTCACAACTCTCATTGTATTTTCTACCAACTACAGGTAAAAAGTGAAACTCACTCTATCCTCTTGCCTCTTCCCACTCTCTTCAAAATATTTCAAAATACAAAAGCCTCAGTCCGAGTGAGTTAAGGTGCCTTTCAGAAGACTCTAACACTGTAAAATGACAATTTGGAGAGGATACAAAGTCAGAACCTAAGCCCGTTGGTGTTACTCTAATAAGAGAAGATTGTTGGTTGAAGCTGTGATATGTTAAAAGGTCTACAATGGAATATGAATTAAGATTGCTTTCCCCTTAATATCTACATAAAAAATCATATATAATTATGGAATTATCATTTTTAATTAGTCAATTCTCACATTCCTAACCTCTTTCTTAATAATATATATATTTTTTTATTCAACTTTTTAATTAAATCCATCATTACTAAGTGCCAAACATTTCCAAAAAGACTAATTTTCAACTTCATTCAAATAATATCAACAAATTACTACAAAAGAGAGATGAAACACACTACCAATCCCCCACCCCCATAATACATATATAAAAAAAAATCCCAACTTTTATTACGAATCAAACACTAAAAAGAGAAGAAAAAGGGCAAAGTTGAGATGGGAGACGATCTAGTGATCTACTGGTGTGATGAGGCATCGATCTCATTATTTTCCTCTGTGTATCTCAATCTTCTTCTCAAGTTCATCTTTTTTGGCCCCCACAATCTTATCTACTTCTTTACCCTTTTTGATGAGCACGAATGTTGGCATCGCTTGCACCCCAAATTCCTGAGCTATGTCCTGTACTCATCATCAATCATTGAATCAAATTTCAGAAAAAGAAAAAAAAAAAAAAAAAAACCCCTAAAAAGTCTTAAAAAATAACATCAAAATCATCCATTTCGACCCTAAATTACAGCTAAAAAGGGGGGAAAGAGATCAATACCTTCAACTCATCGACATCGATTTTGACAAAGACAACTTCTGTGAATTTTTCAGCCATTTGGTGGATGGCTGGTTCTATGAATCGACAGGGACCGCACCATGATGCAGAGAAATCGATCACCATCTTCAACAAAAATAAACCCAGAAGAAAGATCAAGATCAAGATCAAAACCCTAATAAACCAAAGACAGACAGAGAGTGATAGGGGTTACCAGTTGAGAAGATTCTTTGAGGGAGTCGAAGTGAATCCTCCATTCAGTCGAAGAATGGAAAGCTTTAACACGAGAATCCTCTGAGGACGATGGAACACTAGCAGGGGGCGACACCAATGAAGAAAAAAACGAACCCATTCTCTCTCTCTCTCTCTCTCACAAACCCTAACTGAAGTTGGTTCAATTGAAACTTAGAAGAGTTTCTTCACCCTTTGTGATCCAAACCTAAATCCCCTTTCGACTACGCCCAAGCACAAACTCAATGGATCTGGGTCGGGTTTGGGTTGATTTTTTTTTTTTTTAATTATTATTATTTATTTTTATTGATAAATCTGTTTTTTATGAGTTCAGTAACTCGGTATTAATGGGATTTGAACCTAGGTCTCTGGTATCATCACCCAGAGACTTTACCAAAGTTAATGAAGTATTGGAGAAATTTCAATGGCTCTGGGAAACATAAAAAGTTTCAATGGTCGAGGACCATTAAAATCTGTAGGCCTTGGCTCATCAAATTTTCTTATCAAAATTTTCAATTGTCATGTAGTGATCGTGACATGACATTATTTCTACTCCACTAGTCCCAGAGGCATTATCCACCTTCCCCTAATTTTGGAAACATAAAAAATTCCAACGGTCTTATATTGTTAAAATTTGATTTCTAAAATTCGTGGCTCATAATATTTTTCAGTTTTCACATAGTGAGTGTCACATGACATTATTTCCATTCCATTAGTCCCCACTCCATTTTGGGAACATAAAAAATTCCAGTGGTCTAAAGTCATAAAAATTCAATTTCTAAAATTCGTGGGCTTCTGTCTGATGATTTTTATTTTTAAATATTTCAGTTTTCATGTAGTGAGTGGCACATGACTTATAAAAAAATTGGTCTAATCCATGAATTTTAGAGAGCCATGGTGTTGGGTTATCAATGTGGCAATCCATGTAGGTCCAATGTCCCTTATTAAGATTTGAAAGCTTACTATGTTAGTCGCTAGCCTAACTCTTTCCATTAAGGATCCATCCAGATCAAAGATGAAGAAAAAATAATTCTAATATCGATTCGACTTGTAAAGGAAGCATTAATGAAGATTTAGAATGTTGACGTCATATTTACCTTATTAGTCATCGAGTTGAAGGATCTATCCAGAACAAAGAAGAATACAAAAGCAAAAAAAATCTTTAATGAAGACTTGACTTGTAAAAGAAGTTCTAATGGAGATTTAGAATGTTAAATTAATATTTATCAAGTTGAATGACCCATCATAAATAAGTGAAGAAGGAGAAGAAAGAGGAGGAGAATAAGAAAAGGCTCTAATGGAATTTGGTTTGTACAAGAAAATTTTCCTTCTTTCACACTTACAACTTGTCACATCAAACGAAAAAAAATGTCACTTTGAATATCATGTTGATGATCCTACTACATGTAGACTTATTCATATTGTATACACCACCCTTAATCAATCTCTTTTTTTTTTTTTTTCGATAACAGGGTGTTTGGACGTACATTTGACTAGAGGGACCAGATGAGCTAGGGCCAGAACCAAGGCATATGGGACCTTTATTTGGGGATGTGCAATGTTCGCAAATCACACGCACCAGGTAAGTCAAGGAACGCCCTCGTGGGTGGCTCTGAGGAAACATTGCTCATACTGGGTATCGAACACACAATATTTCTTACCCATGAAAAACATGATTCAAATTTGAATCTCTAAACTATTCAATTAGAATATTAGCTTTTCCCTAAACAAAAATAGCCACACCTCCACTAACTCAAAAGTTTGACGAGACATTCTTTCTGCTCTACTAGCTCCAAAAATGTTTTTCTTGCCTCTTCGTAGTTGTAAGTAGCCCATTCAAGATAGTAAAACATTAGCCTCAAGTCCTCAACCCACATTTGATTTTCTCCATCAAACAAATGATTGAGATGCTAAGAAAAAAAATTCCAAAAGAAGTATATACTACTCCTTAGAAGGTGTATACCAAAAATAGAAAATATTTTTTTTCTCTTTTATCTCAACTGGTGTTTGTTTCTATGAAGCTTCTATTATAGGATTAGATCCCACCTAAGAAAACAAATGCCAAAATAAGAAAAGACTCGGTGATTTTCTGACTCCCTCTCTGACATACTCTCTTGACATGATATGTACGTAGAACCATAGATTTTTTTTCCCCTTGGGAGGGATGCGCAATCGTGTATCCCAAGGAAAAAAACCTATGGTTCTATTCACATGCCACGTCAGAAGAGTGGAGGGGGAGTATGTCAGATGGGGGAGTCAGTTTATCATTATTAGTAAGAAAATGCTCCAATATTAAAGTAATTAGATTATTAGAAATCAACCAATATGTTTGTTTTCTAATGTGTATTAAAATTCATAAAGAGATGAGTGAAACATTCATGGATATGTGAGCCCTAGAAAACAATGTAACTTATAGTAATATTAGTGCCCAGTGGAACAATGTGCTAAAAAACAAATTTCGTTTTGGGGTTTGAGATTGTCCTATAGCTTTACTATCATATTAGGAATCCATTTGAAGGTATCAAAGAAACATATATTTATACTTGATTACACACGCACACAAGCACATACACATAGATGGAGGGCATGCTATCATGGTGGTTGGGTCTAGTGTTGGGAGTTCTACCTTTGCTTGTGTGGGCACTCTGGTCTTGGACTGAACTTTGGTTCTTAGTTCCTCTGAGTGGAGCTAATGTCCCTCCTGGTCATTTGGGTCTACCCTTCTTAGGAGAGATGCTAAATTTCCTTTGGTACTTTAAAATCGTACGTCGACCCGATGATTTCATCAAATCCAAGCAAGAAAGGTAAGCCGTTCATTCATTTGATTTGCTATGTAAACAGTCCTTATGGCTACTCCCAAACCAAATTTAAATTTTTTTAAAGGGGATCCGCCCCTCATGAAACCAGAAAAAGCGATGATTTTGTAAGTCAACTAGACAAGGTAACTCAAAAACTCACTGACAGTGGCAGGTGCAAGAATCATAGATTTTTTCTCTCGTGATACACAACTACATGTGTTTTATGGGGATTTGTGTATCTCAAGGGAAAAAATCTACGATTCTTGCAGGTACATGTCAGTTGAGTTTTTTGAGTCACCCTGTCAAGTTGAGTTACAAAATCATTACACAAAAAGAAAAGAAAAAAAGAATCATGACTTTCTGACGCTCCCTTTGACACACGCCCCCATATGCCCCCTGACGTGGCATGAGCTAGAACCATAGATTTTTTTTTCCTTCGGGATACACAACTGTACATCCCCATAAATATGTGTAGTTGTGTATCCCGAGGAAAAGAATCAAATGGTTCTAGCACATACAACATCAGGGAGCGTGTGTCAAGGGGAGGGGGCGTCAGAAAATCATTATTCAAATAAAAAAATGAAATCCAACCTTTAAAACACAAAATCCAAATGTCAAACATGTATCCCAAGGATATATCTTGCCTATTATCTATGCAATTATGCACTTTTCTAATAGAAATGCAATTTTTTATAGAACTTAATTTTGTACTTTAATGGATCTTAAGAGATGTCTTCAATGACTTATGTCTGTCGATATGAGGTATTGGATTTCGTATTTTAATGATTGGGGTTTCGTGTTTTGTTTTTTAATGAGTCAATGCATGGATCCCAACCCATATTTTATTAAGACTTATATATATATATATATTTGAAAAATTAATGTTAAATATAATAGGGCAACTCCGCTTAGTTTCTAACCGACTTGGATCCATTTTCATTTGAGAAAATGACTTCAAGGATCCCTGTAGAAGGAATTTTTTTTCTTCTAAATAATCCCTAAGTTTTCAACTGTAGCTTGTAGAACATTTAGTAAACTTTTTCTTTCTAATCCCTGGACCTCATCTCCCATAATTCTCACGATTGAATGTCTTAACCGTTCAAACTCATCGTTTTCATCTAAAAATTAGATTTTTGACATCTCAATTGAATTTCAGAGATTTCATTCCGTCGAAAAGGATTTTAAAAGAAGAAGAAGTCATTTTCAAGGGTTTTTTTTCAAATATTTTGAAGATGTATGTAAGAAACTAGAATTTTTTTTTTTCTTAGTTTTTGGATGAAATTAATCAAGAATGATTCTTTTGGGTTGAAATCATTTAAACAAATTGTAAACTCAAGTTTTTAGTTGATCTTCCTATGTATTTTAGTCGAAAAAACTCAAAAATTAAAAATGAGTGAGTTTTGCTAGTGTCAAGTTCACCACTTTTTATTTAAAAGGTGGTGAACTCGACACTAATTAAAAAACGTCGAGTTTGACAATAAATAAAAACTAGTGAACTCGATAGTAAATAGTAGTGAGTTCGACAGTAAAAATTGTGAACTTGACACTAAATAAAAAAATGTTGAGTTCGACAGTAATAAAAAGTGGTGAACTCAACAGTAAATAAAAAAGAGGTGAGTTCACCAGTAACGAGGGACTGTTAAGAAAGAAAAAAGTTTACTAAATGTCTTATCAAGCTACCACACAAAACTTAGGGATTATTTAGAAAGAAACCCTTCCACGAGAATGCTTTAAGTAATTTTCCTTTTTCATTTTCAAGCTGACTTGGCCAAGTTTTGAGTTGACTCGGAGGAGGTTTCAAACTATAATCTCTTGACATTTCTTGTTTGCTTCACTTGATGATCAGATATGGTGATGGAGTTGGAATGTATAGGACCCACCTATTTGGATCTCCATCAATCATCGCATGTTCCCCAACATTAATCAAGTTTGTCTTACGATCGGACGATCTCTTTTCACTCCAATGGCCATCATTAGAACTTGTGGGCTACAATTCTATAGTTGCAGTGCATGGCAAGCCCCATACAAGGCTGAGGAGCTATGTCACTAATGCAATCAACGGTCCTGATGCTCTCAAGAAAATAGCTCATATAGTTCAGCCCCATATCGTATCTTCTCTACATTCATGGGTCAACAAAGGAAAAGTCAAAGGTCTTGATGAAATTAAGAAGGTAAACAGTTTGATACATTTTGTACTACATGCATATGTTCCGGCCCAAGCTATGTTTTAAAACTCATCAAGTCCAATCAAATTTTGGCCAAATCAATCTAATTTTGAAAAAATCAAAATAGCGAAGATAACACAAAAACACATAAAGATTTACGTGGTTTGACAGTGTGCTTATGTCTACGAAACAAAACAAGAACAATCATTATTTTCTCATCATTTTTACAGCCCTATAGATCTCTATTTATATAATTGAGAGTTACCAAAAACATGTAAACTCCGTAAAACAGAAACCCCCGTAATTCTACGTAACGCAACAGAATACAAAACATTTACACAACACCAACTTCTTTGAATTTTGAATTGGTTAGTCCGTAAAACATGTTTAATCCAATGTTGTGTCATCAATTTGAAATTTGGATCAAATCAACCCAAAATTATACTACGATTGATTAAAAACTCGATCGAATATACATATTTTGCTCCTACATGTCTTCACAATGGCTCATATAGTCAGGATAGACTAAAGTTAGCCTGATACCCTTGGTAAGAGTAGAAATCTTACTAAGGGTAGTTGGCCCACATGGATAGCAACATTGGCAATTCAACACCACAGTCCTCTAGATTTCATAGTTAAAATCAGATTTATAAAATATATATATGATTTTTTTTTGGCTTGATTGAAGGTTCTGAAAATGCATTGCAGCCAAACTCCCAAATTTAAAATTAAAATTCAATGGTGAATTTTTTTTATTATTTTTAAAATTTTATTTGAAGTTCATAAAATATGTAAGCATCCAATCATGTTTTTCCACTTATAAGCCTAGTGGCATTTGCAATATTTAATTTCTTTTTTGATATTTTATAGGTTACCTTTGCGAACATCGGTAAGATATTTGTCAGCCTCGAGCCAGGCCCCCTTTTAGACATGATGGACCGGTACTTTGTAGGGCTGGTGAAAGGTTTTCGAGCACAACCCTTCGATTTTCCAGGAACTTCATATCACCATGCACTTCAGGTAATAATTTGCAACACAATAAACCAATAATTTTGTTCTATTTGTGCCTTGTATTTTGTTATGAGTCGTGCTAGAGTGACCTCAAGCTGGAACCTCATATCGCACTACTTGACGTAAAAGTGGATAGGAACCATAAATGCTTTTTATCAAAACTTCAACATTATTCTTTAAGTCGTGCTAGAGTGACCTCAATGGGAGACACGCGGGGGACACCTTGACCTGGTGGAGCGCAAATGTCTGTAGATGCATTTTACTTGTATCTCAGAGAAACGCATCTATGAGCATGTGTGCACCACCACATCATGATGACCCCCATGTGTCTCCCACTGAGGTCACTCCAACATTAATCTTATTCTTTTGCTAGTGGTAACCTTTATTCTCTTGGTGGTTTTATGGTAAAAGTGTTCGTCGTAGGAACAATCATGTCTCTGTACAATTTATATAGGTTAATTTACTAAAAAAATACTCAATCTTATTATCAAAACGGTAAGAAATAAAATGAATAATTTTTTTTTTTTTTTTACAATTATCATACCTTAAATACCTTTTTTAAACTTTATATTAAAATTACTTAATTACTCATCTTTTAATTTATATTCAAATTACATTCATAGGCTCCTATCTTTATTAGCCAACATTATATAAAAGAGTTGGCTTTTGATAATGTAAAATGTAAAAATGGTTAAAAGGTAGAAGAAAGAGAAAATGACATTTTTGGTACGAAAAATTGAAAAACTATTATTCATTTTATTTTTACTGCTTTAGTAAAAAAAAAATTATTTCCGAAAATGGTAACTTGCACTTTTCAAAATTAAATTAACTAATGCACCTTTTTGGGAATTTTTCAATTTTAGATCTCCATTTTGGTAATTTGCACATTTATATCCCTCTGATAAACTCATTTTAGGAAGATTGAGACGCCCATAGACGTAGTCAATCTTGCCTAACCACGTAAATTTTGTGTTGTGCTTCTATTATTTTGATATGCAATTTTGTTTTTTATTTTTTTATTTTTTTTATTTTTAGCATCCATTCTCGTCTATGCTTTTCAACCAATCTGCATAGCAAAGCCAACAATATAAGCTAAATGGAGTTTAATTATGTATATTTCACAGTGTCGAAGGAAGCTAACGACAATTTTTCGAAAAGAATTGGAGAAGAGGAAAGAAAGTGGAAGCAATGATAGAGATGATCTAATGAATGGATTGATGACGATGAAAAATGAGGAAGGGAAGCAATTATCCGACGATGAAGTTCTCGATAACATTGTTTCTCTTGTTATCGCAGGCTATGAATCAACTGCCGTTGCATCAATGTGGGCTCTTTATTACCTTGCCAAATTCCCCGACGTGCTTCAAAGACTTCGGGTAATTCAGCTAAGCATAATCAAAGAAATTAATTATTATTATTATTGTGGTTTTTACTTGTTTCCAATTTAATTTATATCAACCTTGGCTAATTGAATTGTAGGAAGAAAATTTGGCCTTGAACAACAAGAAGAAAGGGGATTTCATTACAAGTGAAGAGCTTACACAATTGAAATACACAAGCAGGGTATGTCAGTTGAACTCTTGTCTCTCATGACATCCCTCATGAACTTTTTTTTTTTTTCTTTTTGCTTCTTAAGTATATTTCAGATGAAACAGATTCATTAATTTCTAATTCAATTATTTGAAATCTTTGGGAGTGTTTCTTATTGTAATTCAAACTTCAAAAGATTTCGTTTTACGTTTTTAATTTCAGTAAAACTCCATTTGAACATTGATAAATTTGGTGTCCAACTCAAAACCAATTGGCTATGAGTGGAGAGGCACAGGAGCTTATAAGGAGAGAGATAAGGTAATAAGTGTCCGATGTGGGACTAAACTCAATGCAACAATGAAAATTTTGACACCTTGGTTTGTCAAATTTTATGAAATTCGACAGTCTTGGGCCGTCAAATATGGTTTTTTTTTTCACATTATGTTCCTTGGGTCTTGAAATGCGATCAATGTAAACTCCATTATAGGTAAAATCATTTTCTTGGCCTTGTAGGAGACGAATGTGCTTGCACACGCCGATAATTATGTTCGAATAGAGTTATTACTGCAACTAAACACTGCCTCCATCTAGGCCTTGAATGTCACATATACATGTCTTATTGTGGATCAATGGCTTTCTCATCTTATGTGTAGGTGGTGGAAGAAACAATAAGAATGGCAAATATTGCACCGTTCATCTTCCGAGTGGCTAACAAAGACGTCGATTACCAAGGTAGGTAACTAAATTACAAATCACAAATAATTACAAGTTCACGAATAACAAATTAAATGATTCGAGAGTTATTTCTTGCAGGTTATAGAATACCAAAAGATTGGAGAGTTATCGTATGGATTCGTTACCTTCATACGGATCCAAATAACTTCGATAATCCCATGAACTTCAATCCAGATAGATGGAATGTGAGTTTAAATAATTTTGGTTTCTTGTAAAGCTTTTGGTTAATTAGTTAGAATTAGAACTAAATTAGTGAACCGAAATTAAATTCAGGAACCAACGAAACCTGGCACGTACCAAGTGTTTGGAGCGGGTCCAAGAATTTGTGCAGGAAACATGCTCGCTCGGATTCAACTTACCATTCTTCTTCACCACTTGGCTATAGGATACAAGTAAAAATAAATAAATAAAATATTATTATTAATTTACGTTGTTCGTTAATGTTTAATTTTTGTGATTATTACAACATTATTAATTTACACTCTATTTTTGTTGATCTAATTGTGGATGTATAGGTGGGAATTAATCAATCCAGATGCAAAGATAATGTACCTTCCTCATCCAAAACCGGTGGATGGCGTCGAGATTAAGTTTAGTGTGATTTGATGAAGTACCCCTTTAATTTTATTATGTTTTAATGGATTTAATTATAATCCAAGATTCATTTATACATCATTTGAATTTAAAATTAGTTGGTTTTAGATATCAATATCATTTTGTAGTCTTGTTTAATTATCACTTGTTATTATTTTAATTTCCTTCTTGGTGGGATAGTAATCCAAAATCACTTAATATCTTGAGTGAAATTGGCAAGAGTGCATGGTTTCAAAATTAGTCCTAGACCGAGATGTATCGCCCGAGTCGTCTCAATATCAAGCATGGATGAGACAGATGGACAAGTTAAATTTTCGAACGAGATATAGAACCTCATGTTCATTTTTCTATTTTTTGAACAAGATGTCTCAAACGTATCGGAAAACTCGTCCGAGATGACTTGGTATTTGGCGTGGATGAGACGAGGTATGAATCCGAATTTTAAAACCATGCAAGAGTGTGAATCTTGGGAATGCATTTTAATTAGAATATTGCACTTTATATCTTATCCATGGTTTTTAAATTCGGTTTCACGTCTCGTCTCATTTATCCCTAATACCAAGTTAACTCGGACGATACGTCTCGTCTTGTTCGAATTGTCTCGTTTGGCATTGAGACAATGATTTTTAACCATTTAAAAAATTTGAAATTTTGTGAAAAAATTCATAAATGATTCCTATAAAAAAAAAAAAATCATAATACACCTACCAAAATGAATAAATTAAATATTTACATTGAGAATATAGGGTTGAGAATGTTTAACTCGTTTGTCCTTTTAACTTGAACGAGATTTTGAAAATCTCGTCCGATACATATCGTTTGTCTTACGATTTATTCATTACTATTAGGTATCGTTTGTCTCGGACGAGATATTAGAAAATCTCATCTGAGACGTCTTGCTTATCTCATGATATGTGGTTGTCTCAAATAAATTTGTGAGTTGGTCTCATTCAGTAGCAATATTAAGTTAACTTGGGTGATACATCTCAGTCTCATACGAGTTTTAAAATCATGATCTTATCTCAATTATTGGACTTCATATTTATTGGTTGGAATTGTGAGTGAACATATGAGTTCCCCTTTCACGAGTGTACCGGTCCCAAACCATTAAATATTTTTGGTGTCTTTCTCTTTTAAGTTGCAAAATTGAATTTTTTATGGGCCAGACTTTGATCGGTCAAAGTTGCCAAATGTAGGGCCATTGAATGGTCATTTTAACACAACTGCGACACATCAATTCTCACGCAGGTGTGTGGGGACTATTGCTTTGAATCTTAAAAGAAGTGCACATCATTTAAGCTGGGACCACCATTTCTCCTAATCAAGATCATTATAAACCATTATATCTTTAGTGATTGGTACAAAATGATCCCAAAAGTGAGTCTTGTGGATCCGCTTACACTCAGTGCCCTTAATTTGTGCTTCATCCATTTTGAATCCGAGGATGATTAGACATAACCACTCCTAGTTTTAGGGGAAAAAATCATGGTTTTAAAATCGTGTTTGATCTTCTTTTTTCTTTTTTCCTTTTTTTTAGATATTCGATAAGTGGCGGATCTAAAAGGAATCAAATCGTTTCGATTCTATTTGATGAATATCCAATTGATTAGTTTCGTCATTTTTTTTTTTTTTTTTTACATTACAAGAGTCGAATGAAAGTTTCCCAACCTTTTAAAGTTAATGGATAATATGTAAAGTTCTTCAATTTTTCATATAAACTATGAATTCGAGTTCCAATTAGCATTTTTTTCATGAAAGTTTATTACTTGTAAATTTGAAATATCGTGTGGACGCTTTCATAGATAAAGTGTTGTCTTGAGAAAAGCTTTGCAATGAATTGTATAAGACATATTAATATATTTCTAAACCCAAGGGGGTTGGCCTAGCAACAAGGCAAACCTTGATAAACTCCTCAAGAAGGGTAGGTCAAGTGTTCAAAATCCCACGAAGCAATGACTTCCTTAGGACCACACTCCAGGGTTTGCTTGCTCTCAACTCAACCAATTGCACAAAGGACTTTTCGAGGGGACAATGTGTGTGATCGTGGGATTAATCTCACCTGAAGGTGGGGGTACCCACAATAAGCAATATTTTTCTCATTTTTTCTGTGATGGAAAAACCCTTGAATGTAAAGAAAGATTTTTATTGAGTTATGATAGTCCGACTCATTTTTTTATACGCTCCTTTTACAGAATCGTAGATCCTTTGTTTTGGGATACACAAGGATAAATCTTTATGGTTTTGTATAGTTCTGTGAAAAGACCGTACAAAAGACATACAAAGAAGTGAGTCAGATTAGCAAAACTCTCTTACTCAAATTGTTATTTGTATCGTTTAAGTTTTAGTTATTTCAGAATTGCAATCAAAATTGAAAATGAAAACAAAAAACTAAAATAAAATATATGATGGTTTCTATGGAGGTCATTTTTGTGATTGACCTCGAGATTTAATAATGAACGATTCGGATAGGAGACAATTTTATCTCTCCACAGTTTCAGTTCTCTGTACCTCCAAAATTGATTTGTTTTACGCCATTCAAGTATTTCAGCTTGTTTCAAAAAATAGAACTTGATTAATTGAGTCCCCTTGCAAAAGTTTTTATTTTCTCTTGAAATATCATTTATTTTTAACCTTTATTTGAGGTTTCAAGGTAGAAGGAAGCATAATATTGAGGTTGAAGATGAGGATAAAATATTATTATTCTTTATATCCAAAGCAATGATTTGCATCAGTTTGAAAAACAAGGGTATTTAGGTCATTATATTAGTCTTTCAAAGAAAACTTTGGTCAAGAATATGTCATTAATTTGAAAACCCAGGGAGGAATCTCAAATACTCATCAAACTTAAAGTGGGTCTGCTTAAATCACCCTTGTTTTTATCACCTCAAAGTCTGAGTAAAACCCGACAAGTGCACCAGTCTCGAGTTTGAGTTTTTGAAAACCAAGCAACAACGGCTACTCTCTCTCTCTCTCTCTCTCTGTAACCCAAAACATTAGGTCAAAAATCTAACTAGAAACCCCATTTGATTCACAGAATGAGAATGGGTTTACTGCTATGGTTCCTCTCTTTAATGGCAGCAACAACCACCCTTTTAAGCAATTTTTCTGTAGCTCTAACTGAAGATGGTAAAAAAAAAAAAAACCCCATTTTTTTTTACTTCTTTTTCTCCATTTATTTTCAATAATTTCTCTTTATTTACTTTGTTTGATCTTTGGTTTCAGGAAAAACTTTGTTAGAGATCAAAGGGTCCTTCAATGATACCAGAAGATTTCTCATTAATTGGAGAGTTTCTGATGCCTCTCCCTGCAACTGGACTGGCATCACTTGTCATCTCCAAGACCATAGAGTCCGCTCTCTGTATGTTCAAATCCCCATTTTTAATTTTTTTTCTTCAGATTTAATATTTTTTTCTTAATTTTCTTGCTTTTTCAGAGATCTACCTTACATGCAACTTGGAGGGATTATATCTCCAAGTATTGGGAAGCTCAGTAGACTTCAAAGACTGTAAGTCCTCGTCCCTCATTTTTAATGAAGAAAAAAAAACTTTAATGACTATTAGTTGCTTTATTTATTTTGAGAGCTGTTATTGGTACCCCAACATTTACTTATTACATCACAACTGTTCATTTTAATTCCGAAAACATGTTTTTCCAGTGAATTCGTCTCTTTTATAATCAACGAATTCGCTGACAAATTACTAGCAACATCACTGATATGGAAAAATCATTGGTATTTTAGCAGCGAATTCGTTTGGTAACAAAAGTGACAAATTCACTCGAAAAACATGTTTTGGGAATTATCATGAACAATGTGCTGAACTCGGAATTTTTCATATTCAGCTCACAAAATGGAGATTCACCCTTTTTTTTAGATTTATATTTGTTAGATTTAGGATTTTATATGTGCCCAATTCTAATTGTAATCAACCGTTGAAGTTGTTTGAATGTGTTATATGTTGTGTAAATGTCTTGTATGCTGTTGCGCTACGCAGAGCTGCGGGGGTCCCAATGCCCGGTCAGCGGGCGGAGCCCTCGTTCCAAATTTTTTAAGGAGTATGAAAAGGGCAATCATGTAATATTTTCTTAAGAGGTTTTCTATTTTGGAGAGTTTTACATGTTTTGGTAACTCTCAGTTATATAAATAGAGATTTCTAGGACTGTAAAACTTATGAGAAAATAGAGTGATTGTTCTTGTTCTATTCTGTGGACGTAGGCACATCGCCGAACCATGTAAATCCTTGTGTTTTGTGCGATTGTGCTATCGCTATTTCGATTTTTCACGTTATAATGCTTTGTAATGTTGAAATAATAACTTGAACCAAACTTTTGTAGTGTTTGAATGGTGTGTTTTAATCTTTAATTAGGGTCTGATAAATAATTTATGAAATTAGGGTCTAATAAGTAAAAGTTGGGGTGCCAATAGCAGCTCTCTTTATTTATTTTTTGGTTTTTATTTCAATTTTTGTATTTTTTTTTTAAAAATTATTAGGGCCCTTCACCAGAACAGCTTACATGGATTCATTCCTACTGAAATAGCTCACTGTACAGAGCTCAGAGCACTGTGAGTGAAAATTGGGTTTCTCTCTCTTTTCCTTATCCTTCATTACTTTTTTCTTTTTTATTATTATTTTTAGATTTTTACCCGAAAATGTATAATTTTCTTTGAATTACCTTTTACAGGTACTTAAGAGCTAATTATCTTCAAGGATCCATACCACTAGAGATTGGAAATCTTTCCCATCTCACCATACTGTAAGATATCTGTTTTTTCATTTTGCCTGACTTAGATTTGATCTTTTTTCATCTGATTTTTACCCAAATTTTTAATGTAAATGTTAATTTAAGTAGACTTATTTATATAGTTAGTTTATTTACCCAATTTAATATGTCGGAACACAAATGTAGGGATCTATCGAGCAATTCGTTGAAGGGGTCCATCCCTTCCTCTATTGGCCATCTCACACAGTTGCACTTTTTGTAAGTTTAAATCTTTGTTGTTGTCATGTTATGGAATGGGCTTATGGGCATTGTTAATTTTGACTTTGATAGCGTAGTAGTGTACTTATACCATGCTATTGCATCTCAGGAACCTATCGACCAACTTTTTCTTGGGTGAAATCCCAAGCATTGGAGTTCTAGGCACTTTTGGAAAGAAATCGTAAGTCATCTCATCGTGTCTACACATCGTTTTTAAGCATGTTTTGTATCGCTGTCATGCTTGTCATCATCATCTTCATTTATATGTCGTATTGAGTTTGGCACTAGGGGAGACCCACGAACAAATACACCTTTTGTCCATGATCACAAGGGTATAAATGGTATATTGTATGGAAAAACATCATGAGGTGTTCAGCACTCACATATGAGTATAAATTTTATGCTCCTAAAAAACTAAAGTCAAATTTAAATAAAAACAATCATCTACAACCTTATTATTTTCCACCAACTTCATGAAAAAAACTACCAATATCTTGTACATCTCTACCGTTGTACCTCAAGTTCAATCAAAATTAAAAGCTCCCTAAATCAATAGAATTAAAACCTTTCGAGAAAGGGTTTCTGGGTTTCGGGAAGGTTTTTCGAAATTGTTCAAAGGTTTCCAGAAAGGGTTTCTGGGATTCCCTAACTTCTTCAGATTATCCGATTTGCTGAAATGCTGCGTTTTTGTACTTGGAAAGATGTTTACAATTTTGGGGTGTCTACAGTCATCCTAATACATTCAAATTGAATCTCATCTAAAACAAGCTTCAACTAATGAATTTATAAAATCTTTCACTCGTGAATGGACCCACACATGCAAAGGTCTTCGAAAACTAATTCTAATTAGAAGTTGTATCAAGGCCAACTCTTAACAGTTTTGTGCCAAAATATCAAGTTCGCATTATGAATCTTCTGTTGTTTCTTTCAACTCTATGCAGAGCCTTGAATCTTTTGTAAAGGCTTGGGCCATCAAAACCTATGGAAATGTTTGATTTGAGGGTGATTTGGTCATCAATTTAATGGACTTCTTATTAAACTTTGTTTTTCACCGACTACCCAAAAAATGTAATAAATCAAATGGATATGGATTCACATTAGGTCAAGCTTAAACATTGAAGTTATATGGATCAAATGGGACCACTCCTTCCCTACATCTATGCGACATGTACAACTGTTAGTATTACGGATTAATGTTCATGCTTATAGTTTATCTTGTTGTTCTTTACATCCTTGATAGAAAATATGTTGGTAACTCCAACCTTCAAAGCGGGATGTGAAAAAATTGAAGAGAACGAACAAGGAAGAAAATCAACCACAACACAAGATCTACGTGGAAAACCCTAAAAGAGGGAAAAACCACGGAGTCGCACCGATTCCACCATGCTCAAAGGCCAAAAAGAACCCCTAATGAATTAGGGCTTTACATAAACGTTTTTAAATTACAGAAATACCCTTAAGCTCGATCGATGGGACACGTGTCTTGGGATTAACAGTACTTCTTCATTGACCTGTACCATAAGGTTCCACAAGCCACAACAAAATAGACACTGAAACATCTCAATATGTGTAGAACATTACTTGTAATTATCGTGTTGGTTTGTTTTGGAGTTCATCTCAAGTTTTTCTTTAGCATTAGTTTTTTTTTTTTTTTTGTATTCCAATTATAATACAATGCTGGCATCTGAACTACATACTATTTTTATGTTATATGCACTTTGGATTTATTACAAAGAAATATCTTGTATGCATAGGTTCATTGGTAATTTAGATCTATGTGGCCCACAAATTCAGAAGCCATGTCGGGGCTCACTGGGATTCCCTGCAGTGTTGCTACCACACGCAGAGAGTGACAAAGCACCAGGCAAGTGATGCATCATATTTTTCTGCTGCACATTCAATGTGAAATTGTACAAGTTGGATTTTATTTCTTTATCGTAACCCAACTAACCAAAAAATATTTAGAACTTATCGAAAAATTGATAGTTTTATAATAATCGTGGTGATGGTACTGCAGTCCCTACTAAACGGTTCTCTCATTATCTTAATGGAGTTCTCATTGGTGCATTGTCCACAATGGGCCTCGTGCTAGTTGGGTTGCTTTGTTTCCTTTGGATTTACTTACTATCAAAGAAGGAAAGAGCGATCAAGAAATACAAAGAAGTCAATAAGCAAGTTAATCCAGAAGCAAGTAAGCAATGACGTTGCAATCTTATCCACCAATATATATATGGGCTGGGTTCTGTTGACGCAAGTTCTTGACCGTGTAAACACCAAATCCAATTATTGAAAATTATCCTCGAGATAACCAACGAGTGTTGGGTGTAGTGGCCCCCTTCCTCCAAAAGGAGAGGTCTTGAGTTCAAACCCCTCGTTAGCCATCCCCTTGGTGCTTTAAGAGGTCAGTACACTTGGAACATATTGGAAGGGGTGACTGACGTGTCCATGGTAATAGTCAGACTAAGTCTGTATTACTGAGATACTCAAAATCTTAACCGTTGGATTTTGTGTTTACACGGTCAAGATCTTGTCTCATTTCTAGAGTCATATTTCTCTGGAGTCAACGGAACCCCACCCTATACATATATATGCATGCATATTTATAATACATTTTCTCCTGTTTAGGTACGAAGCTTGTCACATTCCATGGTGATCTACCGTATTCCTCGTGTGATATCATTGAAAAACTTGAATTACTAGATGAAGAAGATGTGGTAGGGTCAGGAGGATTTGGCACCGTATACAAGATGGTGATGAACGATCGTAGTACGTTTGCTGTTAAGAGGATAGATAGAAATCGTGAAGGTTCTGACCAAATTTTTGAGAGGGAACTTGAGATATTGGGTAACATCAAGCACATAAACCTTGTCAACCTTCGAGGTTATTGTTGGTTCCCTTCTGCCAAGCTTCTTATCTATGATTATTTGGCCTTCGGCAGCTTGGATCATTACTTGCATGGTATGCGAGCTCATATTTCTGAATAAAATAAAAGAGCTTCTATTGCCAACCCAACTTTTACTTTCGCCACCCCAAGATGTGTGCTAATTCTTTGGTGACTTACATATGAATTGGGGCGGTGCTAGCAAAAGTTGGTGTGGCAATAGAACCTCTCTAAAATTAATGCCGTTTACTCTTGAATTATTTTATCGATTTTACATCTCATGTTTTTCAGAAAACGGACAAGACCAGCCCTTGAGCTGGAATACCCGTATACGCATAGCTATTGGTTCTGCACGGGGCTTGGCATACTTACACCACGATTGTTATCCACGGATAGTGCATCGGGACATAAAGTCGAGTAATATACTCCTAGACCAAAACTTGGAACCTCGTGTTTCTGATTTTGGTCTAGCTAAGTTATTGGTAGATGAAGATGCCCATGTCACCACCGTAGTTGCAGGCACTTTTGGTTATTTGGCACCGGGTTTGTTCTTTTTTTCTTTTTTTTCCATCGAGCCTCAATTTTGTAGTTCGTAAGCTGCCATATTTTTTCGACTCACAAACTCATTCACTATTATGTTTTACTTGATTAAAACAGAGTATTTGCAAAGCGGTAGGGCCACTGAGAAGTCGGATATTTATAGCTTTGGAGTTCTTTTGTTAGAGCTCGTAACTGGAAAGAGGCCTAATGATCCATCTTTTGTAAAGAAGGGCTTGAACATCGTCGGATGGGTTAGTACAATTTTGTGGTCTCCTCATTTCTGTTAAATATACAATCTCATGCACATAAAAGGAAATCATAGGTATCCATGTGACGCTAACTTAATAGTGGATTTGAAATTTTGTAGATGAACACCTTATTGAAGGGGAACCAATTGGAGGATATCGTGGACAAAAGGTGCATTGATGCGGATGTGGAGAGTGTAGAGGTCGTTCTTGATATAGCCACTAGATGCACTGATGCAAATCCCGATGATCGCCCGTCGATGAATCATATCATGCAGATGTTAGAGGAGGTTTTGTCTCCTTTTCCAAGTGAATTCTATGAGTCTCATTCAGATTATAACTGAATGAGATCGAAAAGAGGATTTTTATCCCGATGTTGGGACCCTGTATGAGTATTTATTGATGTATGTGAGATCCGTATCGTTTGCAATGCAAGGATGGAAGATGCTTTTCATCTGTTTGATTATAGCGGGATCAAAAGTTGATGACCTCAAAGTAAAAACCTTGAAAATTATAAAAAAAAATCTTGAAAAAACAATAACAAAATACAAATGTTTTTCTTTCCCCTATTTGGGATCGTAACGTGATACATTCCTCAGCAAATGATGCCTATGGAGGGCCACTCATGTGGTCGCTTTCTCTATGGTACCCATGACTTTGTGGTGGCTTTCAGTTTGGCATCCTTCATGGTCCTAGTTAGCCGTTTTCTCCAAATCATTCCTTCCAAGACTTACATGTGGGATGTGGTGTTGGCTTTGAACTCTTAGTATGTTTCGGTTTGAATTCGTGGAATTTGGCAAACTACGTACCATCAAATTCGAGATCCCATTTGTTGCTGTTGTTCCCCCGATTTTTCGTTGAGTTTTGGTGAACAATTTACCATTCAAGGGAATCGAAAATGTTGGGATACAACGTATTTACTTGAGAAATTCCATAGGTGATCAGTGTGGATTGTATAGGTCTACAACGAATTGTCATGGTCTTGAAGATCATCCTCACAAAATTTCAATCCACGTTGACATACTTTTAATTCAATAAAACTTGACTTGAATTTGAAGAATCTGAACTATTTCATTTTAGTTATTAATTTAAGACATCTTTTTAATATACAATTAGTAACATCAGAATGAATTGATTTTTGGTGACGATGATCTTCATGTTGGGAATGTTCCAATGTACATTTGGATGGTTTAAACCATAGTCACAAAGCCAGAGTATGGGTTTAAATCGACAAGGGAAAACTTCAGAAAATGTTGAAAAAAAAAAGAGAAAAAAGCGGGGAAAAATTACATAAATAAAAGATAAAATATATACATCTAATGAAAATTCATTAAATCAAGTTATTATCGTCAAATCTCATATTTTTACATTTATGAATCACCAAATTCCATTATGTACCAAATCCCACATTGAAAAAATAAGAAAGTGTTTAATTTTTTTTTTTTTCTGTAAAAAAAAAAAAAAAAAAAATGTGAAAATATTTGAGAATAAAACAACGTCTTATTTGTCTTTCACAAATGAAACAATCGTGATTTTTAATCATTAGAGATGCAAGATGCGTTCTTTTTTCTTTGAAAAATCACTATTTTTTGTTACTATGGTTTATACTCCTTAAACTTTAGAAAGACATCCTTATATGCATTTTATTATTATAATTGTAGCTTTTTTTTTTTTTTTTTACATGATTGAATTATAAATTGAACTAAAATAAACAACTTAAGAGAATCAAGAATCGTGTAAGAATTGGATGGGGTCCCTGTGGAGTACTTGTTTTTGTATTATTGGGTCTTAATATTGGATTAGGATTCAAATAATATCAGATAATAATTCGATCGGGTCAGGATCGAATCAAATTCAATTTGATATACAAAATATAAACAAGCTTCATATAAAGATCCTTGTTGATATGCAAATCCTCCATTTAGTTGCAAAGTTATCCGATTGGAATAGGTTGGATTTCGAGTTTAATCCGATCCATTAACCCTACCTACTCCTAGAATCGGGTTTGTTCTAGAACCACGATCCACAAATCACAACCCGAATTACCTAACCCAGTAAGATATAGCCCACTTGGGCGTTATCCGACATCGAGATTAGTACCTGTTTATTAACAGAGTTCAATCATCTTGACCGTTCGTTTTATTGAGAGATTAAAACCTCGTTTGAGTTAAATCTCATTCTGTTTATCCGAGACCGAGTCTATCAAATACAGAGGAGAGAGAGAGAGAGGGAGAGAGAGAGACCTCTCGAAGTGAGAAGAGCGAAGGAGGATAAACCCTAACCCTTACCCTAATATCTCTTCGATCGAATCCAAATGATTCTCCAATTTAATTGATCCAGCTTCTTATTGATACGTAGAACTCGATTTCCATCAAATTTTCGACCAAAATTCGATTTTTTCTGATCGATTTGCGTTGTAGATCAGGGGAAGAAACAATGCCCTCTCACGCAGATTGGATTGTCAGATCGAGCATCTAATGGAATGTAAGCCTCTATCAGAGGCAGAGGTGAAGATCTTGTGTGAGCAAGCAAGGGCGATCCTCGTCGAAGAGTGGAATGTTCAACCGGTTAAGTGCCCAGTTACAGTTTGTGGAGATATTCATGGACAGTTTCATGATCTAATCGAGTTGTTTCGGATCGGTGGAAATGCTCCTGATACAAATTATTTATTCATGGGCGATTACGTAGGTCGGTTCGTTAATTAATTCTAATTCTCTCTCTCTCTCTCTCTCAGATTTATTTTTATGATTTTTTATTTGAAAGATTCCATTTTTATGATTTTATTTATCTTCCTGATTGAAAAAGATGAAATCTTTTTTATTTTTTTTCTAATTTATTTATATGTTTTTAGTGAATTTGATTGAAATTATGGGTTGGATATAGGATTTTTTTGTTTCATATTATTGAATTAATCTGATATCATGTGTGATATTAGGGTTGTTATTTTGGATTTGAATATGATCAGGCATCTCTGAATAATTTGGTGTGACCGATGCTCCGGAACTCATTAAAAAAATAAAATAATAAAAGATAGGATGAGTTTCAAACTCCTATGTTTGAGTATTTTGATGCTTTGATGCCTGTTAGATTCTCACATGGAATCTTTCTATCGGTAGCTTCGCTTATGTGGCATCCCTTATCATATTAATGTTCTTTCGATTTCCTCTAAAGGGAGACGATTGAGTGGTGGATTATCAATTGTGGCATTTTCTAGCTATATATATATATAATTTTTGTATCACTTGAACTAGTTGATATGTAGACTTGTAACCATTGTTTGGTGTCTAGCAGCCTAGCATAGGATGTCAGCCTAGCAGTTTGAAATAATTGGTTTCTTTGTTTCACTTGAATACATTTCATGCAACTGGAGAACCTTTGTATGGATTTGGAAATGAATCTACAGAATCCCTTCGAAGAATGAATCTGCTATTATACTTGCTTGACACTCACGATGAAAGTTTAGCTGGCACTATTGTTAGCAGAAGTGCAGCTTCGTACAAATGAACTTTAACAAATTTATAATACAAATCCTTGATTAAATTCAAGTGCTTGCACCCATGGTTCAAAATATCTGAATATATCAGCCAATACTGATATGAAACCATTGAATGTTTTGATGTATATTGAAATATTCAGTCGATATAGTATTCATTAAATCCACCTTTACCACCTCTAGTGTGGCCTAGTTAACAATTATCTAGATCTCATATAAGATTACTTTATAGTAAACTACTTAATGATTTTCTTCAAGATGTAGGAAAACATTTAAAAGAAACTGAAAACATTGCCCGTTCATGTCCATTTTTTTCTTAAAAGTGACTTTCTATAACCATTACGCTTTTTTCTTTAATGCGGATGATTCCCTTTAGCTCTTTTTTTTTTTGAAAAGTATAATATTTCAAGGAGAAAGAAAAAACAGCATACAAGGAGGCCGAGAAAGCCTCATAGAAAGCAACAAAGAAGAAGAGCAAACAACATCAATGATTACATAAAGAGTTCCATCTAAAACAAAATCATCAAACGAAGTTCCCACGAACTCTATATTTTGTTTGGACCAAAGGTATAAGAAGCCCAAAATCTCTAAAAAACTTGTATGAGAGCTTCTAATCTTGCCATTAAACACCCTGTTATTCCGTTCATTCCAAATTCAAGCAATAGCCGAAGGTAGCATAGCCCACAGGTAACGTTTTCTGGTGTGAAAGACATTACTGGTCCACTCTTTCAACAACGATGAAAACTTATGAGGGAAAACCCAAGTCATACGGAATAAACCAAGGAAACATGACCATAAATTGTAGGAAAAAGGGCAATGAAGTAAAACATGATTACTTCAAAGAAACTTCCTACTTAGCTAAGTTGGTAAGGTTACGAGTGTTGATACCATAGCCTAGGTTCAAAGCACTCCCCTTCACCCACTAATTCACTTGCCTAGGAAAAAAAAGATAATGTTCTGAGACTTGGGCAATCAATTCTAAAGGAACTGAAAGCATGGCCTATGAGACCCATATTTTCCTAAAATTGCCTTTTTTGCAACTACACCAAGTTTTTCTTTGCATGGATGATACCTGTCAGCTCATGCATGCAACTGGATGGTCATGCACCGCTTAAAGCCGCATGAGCGTACATGATGTACTAGCAAGATGCCACACACCATCCCACAACTGCAACCACCTGCAAGGAGCGAATTGATTTGTCCTAACAGTGCAACCACCTAGACCTCAAAACATGTCGGGAGATATTGCCAAGCAGGGGACTTAAAGGAACAAATGTTTGGAGGCTATGAGAAGGATCTAGGATCTACAAGACCCATCCCAACGAGCGGATGATGGAACCTACCCTCCCCCCCAATGATGGGAAGGCCTGGTCAGATTGCTCAAGGGAGTATATATTATTTGTTTGTCAGAATTGTACCATTGCATGCATAGGATCCATAAGGATATTTGATTTGTTGGTTGATCTTAAGAAAAACCTCAACAAACTATGACTACAACATGAATGGTGATGGTAACAAAGGTATCTTTGACATTTACACAAGATCTTTGCTTGTAAATATCAGGACACTTAGACATAAAAAGCTGTCAACTCTCTGAGAGGGAACCTGTGAGCAGTTGTTCCTTTTCTCCTTTCACTCCAATCCTTCATCCTTATCCTCTTTTTGGCTATGATTCCAAACGGATGTAAATTGGTTTAGGCAATATTTGTGTTTCATCTAGAGTGAGAGAGGGTTTAATGGTTCTCTCTCTCTCTCTCGATTTATTTTATTTTTCAAGGAGGGGGTTTGGATTTGGGTTTCATCTAGGAGTGAGAACGAGAGGAGTTTAATAGTTTGGTTATTTATTTTTAAGGTATTGCAAAAAAAAAAAAAAACCAAGTAATAACCTATTGCAGTTGTTATTTTTGGACCCGAATATCTTGCAAACAAAGGGTAGGAAAAAAGATGAGAAGGGCAAAGAAAAAGTTCATACTAGGGGTAGACTGAAAAGTAGTATTGACTATAACGTGATGAAGCATCACATATAAAATAAAGAAGATGAAACATTAAATTAAATAACCAAACCATTAAACTTTCTCTTTCTCACTCTAAATGAAACCCAAATCCAAGACCCCTTCTTGAAAAATAAAATAGAGAGAAAGACCCATTAAATCCTCTCTCACTCTAAATGAAACACAAATCTAAACCCCCTTCTTGAAAAATGAAGCAGAGATTGAGAGAGGAGATTGAGAGAGAGAGAGAGAGAGCGAGAACCATTAAACCCTCTCTCTAGATGAAATCCAAATCCAAACCCCCTTCTTGAAAAATAAAACAAAGAAAGGTGGCTTTACCTATCGGAAGCGTTTGAATCAATAGATTCGATAGGTTGCGTTCAATGGAACACTCTATTCAATTTGAATCAATAGATTCAATTGATAAACAAGCAATAGCTTGAAAGAAAATATAGCATAGAGCTAAAAAGTAATTAAAAGAGAAAATATAATTGAATTGATTTTCGAATTTGGAGCTCCTTATATAAATAATTCCATCATAACAACTTAGAATCCTACTAAAATATTAAAAGTTAACATTCCTAACTTATCTATAACATAATACTAACTTTCTAATCCTATTAGAACTCAAATTAAACACTCTTTTAATTATATAAATAAATTAGAAACTAACAAGGCATTGTACTCCTAACATAACTATGAAATAGAAATCCTACTAAAACTAGAAATAAAACCTAATAGAATTAGAAAACTACTTAGAGTCGTAAATGTCCCACATCAATAAGAGAGGAGTGAGATAAGATGGATTAGATAAGGAGAGAGAATCCGATAGGGTTTTCTTGATGTTTGCGCAGGGATGTGGTTGTAAATTGTCATAAAATTTAAATGATCACGCGTTGAGGTTTTTTGGGACGATTTGGTCCTTTGGATTGCACAAGATCAACGACTGTGTTTCTTAGGGTGAAACGTATGGTTTTTAGACTGATGCCAAACAACGCCCTATATATATGTGTGTGTGTGTGTGTGTGTGTGTGTGTGTGTGTGTTACACTCGCAATCTCCAATAATATGCAAGAATATTGATAAAACTTGAGTTTGCCCATACCGGTAAGGGGGGGAAAGGCAAAAAAGTTGGAGGTGTATTTTTGGAAAACGTGGTAGGAAATGAAAAACAATAAATGTGGAGAGTGTTATTGGAAGGAGGGGTAGAAGAGGAAAGGTAATAAAGTTGAAGGGGTATTCTTGGAAATGAGATATAGAAAAGATAAAAGTTATCCTCTAGATTCATAGTGGTGTGAAATCCCAACCCCCTCTTTATGGGGGGATAAAGGGAGTGGAGATCACCATCATATTTTATTTTATAGATTTATCAACAAAAAAAAAAAAAATTATATAGATTTGGCATGTTTGGAGATGTTTAGAAGATGTTTGGGCATATTTTCACCTCTATTTATTGAGGATAAACTTGATTCTGGAAAAGACATGTTTCGTCATCTTTTTCGGGGGCTGCCTAAGAGGTTAGCTTACTACAGTCTTTGGGACATGTTTTAGTATGCTTTGGGAATGTTGTAGATTTATGTTTCGATCATAAATTACTTAGAGGCTTAGAGCTACCTGCCACTATGCAGTTTAATTACTACTCTGTAGGGCTCGAGGGATGTTTTCACTAAATTCATGAGCTGTCAATGAACTGATGTACTTCAGTGGCCTTCCAAGATAAAACCAGAAATTGCTAGTGTGTTTCAAAAGGAAAGTTATTCTGTGAATGCCCTTCTATATTTAGTTTTCTTAATTATCTTAGTATTGAGTTGAAGGACCAAATGAGTCTCTTGAAAGGAGTTACATTCCAAACATGATGGTATCTTCATTCATTTTCTGTTGACTTTCTTTTTATAATGACTGGTAGAGGTCAAAAAGATACCCAGTGGTATCTATCATTATCATAAACTACAAGGTTATGCATAGAAAAGTATTATTACAGATTTTCTAGCATTTTTTCCTGATGCAATTGTTTTCCTCTGTTTATGCAGACCGGGGGTACTACTCGGTGGAGACGGTCACACTTTTAGTAGCCTTGAAAGTCCGTTATAGAGATAGAATTACAATCCTAAGAGGAAATCATGAGAGCCGGCAAATAACTCAAGTGTAAGACTTCTACTTTTTTCAAGTATGTTCTTTATAATTATGCAGGACAGGTTTCTTGGACGGCAAAAAAGACAATAAAGTACATTTCTTACTAGTGAACAGAAACAAGGCCACTGGTCCTAGTAAAGGGCTCATCAATTTGTATGCTTGATGTTGTACAAATAGAAATAAATATACATGGAATGGTTACTTATCAGTTGCATGCTGTGTTTGTTTTCTTGGACTGTCTCCTCTGATGCTGCCTTCTTCTTTAAACTATGATATCTTGAACACCTAACTGTTCTTGGTCAAGATATGCATTATATGATACTTACAAAATTATCCTTTTTTACTATGTAATCTTCAAAAACCCTTTAATCAATATTTTGAATTACAAGCGAGCCCTTTTGTTACATTTGCGTTTGCACATGCCACCTTCTAGTAATTGATAAATGCAATTTATTAAAGAGAAAAAAAGGAGAGAAATAGTGGGTCACAACAACAAAATAAAGAAGTGGGTGAGCTTTACACAAGAAAATAAGTAAGAAAAACACGTAGAAGACACTACCCCTCCATTAAAGACTAAGTCTTCGAAGCAGATGTCAATCATGTCTCGATTAGAAATAGAATAGGCCCCACCTTGAACTTGTATGAGGTTGATGATAGCTTTGGTAGCAGCGAATGCGAAGCTGGCTGTGAGGGGTGCTGTTAGGTTTGTGGAGTAGGTCACCTGGCTTCTGTCTAATTTGGTCACTGTTGCAGAGGGAATGGAAGAACTGTCAGGGAGAGAAGGCTTAGAGACGAGAGTGAGGAGAGGCGTGGAGGTATAGCAGTGGAAAAAGTATTACACGAGTCTTCTTGAAAGCTCTCTTATTCACAGAAATGATAAGGTGAAATGACTGGAATGACCCCATGTCAGACATGATCATGCCCATGGGTAAATAGAGCCAGGGTAACACCCCATTGGTGGCATCATTCCATCATTGACTTTGCTTTGCTATTGATTGAGGACGTACAGGTCCATTGGGGTGTTTGTTGAAGTTGACCATAGATTGACTGGGGACCCCTCAAACTACCACCACTTGTCCAGATAGCATGGCGAGTGGCTCAATAGTATGGTGACTCAGCCGACTGGGTACGATCTGGCACTATAACTGTCATATGCCCATTGAATTTGGTGCCAAGCAAGTGGCACCTGATGGGGTTTTTCTTGTGGCCTTTCAAACCCATCTTTATTAGAACCTCTCTTTTGGTGTGGAACATTGCGATATTTAAGCGCAAGGTACCAAAGGCACCTTATAGTGTCATTGTTCCTGGTGTCAAATGCGTTTGGCACCTTTAGTGCAGTGCTTCGATCTAACATGGCTTCAATGGTGGCACTAACAATGTGGACTTCTTTTTACACGTCATCTCATTTTTGCACCATTTACAATAGTTAAGTGGCTCAAGTATGAAATTTTTTCACGTATACAATCTCATTGTGTGAACATGTTTTGTTGGCATTGGCATCTAATGTTAGCAGACTAGTGAAGTTTGTGGCCAACACAATCTCCGTGAGGAAACTACTGTTGATGTCCAATGCAGTCTTCATAATGTGTTTGGGTTGAGATAAAGTTGAAGGTGATCTGTATAAATATGGTTCATCTTAGACATTGGGTAAAGACTAGTGATGTCTTTGTGGAACTTTGTAAGAGATTATATCGTGAAATAAAGAGTTCAGTTCTGATACTCAATTTGTAACGTTGTTCTGTCCGGCTTGGGTCTCTGGAGAGAGAAAACTTCATTAAATAGACTCTGTAGAGCATTCTCATCTTGCTTTCAGCTTGTCGGGTGATTTTCTTGCAGTGATTTGAGACATCAAAGACAATCAAGGAGACATGCTGCAAGAAAAGTTCCCGCAAATATTTATTTTCATAACCATTGATAAGCCAGCTCCTTTCAATGTACCAAAGTTTACCCCATTGGACAATCAGCGAAGTAATGATGAAAATATTGCTTTAAGATATCGCCAAGCTCCTTTAGTACCCTAATGGAAGCCTCATCCACTTGACAGGGAATGGAGATTAGGGAGACCAGTATTTGTTCAGTTTACGTCTTCTCTCTTGTCAGATGTAGATGTGGCTGGTAAGCAGACACATGGCATCATATAGAAACAATAATAATTCATCTTACATGAGAAGTATTAATTTAGAAAAGATATCTGTTTTTTTCATGAGAGCCACAGTGAGGAGATCATCCTCACTAAAATCAGCCCTAGACCGTTCTTCATGTGGATCTGCAGCACCCATATGAAAACTCATGTACACATATCTTTCCCCATTTGGACTCCCAACTCTTTGCCCTGGTCATACATTACGAACCTACATTTTCATGTTGAAAACAGCCGGACAGATATCTTATTATGGGAAGGGAAATATGTGAGGTTCAATAAAGGATGGTGTGGTCCTTATTTTGGGGATTATTTTTGCTACTTCTATTTGGGTAATTAAAATCTTTTTCCTATTTTCTTTTGACCACAAGCCTTTTAAAATTTTGTTGGGTATGCCTGGATCACTCTTCAACAACTATATCTGCCCCAATCAAGGTAATTTTAATTTTCTTCTTAAATAAAATCTTGGACCTACTATCTAAAAATCAATTTGTTAGTACTGACATAAAAAAATCCTGAATTTTAATGCTTTACAAACAAAATTCCACGCCCGGAGTCACAATCTGTGAGGATCAGGCTAGCAATAGCATGGGTATGCTTGAGCTTGGCCTGCAACCTTGAACCCATAGGCATTCCTGGATGCAACGGACACTACTATTTTTTATGTGAATCTGTTTCCACCAAGTATGAAATATATGTGCTTGACTAATTTCTGATCATTCATGTTCCTTAACAGTGAAGATACGTGTTAGGTGGTGGTTTGTGTTTGCTTTCTTGCTTTTGTTTATCCTATGTTACCTGATTCATGGGTTTGCTTGGTTTGAATTCGGGTTCGCAGTTCGTGGTTCACCACTCAAGAATGAACCTGGTTTGTAGGGTAGACAGAGATGAGGACATTTGAAGGTTGAAGGGAGGAGTAGGGTAGAAAAGAGTTGAAGATGGCAAATTTTTGGGAAGAAAAATAAAGCTTTTTTTAATTACACTTCGTAGATGAGGGTATTTAGTCATTTTTCATGAGTTTATTCATAAAGACCAATTTCAAAGCGGTTTACTATCAATTTGAAAATTTAGGGGAATATCTCAATTTTATCAACATGGGGAGGGTGTAAAACAATTAAGGTAAAATAATGTAAAATTCCTCTCGTTTGCTGCACTTCACGAACGTGAACCGTACCACGAATTGGTTTTGTTCAAACCGATTCGTGGTTCAGTACCTTAATAGTGAATTAGGTAACCCAGGGATGGCCTTCTCAACTACTTTGGTGTTCTTACTTTAATTTTGAATTAATGAAGTCTTGTATTTATCCAAAAAAAAGGATAAAGATAGTAGATGATTTGATTTCATGTTGCAAGGAGGTTATCTCCTTTAGTTAATAACTGAAAGTTAGAAACCTTTCTTGTCTTTCCTGTGTTAAGGACTCCAAAGCAAGGTCAAAATTGGTAGCCATAAGTGTGAAACATGGTATAATCTACTATTTCATAATCTCTGTACTTAGTTGTTATCGTCAATTAGTAACATTTGGAGTTCTGGTTTCAGGTACGGGTTTTATGATGAATGCTTGAGAAAATATGGAAATGCAAATGTCTGGAAGCATTTTACTGACCTTTTCGATTATCTACCCCTTACAGCTCTTATTGAGAGTCAGGTTTGATTTCTAGAATGGTGCGGATCCTTCTATATCGATTTAGCTTATTATCATGTCTTACAATTATTTATCGTTAACATGCAGGTCTTCTGTTTGCATGGCGGACTCTCCCCATCTTTGGACACATTAGATAATATTCGTGACTTGGACCGTATTCAGGAGGTACTCACACTATTTCACCATATACTGATTTTATACTTCCATGAGCCCTTGTTTATCATCTAATTGCAATTCTGTTTCATTCTTTTGTGCCATTAATCACATTAAAATTGCTTTATCCAGTTTACCGTGGTCTATTTGATGATTGTTATGTTCAGAACCCATATTCAAGAATTGTCCCTCATTCCTTGTTTGGGCATCCATCTTTAATTAGTTCTGAAAACTCCCTCAACCCACTAACATGTCCAACAAAGCTGGTTTCATACATCAATTATACTATTAAGATCATCGACATGAATTGCATGATGTTAGAAAGGACCAAAATCTAGTACATCTTTTGAGGGTTTTCTTTTCCTCTCTCTTTTATTAGGAGTTAAGCTGGATGTTGGTTGGCAGACTCTTCTCATTATAAAGTAGGGGAAAAAAAGTATGAAAATGTATTGTGACCACCTTCATTGGTTCCTTTTTCTGACACCTTTGTACACTCCCGAACCAAGCTCTTTAGGATTTCTCCATTTGCATGTTTGACAAAGGCACCTTTTTTTTTTTTTTTTTTTTTTAATGTGTGGGTGGAATAGGTTCCACATGAAGGCCCAATGTGTGATCTTCTGTGGTCTGATCCGGATGACCGATGTGGGTGGGGAATATCTCCTCGGGGAGCCGGGTATACATTTGGGCAAGACATCGCTGCTCAATTCAACCACACCAATGGTCTCACCCTTGTCGCAAGAGCCCATCAGCTTGTCATGGATGGTTACAACTGGTGTCAGGTAGGTGAACACTTTGGGTTCTTAAATATTTGTTTGATCGCAAGTAAGAGTCTATTTCAACAGTTGTTTGTTTATTACTATTATTTGCAGGACAAGAATGTGGTGACTGTATTTAGTGCACCCAATTACTGTTACCGCTGTGGGAACATGGCCGCAATACTCGAGATTGGGGAGAAGATGGATCAGAATTTCCTTCAATTTGATCCGGCGCCTCGCCAGATTGAACCTGACACCACACGTAAAACTCCCGATTATTTTTTGTAATCTCTTTATCTCTGAAACATGTGTTAATGCCTGTTCAGTGTTCACTATTCTGATTCTGTAGATGTGTCTTAGCTGGAAAAAAAAAAGGGGTGGAGGGGGAGTTGTTTAGAGAGAGAGTGAGAGAGGGAGATAGATGAGTTTCATTTTTATAAATTTGTTTAGAGTTGTGTTGTTGCCTCTAATGCTATTATATGCTTAGTTCAAGAACACGTGAAAGACCTTACTGGGCATATACATGTCTTGTATTCTTAAAAAGAAGGAAACATTATTGTCTTTCATTCCATTGGTTGAAAAACCAATGTGGGAAGGCACCCCCCATACATCACAACATTTTCAACTCCAAGTAGGTCCTCTGAAAATATGTGATCTCTAATATTTTAAGCTGTAATTTATACAAGTTGCTTCATAGTTGAGAGTGTTTCTCTATTTCTCCAAATCTTCGAGATGTAACTAACTTTTTTAAATTCAGGTATCACCATGGTTTAAAATTTTCTCTCATTTTGGTTTGTATTGGCCGAGAGACGTTTCAGATTTTGCAATATTCTGGGACGAAACGAGTCTGGAATTGGAACATCTGAATGTTTTGGTATTTCTCTGGTAGAGATAGAGAAAGAGAAGGGTACCTGAATTGCTGGAGTCAGGCTGTTCCGGAGTTTCTCTTTTCTTGTTCCTCTTCTCCTTCAATTACTGGTTTTGTACCAAAAAGAAACATGATACATGCCCTTGACCACAGTCTCATGTGAAGACTAGGTTATTTAGACCAAACACCCATTTATATTTCTTTAAATATTTGAGATACCCTGGTGACTTCAAACGAGATTAAGTGTCCCTTGACCTTGGTTTCCACTAAAAGACTTCTTTAAATATCAAAATAAATGTCTCAAATGTTTTGGAAGAAAATCGAAATGAGATTTTAAACCATACCATGGGTATCACCCCCTCAGGGCTACTGACTAAGCCTTGGGGCACGATGTAATTTCTGGGATAAATCCGTGAGGGTGGCCAATGAATGTATTTTGTTACCGTGGAGATGATTGTTGCAACAATCATACGGTTAATCTAACAAAACAATTTAAATATATTACAAAAATGTATAATTCTCTTATTTTATGTCATAAAATTCGAAAATAATTTTAATCTTTGTGATATTTTGCTTGGTACCCCTCACCCCTTCATCCACCCAACCCTACCAATATTGACTTGACTTGTCAATTCCTCGTATCTCAATGAGTCAAATCATTTGATTAGTTTTAAAATTATAAATTAACTAGAGTTTACATGTGCCTACTAGACAGCCATCTCTTTTGAGGTTAAAGGGTGTAAAAAGTGGAAAGATCGTAAAATTAAAAGAATATTATTAAAATTAATAATACAATTAAAAGAATATTATTAAAATTATTAATGATTTTTTGACTGAAAATTTTTCACTCGATCAATACTTTGCTGACTTGACAATGGTACAAAATCGTTGATATTTTCCTTGTGTATCCCAAAGGAAAAGATCTATGATTTTGTGCCCTTGTCATGTCAACTACGTACAGACCAAGTGAAAATTTTCGAGTCATAAACTCACGACTATTGAAAAAGGAAGAGGAATAAAGTTAAGGAGTATTATTGAAAAATTGGGATAATGTGGATTTCACTCTACTATAATTGGAGTGGGATGTTTATACCTACAATTGTAATTGGAGTGTGATCCATCGTTGTATTTTATTATATAAATGTAAAATTAAATTTATATATAAAAAAAAAAAAAAAAATCTTCTTTATCTACGATGGATTAGTAGATGTCCAGTAAAAAAATCTAATTTGATGCACATAACAAATATTTAAATTATTTTTAAAAAGTAATAATTCTATATCAAAAAACATAAGTTGACTCGGCTTCAACTTCAAAGATAATTCATTCGAGTCATCTTGGTCTGGAATGAATTTTAAAACCATCTTTTTACAAATCTATGTTTATAAAAACAACATTTTTCTGAGACCTAAAATGCAAACCCACAAAGTACAAAATTTATTTATTTAGAGCCAAAGTTACAAAATATGACTTTATAAGACATTTTTATGAACCCTTCATATAATCTTACACAATTGGGTCCCTCCAAAGAACATTTAAATCTTAAATAACACTTCACACAATAATAATAGAAACCTAATAAGTCTCAAAACTCAACTTAGCACCCTTGATGTCCATAGAGTTGAGTCAATGTTACGGCTGAGATGGGAAGAAAAACACAAACCCCATTCACACAATTAATTCGCTCGGGCTTCCGCGTCTTCCGCATTTCTCCGTCGTCCTTACCAATAGAAGATGGGGTGCCAATAGAATCTCTCTCTCTCTCTCTCTCTCTCTCTTTTCTTCTAGATTTTTTTTTTTTTTTGGGGTTTAAGAATTTATATGAACCTAATCATAATTGTAAATTGTTGAAATTGTTTGAACGAGTATTATAATGTTTTGTAATGCTTAGATAATAATTTGAGCAAACCTTAGTAATATTTGAATGGTGTGTTTTAATATTTAATTAGGGTGTAATAAATAGTATAAGAAATTTGCGGTGCCAATAGCAGTTATCAAAATTTATGAAGAGAGTTGATATTAGCATGCCAGCTTTTACTTATTACACACCAATTCATATATAAACAGCTTCTTAATTTCAAAAGGATTGGTGTGGTAAGTAAAAGTTGTTGTGGTAATAGAATTTCACTTTATCAATTACTATTAAAATTGAGTTACTATTGCCACACTCACTTTTACTAACACCACACCAACTGTGTGTTCTCTTTGGTGATTTGCATTGGAATTGGTGTGGCATTAATAAAACTTATCCCAGAGATGCAATATTGATAAAATAAAAGAAAATATTATCTTTTTAGAATTTGGTACATTTTGTAATTTTTTTACTTAAAGGAAAAAAATTACGTTGAGGGTGGGGGGATACTTCTTTCTCAATACTCCGTAAATTTCTTACTGTAGTAAATGAATGTTATTTTACTAAATGCACCCTCACCTTAACAAAAGTTTTAAAAGATTAAAACTTTTTTTTAACTTAAATTTTTTCATTAGAGATTGCAATCCATTCTCACGATTTGTGATGGTGAGTAATAAATAGAAAATGGCATATTTATATTTTTTTGAAGATTTAATCATAACTTTTTTATTTGAATGTCCATTTTGATAGTATTATGTAGAGTCGTGATTTTCTAACGCCCCTGATGTAGAATGTGCTAGAACCATAGATTTTTTATCCTCAGGATATACAACTCTACATCCCCATGAATATGAGCAGTTGTGTATCTCGAGAAAACAAATCTATGGTTTTAGAACATGTAACGCTAGGGGTGTTAGAAAATTATAATTCTATTATGTATGTGTGTGTGTACGTATTTTGAATATTTTGACTTCACTATTAAATGTATCTTCACAAAACTTCTAACCCTAATTTACAAGTTGAAGAAGTGTGGATCGTCCGATTTTTGTAAATTACTTTTGTTAGGGTTAGAAGTTTTAGAACGATCTAATTTTTGGTGAGGATGGTCTCCTTATCATAGAGATCATCCTCACTAAAAATCAGTCAATTCCGAAACTTCTAACCCATGTTTTGAAAAATGTTTGACACAATATTTGACTCTGTTTAGGGCCTCCTAACGCCACCCATATATATATATATATATATATATATGGGGGCGGTTCGTGGGACGTCCCATAAACCAGCTGAGAAACAGATGGTTGAGAGTCGTTGGATATGATGAAAACAATGGTTCAGATCGCATGGGACATCAAATCATTTCTTTTATAATAAATGTAACGAATTTCAAATACGTCCTTCTATTTTATTTTAATTTTTTTAAAACCCTCTTCTCTCTCTCAGTGTCTCACTGTGTAACACAAATCGATGAAGCCCTCTCATTCCTCTCTCTCTCTCTCTCTCTCTCTCTCTCTCTCTATTGGGTCCCCACTTATATAATCTGAAATGTTGGCAACTTTGTTCTTTGATTAAGCAAGCTTGAGCCCCCTACTGACGATACAACAAATTCAGCTTTATTGGGGATTTCTAACCATTGTGTTTGAGTATATGCTGGGTATTTCTTCTATTCAGGTCCACCAAGAGATAATTTCAGGTAGTGAAGTCAAGTGTTTATGTAACGGGGACATCAAATTTCTCTTTAATATATTTTTACACTTATAAAAAAAAAAAAAATAAAAAAAAAAAATATTAACATACGCGTGTTCACTTTTTACATGATAACATTGTCCATGAAGTGAGGTATTTTGTTTGGATGGAGAGGAACCGTGAATGGAATATTGTTTGATAGAGGGAATAGAGGATAAAGATTGAAAGAGATAAGTAGAGAAGAGAATGAGGAATGAGAGGGCTTCGTCATTCGTGTTACACAGTGAGACAGTAAGAGAGAAGAAGGTTTTTAAAAAATAATAATTAAAATAAATTAATTAGAGGGCTTCGTCATTCGTATTACACAGTGAGAGAGAGAGAGAGAGAGAATGTGAGGGTTTCGTGTTACACAGTGAGACAGCAGTGAGAGAGAGAGAGAAGAGGGTTTTAAAAAAATTAAAATAAAATAGAAGGAGGTATTTGAAATTCGTTACATTTGTTATAAAAAAAATGATTTGACGTCCCATGCGATCTGAACCATTGTTTTCATCATATCCAACGACTCTCAATCATCTGTTTCTCAGTTGGTTTACGGGACGTCCCACGAACCGCCCCCTATATATATATATATATATATATGGGGATGGATCATGGGACATATGTAAAAACAATTTAATAATATATAAAAATTCGAAATATGGGTTAGAGGTTTTGGATTGATCTGATTTTTTGTAGGGATGATCTTTATGATGAGAATATCATCTTTAAAAAAAAAATCAGTCCAATCTAAAACTTCTAACCTCATCAAAAGTAATTTAGAATGTGGACCGTTGATTTTTTACCAATAATTTGTAAATCACTTTTGATGGACTTACAAGTTTCAGATTGAGATGATTTTTGTGAGGATGATCTTTTTATCATAGAGAACATCCTCACAAAAAATCAACTCAATCCAACCTCTACCCATATTTTGAACAACCATTGTTTTTACATATGTCCCTTGATCCACCCCTATATATATATGGGAGCGGTTCAGCAGCCCTAAAGTTTGTCAAACATTTTTCAAAACATGGGTTAGAAGCTTTGGAATGAGCTGATTTTTTATGAAGATGATCTCTATGATGAGATCATCATCACCAAAAATCAGCCTATTCCAAAACTTCTAGTCCCATCAAAAGTAATTTACAAAAATTGGACGGTCCACGATTCTTCAATTTGTAAACTAGGGTTAGAAATTTCAAAATGAGCTGATTTTTGGAGAGGCCGATCTCTTCACCGTAAAGATCATCCTCACAAAAAATCAGCTCATTCCAAAGCTTCTAACCCATGTTTTGAAAAATATTTGGCAAGGAAAACGCTGCAGTAACATTGAAATTGACATTGTTTCATACATTGTTGATGTGGATGTGTTTATAAAATCAGGGAAATGTTCAGCAACAAACATTTTGACAAACATTTTGGCAAAACATTTTTCAAAATATGGGTTAGAGGTTTTGGAATGGGCTGATTTTTGGTGAGGATGATCTCTACGGTGAGGAGATCATCATCACCAAAAATCAGCCCATTCCAAACCTCTAACCCATGTTTTGAAAAATGTTTTACCAAAATGTTTGCCAAAATGTTTGTTTGCTGAAAGGGACCCATAAAATCATAGATGCTTTTCATTAAGATACGAGTGAAAAGTATCTAGGGTTTTATGCACACCAATGTCCCCAACGATGTCAATTTCAATGTTACTTTAGCACGACTTTAATACCAAATTGGATACTCAAATAAAAAGTTACACTCAGATTAAGATTAAAATTTGGCTAATTTCAATTTTAGAATGAAAAATTGGGAAGATAGGAGGGTAGCGAAAAGCAATTAAACAAGGGAGGGAAAAAACATAAGATAAAATAAAATAAATGAGCAATTGAGACAACCAATGTCAAGGGGGTATGTATCTACATAACCCTTGATATTTTTTATTTGACTCAAATGATTCAACTCATAAATCATCTGAGTCAACTTGATGGACTTCTGAGTCGAGTTGGCTCCATAGCTCGTACAATAGAAGTCGTTTTCAACGTGTGTGTGTGTGTGTGTACACTATACACCTCTCAATAAGAGAAAAAAAAAATGTGCCCAAAATCTCATCACAGAAAACCAAAAACCAAGCCAACAAAAAAAAAAAAAAAAATCCCAAAAAGCACCAAACAAATACCAACAAACAGTCCTGCATTTGCTTCTTTTCTTTTTTTTGGGGTCTCTTGACTACAAAAAGCCAAACACATAATTAAACAACGAAATAACAAGTTTAACAACCTAATTTTATGTCTCTAACTTGTATCAAACTTCCATTTACGAGAAAATAATTAAGGAGACATTCTTCTTCAACCAACACTAATTAAACTTGAAATCTCCTAAAAAACTAAGCGTCTCAATGATAATTAAGATACTGAAATACTAGTCCGTAGATTGTGTTCGATACTCAGTATGAGCAGTGGTTCCTCGAGGTCACCCACGAGGGTGTACTCTCATTTACCTGGTACGTGTGATGTGTGAGTGTTGCATGTGCCCGGGGGAGGAGGAGGGATCCATATACCTTAGTCCAGGCTCTGACTCACCCAAGTCCCACTAGTCGAACGTAAATTCAGATACCCCCCCCCCCCCGGGTTAAAATACTATGTTGTGTAAATATTTTTAATTATTTTTGTTGCATGTCTATATATTTAATGTTTGTATTACCATGTTAATTATCATTTATTAAATATCTCATACAATGAGATTATATAGCACAAAATCATGGACATACGTGTTTTGGATTTCAAGGCATGACCCTTGAACGTGAAGAGTAAAGGCTTCGAAAGGTCAAAAGATCAAAATTGGATTTTCAGCGTATTTTGTTGAAAATTTCAGTACGTTTCATGGCTGTCGCTGTAGCAAAATTATTATCCATGAATTAAAGGATAAATTAATTTTAATATATATAACCTCATCTTCATGCTCTTTAACTAATCTCTATGATAAACCTTTTTTTTAATTTATTGATCATCACCTCAATCCACCATTTTCAACGTCAACAAAATCTTTATATAAAACTCTTGATTTTTAAATTTAAATACTTATTATCTAAATAAAATATGATTTTACATTTATATAGGAATAAATAATTATAAAATGAATTAAATAATTTTCTCATCCAATACAAATCGACTCGTTCAAGACAACTCGGTCTCATCCATGAACAATATGAGACGTCAACCCGAGTTTTAAAACCATGCTAATAAGATTAAGATAAAAGATTTTTAAAAAATAATAAATTAAAAATAAACCAAAATAAATGGATATAGGGTACAAGTTACAACCAGTGCTATTTTTGTTCAAATCGTTCTTACTTTTTTCATTTGACTCGTGAGTCAATTTGTAGGATCATCTGAGTTAACTTAATGAGCATCTGAGTCCAGTCGATGGAAAGTTCAACAAGGACAAAATCAGGGGTGCAAGTCATTTCGATTTGTGACTAAATCGGAATCAAACCAACATAGATCGATTCCATTAAATAAGAATTAAAACCGAACCGAAATGTTAAGAGAATCGAACCGAACCCAAATCGAAACCAACCTAAATCAAACGAAAGTCGATTTGGTTCGATTCCACGAATTGCCAATATCCTATGAACTTAATTGGAAACGACATATTTTTAATAAACACAATTATATAATAAATCATTAATTTATGTACTAACTCTTAAAATAATTCATAAGAATTGAATAAATTTATTTGTTTATTATATAAGATTCGGTTTTCTATAGGTGTCAATGGATAGTCAAAAATTCAAATATTGAATTCACATAATTTTATATATTTGAATCCTTATCAGATACGGATTCGGATAATAACATTTCGAATCCAATAATATCTGATTCAAAATAATATATAATATATATTATTTTATTTAATTTATTTTTTATATAAATAATATAATATATAATAGGACTTTTTAAATAATGAAAAATCAGTAGGATAAGGAAAATTTGTGTGTGTGTGTATTTTTTTTTTTCAAATTATTCAAATTATAATCGGATATCATCCGATAGGATAATCAGATTCGAATTCGGATAGAGTTTTAGAACATTTGTCGAATTCGAATATCAAATAAAAATTTTGGATTCGAATTCGGATATTACTGTATCCGAATCGATAAACATCCATTGACAGCCCTAATTGAATCGCAACTTGTTCCAAACCAACGCAAAACTATCGATTTGATTCAATTCTCAATTTGAACAGGACCAAGTTGCACCCCAGACAGAATACGACCTCTCGATAAGCCGACCGAAGTAAATGTCTCCAAAATCTAAATGGGCCCGAAATTTAACAGTAATCTAAATGGGACAGAATTAAATGTCCCCAAAATCATCTTACTTTTTTCATCCGACTCACAAATCAATTTACAGGATCATATGAGTTAACTCAATGGACATCCAAGTCCAGCTGATAGAGAGTCCAATAATCCAATGTAAACAAAATTAAGAGTGCAACTCATTCCAATTTGTGATTAAATCGGAACGAAACGAACATAGATCGATTCCACTAAATAAGAATCAGAACCAAACCAAAATATCAATAGAATCAAACCATCCCAAACTAAAACTAAAGTCAATTTGATTAGGATCCATGAATTGTCAATATCGTATGAACTTAATTAGAAACGACATATTTTTAATAAAATAAATAAATAAATAAAATTATATAATAAATCATTAATATATATACTAACTCTTAAAATAATTCATAAGAACTGAATAAATTTATTTATTTATTTATTTATTATATAAGATTCTGTTTTCTATTTTCTAAGCTCAGAATCGAACAAATAGCAACTTGTTCCGACCCAAAAGGACCAAGTTGCACCCCTAGACAGAATATGATCTGTCACTAAGACGACAAGAAGTAAATGTCCCCAAAATCTAAATGGGTCCAAAATCTCCATCACAGAAATAAAAATAAAAATGAAAAACCCAAAAACACACAAACAAACACCTAAAAAAACAGTACTACATCTGCTGTTTTTTCCTTTCCTTCGTCACAAATAACCGAACACAAAATTACCAGTTTTTACAAGAAGAAGAAATCAGCTAATTTTGAGTTTAATTTCTCTAATAAATTCTAACAGACCTTCCAAATTTACAAGATAATTAATAATAACTATTAATTAATCAGATCTTCATCTTCAAGCAACACTAATTATACTTCCACCATTTGAATCCACATCTCCATTACTACTAAAACTCGAAATCGCCTCAAAACCAGAGTGTCTCGATGTCTGTTGTTGTTGTTGTTGTTGTTGATCAGATGAAGTAGAGAGCTTCAAAGACAAAATCGATTGATCTGTAACCGTAGATTTCTGATTCAAGTTTAGATCTGCCATACTCGAAGCTGGTGGAACCGGAAATACAGGAATCGGTCGTACGATCTTCGAAGAGAAATTCGTTGCTTGATCTCCTATATTTTCAGATCGATTTACAGAACTAGAACCGATCGTTAATCCAAAACCTGGAACTGAGAATCCTAAATTGAATTGAGATTGAGACTGAAAATTTTCTTCTTCAGTCGTGATGTCGAAGAGACTAGATCTACGACGTCTCCTATTGAAATTGTTTTTGCGGAGAAAGTATTTCTGTGCATGGCTTGCGACCTGTGTAGGCGTTCGAGTCTTCACGAAGTTTCTAGAAATTCCTCTCCAATCTCCTTTTCCGACTTTCTGTAACCCTAGCAAGAAAAGCCTATGTTCTTCTTCCGTCCATGGGACCCCTAATTAACAACAAAAAAAAAAAAAAAAACAAAATTTTTTTTCTAAAATATATATTTTTAGAGAGGGAAAGATAGAGAGAGAGGGAGAGATCGAAGATCTGACACTCACCTCTCTTGCGTTCGCGATTTCCGGCGGAAGCGTGTACGACATCATCGGAATCGTAGTCGGCGGTGAGATCGGGGTTGGAATCTTGAGATTGATCGTACTGAGAGAGATTGTTCATGCTGACGCTCTTTCGGATCGAACCTTCAGTGACTCGGACGCCGAAGAGCATGAAGCCACCAGTGGAGGCGGCGGCGGCGGCGCCAGCAGAGATGTTGGAGTCGGCGCAGGTGCGAGAGTTGTGGCCGTTATGGCCGCAGTTAGAGCAGCTGCGAGACATCTGTGGTTTTCTTCGAAGGAATTTTGGATGGATGAATCAATGGAGAGAGAGAGAGAGAGAGAGACTTGGCTTATTTTGGTTTGGTCTGTGTTGGTTGTCGCATAGAAAGTGTTGGTGTTAGGTTACCCAAGAAGGAAGGAAAGAAAGATGGGAGAAAATGTTTGGAAATTGAGGGTTTTGTGTTTGTTGTTGGTTTAATGGGGATTTTGGGGAAATATATACTATGCTTCTTAAGGAGTTTTGAGGATTATGTGACCAATGACCTTTTTATATTGGATATCGTTGATATTTTGATTAAAATGAATCACAACCGTTGGTTGATAGATACAAATCTTGAGTCGGTTCCATCATCCATAGTTATTGTTCAAATGTTTACCCATCATACTTTAAAATACGACAAAAAATTTTATAGAATTTTTTGTTTCATAGAAATATTAATTTGAAATATCAAAAAATCTCAGATTAACCAATCACACGAAATTGCATATATTTAAGTCATTCCCAATTTAAGAAAACGACATTCAAAGGCTTCCTGCAATTGTTCATATGAGATTATGTGACATTGTGTGAGCCAAAAATTTCTCAAAATTACATGGTAAAAGCAAAAGGAGGACATGAATGATAGATATTGTGAAAGAGCCGTGATATTTTTACTCCCCCATCTAGCATACTCCCACATACTCTCTTGTTGTGGCATGTGTTAGGCCTATAGATTTCTTTGGGATACATAATTACACATCTCCATAAATTTGTGTAATTATGTATCCCGAGAAAAAATCAATGGTTCTAGCACATACCATGTTAAGAGAGTATGGGAGTGTTAAAAAATCATTCTTGTTTGTGAAACCAAATTTCTATATATAGATTTGGAGTGAAATAATGAAAATACTCGTCAAATATAACTATATTAGGGGTATCGTCATGCCACGTTGTAGTTAATGTGAGGACCAATTGTTCATCCTCATTTATCTTCTATCATCGATTCCTTATTTATAGGTAGATATGGACAAATAGATTTTTCTACGAGGACATTTCCTTAGTGCAGTTGACTCTCATTGTCCTTAAGACCGTAGATTGCCAAGACAAGACTCAATCTTGGAGCATTGCAAGCTGTCTATGATGTTAAATGGTAAGGTGTTGCATGGCACAACCCCTCTTGTGTTGTATACTTCTTGAGGCATTTGGAAGGGGTATCATAACTATTAAGAAGGAAAAGAAAAATCCTGAAGTGCCTGTGCAAGATATTGCGTTTCACACTATACTGATGTCGAGGTGCATACAAAATCATAGATGTTTAAATCTTGAGATATGAGTGAAAAAATCTATGGTTCTGTGTACACCTCCACATCAACACAATGTAAAACGCAATTTGCACAATCACTCCAGCACAACTCATTTAAGAATCAAGGATTAGGTGAGGTGACCTGATGTCTACATGACACATTTTGGCCGTTTTCTACATTGCACGCAATCTAATGTGTTTAATCTCTAATTGAAACGTGTCATGTATGTAGATACCATATGTTGGTATAGGAATGGGACACCGTTCTAGATTGCGACTAATTGTGACAACATCTTTGTGGCACATGGATGGCATTTCGGTAGTGTATATGTGACATGCCAAACCCATATGGTGGTTGGTGTAGTGGCATCTACACTGGGATAGAAGTAGTAATAGAAAATTAAAACCAAATCCTTTACTATTACGAGCTAATTTAGTTAAAAGGAAAACATATTTTAGCACTACATGTCCAGGTTCCCAATTATTGGTCTACCACCAATTTGGGCCACGAAATATTAATATTTATGGAGTTAGACCTAGAAAGTACTCTAATAATAGAGTATCCAACCTTTTAGAAGATCAAAGGATGGAAAAATTACTTAAAAGATCCTAATGGAGGGACTTCCTTCTAATTAGTCCCTAAGTTTTAGGGCTTCTCTTAATAGTTTATTTAGTAAATCTTTTCTTTCTAATCAGTCCTGAACCTGACTCATCACATTTTTTACGATTGAAATGTTGAATGTGTCCTAACCATTCTAACTCATCATTTTCATCTAAAAATTTGGATTTTCAGCATCCCAATCAAGTTCAAAGACTCTAAGAAATAAGTCATTTTCAAGTATTTTGAAGACGTATATAAAAAAAATAGATTTTTTTCAATTTTTTTTACTTCGTTTTTAAATGAAAATCGATTAAGGATGGTTATTTTGGTTTGAAATCATCTAGACAAGTCGTTATGTCAGGGTTTTAAGTGGTCTTTGCTTGTATTTTAGTTGAAAAAACTCGAAACATGAAAACAAGTGGGATTTACCTACGCCGAGTTAGACATTTTAAAAAAATAGTTGAATTAACAATAAATAAAAAGTGGTAAGCTCGACAAAAATGAGGGACCATTAAGAAATAAAAAGTTTACTAAATGGATTATAAAGCTATCACCCAAAATTTAGGGACTAAGTAGAAAGAAATCCCTCCATAGGGGTCCTTGAAGTAAGTTTTCCTTAAAAGATATATATTTCTTATGATGACAAAAACAATAACAATGCCTAATCTAAGATTTGAGGTTGGGTAAACGAAACAAGTTCCTTCATTCCACTCTATCTTCAACTATGTCATCTGTTATTGAAAAGCTAATTAATATGTGCTTTCACTAATTAGGTTCTTCAAAATAGATGATATAGTTGATTATAAAAGTGTCAAATTCACTAGACAAGCATATTTTGGGAATTAAAATGAACAGTATATCGAAACTGAAATTTAGACATAAGTAGCACATATTTTCGAAAAAATTCTTATTTTCTTTATTTTTAATTGGGGTGTAATAAGTAAAGTTGATATGCCAATAGTTGCTCTCTTCTTTTAACTCATCCATCACAAAATCTTCATCTTTACGGTCTTTCTCGAACATTTTATTTGAGTTGAGAGAAGTGGAGAGAAGAGAAACTCAGCTTCTCTCCTCCCTATTTGGATTACAAAAGAGACATTGGGATAAATTTGAAAATTTAAAATGTCTTTAAAAAGATCTAGGGACAGAGTTGAAATTATAAAATATTTTATAAAGATTTCTCTTCATTTTTCTCATCTTTTCTTCATTTTTTTAGAGAAAGAAAATTCACCATTCTTCTCTTCTCTACGTTTCTTTTTTTATCTATCCCTCACTTAACAATCCAAACAAGAAAAATGAAGAGAAACTCATTTATTTTCTCTTATTTTCTCTTCATTTCTCTCAATCCAAACAAAACAATTAATACCATCCCTTGTATTTAAGATTTGAACTATAATAAAATCTAATAGATGAAGTGATGGCCCATTAATGCAGGTGCACCATCCTCCTCTATGCTTAAAAACAACATAACATATGAGGATTATATAACCTTTTTTATTACTTTATTGAATGAGATATATTAGTAGGTTGTGATTTGAATGAGATATGTGTCATAGAAAGCGACACAATTGGCGAAAAATTTGAATAAAAAGATAAAAAGATAGTGGTGGAGGAGAAGAGTCAGTCCCTATGAACCGTCCGCTTGGCATATTCTCTTAACCTTTGAGAAAGATATATTTGTCTTGACTTCCATCACTTTTTATTCAATCACGTTGGGTGGGGGATGCAGTTGGGAAGGATAAGGGGATGTGAACCTTCCCAACCCACTAATCTCCCCCCACTCACCTTTCATGTGTGGTTGAGGTATTAATTAGTGGGGTTACCCATTTTTCTTAATTTTTGTTTTCTTCTTTATTTTCCTTACTTTTGAATGATTTAGACAGTCTCTCTCATTAATGTTTGAGGCCAATATGTTTTTAAGCTGATGACATAGTCCCTTGACTTTGATCTTTTATCATAGATTAATAAAAAATAATTTAAGAGCCTTTATCATTAAATTTTAATCGAAAATCATGTATTTTTCTTAAAAAAATAATTTTTAATTAACCTTATCTGATTCATTGTTATCAACCTTGTCTTAACCTCAAGTATAATTTTTTTTTCTCCATTTTCTTTAGCCATAATAATCATATTCATCAAATTTTCGCAAAAATTAACAAAAAATGATCCATAAAAAAAAAAAAAAAAAAATCATTGATTATTTCAAAAACTTGTTAATTTCTTTCTGATATAATCGATGTTTTTTTACTCTTATTCCTCTACCCCCCACCCCATCTCAAAAAAAAAAAAAAAAAAAAAAAAAAAACCCATTTTTGACTTATCCTTTATATCAAATTTTCGTAAGTTTTTGAAATTAATCGAGTTGAACTTTCACCAAATAATTGCCTAGCCCAAACTTGGTTACTAATTAATATGGTCTTCATATGACTTGCTCAATGAGGGTCATAGATTGAAGTGGGTACAAATTTTAAGTTTGAATGTGAGAATAAAATTGGCTAGAAGTTAAAGGTGAGGGCATATAGGTCATTTTACATTGATAGATTGGTAAAGATCTAATGTCAAGGGGTGCATTTTTCATCACTTTTAAAACACAGGAGGTTATCATAATTATTCATCAAAAGATGGAGCGGGAATGTCTAAATTACCCTTCTTCTTTTTATTTATATTTTAATATGTTTTAAGCACGTGTCCTATTATTTAGCTGTACACATTGAATTTTTCAACAGTGTTTAGGTTGCTTGTTTTGTTTTCTTTTGGTTTGGTTTTTGTCGGATTGATTTGGGGTTGGCCCACTTCTCTTCATGGGCTTTTGTCGTATGGATTTGTGGTTGGCAATCATAATGAAGATATTTTCAAGGAAAATCGAATTCTTCAGAAAATGGCCACAAGGAAAACTAATTCCTAGATAAAACATTGTTTTTTTCTTACAGATTGCATGAGGAGATGGAAAACCATTTTCCCAACAAAATGCACAATCACACATCTAAAAATTGTATTTTCTAGGAAAAATCATTTTTTGGCTCATTTGTCATATATAATCATAAAACCCCTTCTAGTCTAGAGATAAATTAACTCAAGATTATAACTCATATTGCACATCTTGAAGTGAAAGTGTGTAAGAATCATAGATGCTTTTTGACTTGTATCTCGATGAAAAGTATTTATGATTCTTACACAAGTTCACGTCAGAATGTGTCATATGAGGTACAATCTTGAGGTCACTTCAGCATTATTCTTAATGAGTCGTGTTTATGGGAATGGTGCATTTGATATTTTATTCATTTTGACCGATTAGACCCTGATTTAAGTCTAAGTTTAAGTGTATTGTGGGATCATTTTTGGCTTTCTCTTGTTATAATATTAGGGGTAAATTACACTTTCACCTTTTATGATTTGGCATAATTCTCTGTCGACCTCCTAACGTTTTGACAATTACACTTACCTCCCCTATAGTTATCTAATGGGTTCACTTACTCCCTTCTGTCTACTTGTCGTCACCCAAACAGTTAAAAAATGTTTTTTTTAAATACTTTTTATAAGGACTATTTTATAATTTCTAAAATATTATTTTTTTTAATAAAAAAAAGATTCCTCTGAAAAAATTGGTTTCCTTGCGAATACTTAGATAGGGACATTTTTATATTTTTTTTTATAAATAAAATAAAATGAGAGGGTAAAATAATAAATTAGCATATAAACTTTAACACTGTGTGAAAAAAAGGGGAGGTAAGTGCAATTGTCAAAATGTTAGGGGGATAACATGAAATTACGTCAAACCATAAGGGATCAAAGTGTAATTTACCCTAATATTAAAGATAAAAGTTGGGAAAAAAATTGTGGAAGATAGTAATTTTTTGTGAATTTATTTTTCACTTCTAACTTCTAGTAACCCTCTTTAAAGCATGCTTTAATTAAACCTTTATAAGGGCATTTAAATAACTTTTACTTTTATTTCCTTAAGAACTAAGAAACCATTCTACCCCCTTTTCTCATAACTCTCTTGTAATAGAAAATGTTGGCTCTTAAAGGGCACTTTTACCACTTAGGCATCATGTGTTGCACATGTTTTATTTATTTTCTACATATAGATGTAAAGATGTGTTGCACATGTTGTTCAAGGGGAAAGTATCTAAACATTCATGTATGAGGTTGGAATTATTGACCTTGACATGCTTTTAGAATATTTATCAAAGTGATCATAAATCCATTTTGATATTATTTTATTTTTTTTCCAAAATGAGACACCATCATTTGTGATTTTGGTTTTTAGCCTTTAAGAGATAATTTTTTCACTTAAAAAAAAGGGGGGAGAATCATCTTTGGAGTTTAGGGTTTATTTAAAGTTGGCAATTACTAAGGTATAAAAGGAAATTCAATTAAATGTAGGGGTGGATTTTCAGTGGGGGCAACGGGAGTACTTACCCCTACAAGAATTTTCAAAGTCTGTATAACTTATTATGACAGATAACAACGGAGGATAAAAAAAGAGGGGGGAGGGGAGGTATATAAAGGTAATTTTATTTTAGATTCGTGTATTTTCTAATGCCCTCTCTGACACACACACCTTGACGTTGTGGGTTAGAATCATAGATTTTTTTTTTCCTTTGAGATACACAATTAAACATCTCCATAAATATGTGTAGTTGTGTATTCAAAGGAAATAATTTATGCTTCTAGCATATGCCACATCAAGGGGCGTGTGTTAGAGGGGGTAGTCAAAAAATCAGTATTCTTTATTTTAGCACCGGTAATCTGACTGACTGACAATTAAGAAAGACATCCGACAACAAAACCTTTTCTTTGACAAGAAAAAGATGGTAGCGTCGCTAAGAAATGAAATTGGGTCTATTTAACCTAATTGTTCCTTTGAAAAAAAACTTAATCACAATTCAAACTAATTGAATTTGGTATTAGATTGACAAGATTATTGTGACGATTACTTTGTCATTATTATTCTTCCACGATACCTAAACTTTATTCTCCAATTTTCCCATCTCTTTCATTTTCTTTCTACTTTCATTCTTCAATCATAATTTTGATCCTCACGATCAAATTCATTAGTGTTACCGTTATTCGAATTAGTGATGACATTAATAGTATATTAATCTTTTTCTCCATTGAGCACCTATTTTGAAAATGAATAATGATTTTTTGGTGCCACCTCTGACACAACCCCCCCCCCCCATGTGGCATGTGCTAGAACCATAGATTATTTCCTCGAAATACACAACTACATATATTTATGGAGATGTACAATTTTGTATCCCAAAGTGGGGAAATCTAGGGTTCTAGCTCATGCCACGTCAAGGGTGTGTGTCAGAGGGGGTGTTAGAAAATCACAACTCTTTGAAAATTTAGGTTTCTCCATCATATTTGAATTTGTTTGTAGCTCCATCCCTAAGTTGAATATAATAACCATATTTAAAAAAAAAAAAAGTGATTAACAAAAGTAGATGAAACAAGATTTTTATTTTTAATTTTTATTGTTAAGAGTAAAGTTCTAATATCTTGAAAAGAAGATTCTCTGAAACCCATAAAACTATTAGATTAAATTTTTAAGGGACAAAAAAATTGACGTGTTTGGAAAATATGGGTAGAAGTTTTGGAATATGGTGATTTTTTTGTGAGGGTGATCTCTATGGTGAGGAGATCATCTTCACAAAAATCAACCCATTCTGAAACTTCTATCAAAAGTGATTTACAAAAAAATAGATGGTCCACGATTCTTTAACTTGTAAACTGGGGTTAGAAGTTTCACAAAATGGGTTGATTTTTATAAGGATGATCTCTCCACCGTGGAAATCATCCTCACAAAAAATCAGCCCAGTTTGAAACTTCTAAATCATATTACTGAAACACATCAAAATTTTGTCCCTTGATCGGTCTATTTATTTATACATTGGTTACTAAGGGTTTGCATGGTTGCAAGGATTCATTTTTAAGAGAACATGAATTGTATAGATAATGATAATGAGAAAATGAATTTCACAATTTGATTGTATTTGGGGAAATGTACAAAAAGAGAGTTGGTTTTTCGTTTTGGTAGTGATGGTACCAGTTAAAGAATAACATTATGGTTGGAAATCATTTTCTGGGACAGTAGGGTGTGGAAACATTTTCTCTCACACAATCATACGGAGGAAATCGCTTTGAGTAGGAATTCGTTTTTCAAGGAAAACATGCAATCATACTTAAACATGTATTTTCCTTGAATCCCACCTCTCTCTCTCTCTCTCGCTTGCCCCCAAAAAATTTGTGTGCGATATAGACCCTAAGAGCCTTTTGTACTACTTAGGTCCACTATCAAATCATTGGAAAATAAACTTATTTGAAGTAGAGTTGTCAACGGATGCTTATCAATTTGGATACATCAATATTTGAATCTGAATCTAAAATTTTTATCTAATATCCGAATTCGAATTCGAATCCAACGGATGTTCTAAAACTCTATCTGAATTCAAATCCGGTTATCCTATCGAATATCAAATAATATCCAATTAGAATTCGAATAATTTGTATATAAAAAAAAAAACATAATGTTTCCTTATCCAACTCATTTTTCATTATTAAAAAATCATATTATATATTATACTATTTATATAATAAATAAATAAAATAAAATAAAATATATTATTTTATTTTTATAAAAAATAAATTAAATTAAATAATATATATTATATATTATTTCGAATCGGATTCGAAATGTTAATATCTGAATTCGTATCCAATAAAGATTCAAAAAATATAAAACTATCAGAATTCGAATATGATATCCAATTTTTTTGAATAATATCTAATTTTTTATATTCAAATCAGATTCGAATTTTTGACTATCCATTGACACCCTTAATTTGAAGTCCTACTAAATAAATGGACCAACCTTGATCTTAACCTTTAATGAGAGAAATTTAAGCATTGTTTAAATCGAAAGATCAGATTGGGCTTGGGCTTACCAAGTGCATTTTGGGCTGGATTGAAGTAATCTCGACCCACCTTGAAATTACTTCAGTCGAATCAAATTTAAATATGGGTTTGACAAAAATAAAATGATTCAAATATAATTTTAACTAGTAAGATCCGAATAAAAAAATCAGATATGAATATAGATGTCATATCCTGTCAAAACCTGACTCATTTAAACCCTAGTTCACAATTTTTTTTTTTTTTCATTTTCATTATTTTATTTATTTATTTTTATTAGGCTAGTAAGGAGTTAGTGGTCATAGCTGAAGGTGGGATCAACAAGGTTTGAACCTAATAATAGATTTGTTTTCTTTATGAACATTTCTTCCATATACATTCATGAACCTATTCAAAAAGAGAATGAGGAAAAAAAATGCTTGAATCCAATGGCTTGAATCAAGAGGCATATTTTATCCCTTTATTGTCATGCCTATGTCACATCAAGAAAAGAGACATTTAAAAATGAAAAAAATGCCCAAAACCCTAAGATGAATGACAAGAGGTGCATGCTTTGGACTCATTATGGAGGTTGACATTGTCCCCAAAAAGTCATTGGAAGGTGTTTTCAAATCAAAAGTTAACATCTAATCATAAATAGAATGAAGTAAGAGCAATATTTCATCTAACATCATAGAAATTTAAGTGATTGACCAAATTTAAAAGAGAATGCTAAGAGTACAAGAATTTATTTTTTTGATATTGTAGGTATCCCCACCCTTCATGTGGGATTAATCCCACGATCACACACACCAACCCCTCTAAAAGTCCTACGTGTAACAGGTTGAGTTGAGGGTCAACCAGACCCTGGAGGGTGGCCCCAAGAAATTCATAACTTCGTGGGATGAGACCCACATGCCTTGGCCCAATCTCTAACTCTATCTCTTCCTCTTCAGGTCCCACTAGTCGATATAAGTTCAAAAACCTAAATAAATAATATATATAAAAAAAAGGAATATAAATATGAATTAGAAGAGTTTGAATATAATTGACTCATTCAATTATATTGACACAAATGCGATATGAGGATTAAATCATATCTTCTCATATCCTATACCAATCATTTAGTTGTATTGCAATCTTAATACTCGAAACATGGACTTATGTCCATGTGGCATCCAAAAACATGATTGAGTGTTATGGTTTATAGAGCTTGATGATATTGAATTAGGTTGTTAATCCTAATTCATTAGGGGTATTTATAGTATTTTTCTAGAAGTGAAACATTGTAATATTTTTTTGGCCTTTGAACATGGTGAAATTGGTGCGATTCCGTGGTTTTTTCCTGATGTAGGATTTTTCTTGGAATATTATGTTGTGGTTAATTTCTTGGTTATACTTTCTTTTTTGCATTTAGGTAATATGGACTGTCACACTAACCCAAAGAGTCGTGTTGGGGTGACCTCAAGATTGTACCTCATATCGCACAACCTAACATAAAAGTTTGTAGGAACCATAGATGCTTTTGACTTGTATCTGGATGAAAAAAAAGAAGTTTCTATGGTTCCTATACAGTTTCACTTCAAGATGTGCGATTTGAGTTACAATCTTGAGCTTTTGTAGTAAATTTACCTTTACGCCTCTTTGATTTTAAAATATCTGTTACGTGATTTTTATAAATCAAAGGAATATAAAGGTAAATTCACTACAAAGCATAACTGATTATGTAATTTGACTAAAACTTTAACCTGATTGCATAAAACACCCTTTAAAAATATATCATAAAAAGAGAGTTATTATTGGCATATCAAAGGCTTTGAAAATGAACAATCACTGAATTCCTATACTTAAAAAATAAACCTATAAAAAATTGCCTATTTTTACCACCAAATCTATATCCCAAAATATAAAGGGAAGACTTATCAAAAAGGAATTTCATTGGAAAAGAAAATTGAATGATTTTCCAAAGAAAACACACACTCGAGACAGATTCAAAGCTCAAATCACCAATCATACTGGCGAGTAATCGAAAAAAAAATTACCGAGGACTAAGTCATGGGTGTTAACAGGTTTGTTCTGGTTTGATTACTAAGGTATTTAGAACCAAAACCATCACATTTTTCTAGTTTTTGTTCTAGTTATAAAATAATTAAAATCAGAATCACTAAGAACCACATTAAGAAATATAAGAAAATGCCTTTTATAAATCATAGGAACTTTTTTCTTCTAAAATCAAAAAACATTATTTATAAAAAGCATTAACAATTTAGTTACAATTTGTTCTAGTAAAATTATTAGTTGACATTTAAAAAAAAAAAAAAAAACTAAAGAAATGATCCATTTTAAGTTCAAATATATAATTTATATTGAAAACTTTGTGTAATATTTAGTAACTTTAAAAGATAGGAAAGCCTTCAACCATCAGTAATATAAAAGCAAATAATAAATAAATCAGTTCTAAATACCCATGGGTACCAACTAGGAAAAACCGAATTGATTTTGATTGCTCTTAAACAAGGCCTTTCATTATTGGTACAATTTCGATTAAGTGGGTACCCATCAACACCCTTAGACTGAACTATAAACATTTTTTTTTTAATTTGATAACCGGTTATCCTTGTAGACAAGCGACCAGTCTGTATCTGGCTTTTCCCATTCCATAGACCATGGTCTTATCCAAGGACTAGTCCCAGGGCATGTGCAACGCCCACACATCACACCCACCAGGTAAGTGAGTGTGTGCCCAGTAGGTGGCTCTTAAGGAATTAATGCTCATACTGGGTATCGAACTCACGACCTAAGGGCATTAACCTCTTATTGGTCGGAAATATTGAGCCAACCCGTCGGGGTTGAGCCAAACATTGATGGGCTGAATCGTCCATAAAAGAGTTCACAACATGGCAACAAAAGGAATTGGGGGAATTGGGTTACACAAAGAATTGTTACTCGAGTATGTGAGCCAATATAATGTTAGAATCCTTCATAATCTAAAAATACTAACTAATGTGGGTTTGCCTTAAAAATACTCGTCCTTCTCTAATTGCAATAGTAATAACATTGGGTCTACTTGCGCATACCGAAATGGCTCATTTCATCCACTTGCTAGCTATACCAACCTTAACTTTAAAATATCCATTTGCACACACTTAATAATGTGTTTTAACATCTATTACTTATTACACGCACCTAAAGGCTAAAGGTACCAAATCATTTCTCTCTCTCATTTCTTCTTCTTCTTCTTCTTGAAAGATTTCAATGAGGGTTTTCAACTTTGATCTTGTTTTTCTTATCCTAACACTTCCAATCGAATCGAAGTCATTCTCATGAGAAAGTTATGTTTGGTAGGTACCTGTCGAATCTGTTTTGTAAGATTCAATAGGTATTTTCTGAATCAATTTTACAATTATCAATAGAAATTTTTATTCAGTTGGTACTTACTGAACCTATTTGGTAATATTTGGTAGGTACCTATCAAATTTCCTAAAATAAATTCGATTTAAACCTACCGAACAGAATTGTCAAAAGATCTTCAATTCAAAATCGTCATCTTGAAATTTTAATAGTAATTTTTCCATCTTCCTTAATGATTAAATGCAAAACAAACAAACAAAAAAAAAGGTAAAAGAAAATTTTAAGAAATACAATAACTTGAAAAGAAAAAAATCATAACCGAATCTACATTGATTCAACCTCCTAGAAAACTCAAGAGGAAATAAATAAAAGAATAAGATGAGGAGGAAAGAAGGAAGAAGAAGTGGGTTTTGGATTTTTTTATTTTTTATTTTTTTATTTGTTTGGTAGGTGATGGTGTGTACAACTAGCAAAAAGACAAGAGTAAAATAGTTAAAAAGAATTTTACAAAAGCCAATTAAGTGGGTGAAATGAACCATTTCCGTGTGTGCAAATTGACCCACCGTACTAAAAAAGATATAACTAATCATTATATATAATCAAAATGATTCTTTAAATATATACAAATATAAAAGAGAGGTGGCTCCCATTCTTAATACAATTGTTGTGACAAATTAGTCTAAGTTCTAACTACTCTCACTTGCATGCCAAGGAATCTAATAATTATTAGATTAATTATTTATGAATGTAGTAAAAAATAATGATTATTGAAATTATTTGTTTAAAGTATTTATTTATTTTATTGTAAATGAAATTTGACCTTTAATACATTTGTTAAAGATAGCAATCTGTTATATTATACCTATTTAATACAAAAACATTATAAGTTTCCATCTGGCAGAATAAATCAACTATGTATTTTGCTTAAATTATTGAAGCGACCCTATTTTTTAATATTTATGAAAACACTTACATACCCAAAATTATCTGACCTACAATCTTCTAATGGACAATTTAATTAATTTACTTTATGTGCTTGATTTGAATGTAGGATCACAGGAAGAGTAAACAAGTTCATAAAAATTGTGATCGTTATATATATATATGATAAAAATAAATAAGGGAAATTATTAAAACAACATTGATTTTACTACTTATCATTAAAAACAAAGTAATTTTTCAAAAATTACCAAAAGCATTTTAAAATGTTTGATTGATAATCCAATGTTTTCTAGAAGAGTCGTGATAATCTAACACCCCCCTTTTGACTTACGCCCTCATCACGAAACCGTAGATCATTTGCCTCAGAATACACAAGAAAAAGATTTATGATTCTGCATATCCCAAGGCAAATATTCTACGGTTCTGTGATGCATGCATAGGGGGGCGTATGTGAGAGGGGGCGTCAAAAAATCATTACTCTTTCTAAAATCACTAGACTATGCAAAAAAAAAATGGGAAGTTAAAACATTGATAGTCCAGCTTAATACATTATTTTTTGGTAATTAAAAAAAAAAATACTCTTTTAGATAATAAATAACAAAATCAACATTATTTGGATAATTTTCCAAACTATCTATAATGCACATTGTTCACATATTAAAAGGGAAAAATATAAAATAAGTAACTTTGATCTTTTTCCTTGTTCTTTTTTTTTTTTTTTGTAACAAAACCATCAGGAAATTTGAACCCTCTGTTTTACATTTTTTTTTTTTTTAGGCCAAATCATAATTTTGAATGAAAAATAAAATTCATATAAGAGAATTGCCCATCTAAATGTTTTTTTTTTTTTTTTCTTCCATTTCAGATCACAAAGCAGTAATTAAGCCAAGAGACTAGAGAGAAAGGGTAGAGGACTCTTTTCTTCCATATGATACACACATTCCATATCTTTCCCCCACATTTCCCTCCCTAGGCCTACGGTTGTAAATCAAATGTGATCATGGACTCCCTATCTCTCAAATCTTGAGTTCAGATTTTAAAAAAAAAAAAAAAAGCGAAGAATGCTGATTCTAAATTAAGAATTATTGAATGAATTAAACTGCTTGCAGCTTCTCTGATTAAATTTGCTAACAAGGAAGAGTACCTCCGATACCAATTTTTCGCGCTTAGGTCCACTAATGGCAGGTTTGGTCTCTACAATCGATGGATCAGCTTCACCGTCTTTCATCTTCAAGACAATGCCTCTCAAACCGAACTGTTTCTCGAAGAAATAAAACTCCATCTTCGTTGATCCCAATCATGAAGATGATCTGCCAATTGATAAGCAAAGAAAAAAATCAGAAAGTTGTGTAGATACTGCAAGCATTATATGCTGTAATTGTACAATTAGGACTAATAACCACTCCATTCGAAAATAAAATCAAGATTTATGAAATGAAGCATTGTTATATTCCCAACCGTTCATTCTATTGGTTACCTAGGTTGACATAACAGCGATGTTGTCCATTAAGGCATCAAATGGGTTGGATTTTATCCAAAATCTGAGTTATCTGAATCTGAATTTTGTGGGTTTGGACCTGTGGAGTATATACGAATAAAAAATGGTTCGAATATGGGTTGATGTCGCTTGATCCGAGTCAGATCAAGGTCCATCCCTATATCCGCCTAGATCCGAATGATATATTGCTTTGAAAATTATATTTTTATGTTTTTCAAAATATATCTTCTACTACTTTAATATAATATGAATTCTTACAAAAGAAAAGAATTATAATGGTAAAATAGAATAGTATAGCAATTAGAAAAGAAATATAGCAACAACAAAAAAAAATGCTGAATGGTCCGAGATTATCCGACCTAACTGACCCAAATCAAGTAATTAGGTCGGGTCAGATCCTGATCAGTGTTTAGTGAAAGCAAAATGATGCGGATATGGTTTTAACTAATAGGATCCAGGTCGGATTTGCATACGGATCTGGATCTGGATCCAGATAAAAAAAATTCTGATCTGGATATGGGTATACTTAGATCCGGCCCATCTAAGCCCCACTGGCCATGAACTGGATCAGGAACAAATCGAATACTAAATAAATGAAAAAAACGCGATTAATTGAAATTCAAGAAAGAATTAAATCACCAGCTGTCACTGCAAACATTTGCCAAAGGATTGACAATAAATTCTGGGTGGTGGAATCGATTACGATTCTCCATCTTTCCATCTCTATCAACCATGTTGTGCATGGTAGCCAATGCTGAGGTACCCCCTGAAGAAGAAAACCTCGTGGTTGAGTATCGGCTGTCTGTTTTCCTCCAGAACTTAGAACTCAGGAACTCCGTCCCAGGTAACTTACAACATGTGTTTTCTGCAGAGTTGGTGTTCGACATTATTCCTGTTGACCTCGACCTATCATGCAAAATTTCATCCAATACCATCTCTAGGCTATTCACACGTGTCTCAAGAGATCGTATCCCATTCTGTGAGCTCCCCATGAATCTCTACATTGAAGAAGAGGAAGGAGAAAGAAATCAGTTAAAGCATCCTAATATATCAACCAACCAGCGAACAAGTACCCCAACCCAACTACGTGGATTACAAAATTAGCTTCGAAACATGTTTTAGTTGCTGTGAAAACAGATATTTATCATATGATATGATACTCATTAGATTCAAAGAGAAACTCTTAGTGGATTTTAAATGCAACTAGAAATGAATAATAAAGAGAACTGATATTGGCACCCCAACTTTTACTTATTACACCCCAATTAAAGATTAAAGCACTCTCTTCAAACGTCACAAAGGTTTGGCTCAAAATATAATCTCAATATTACAATACATTATAATACTCTTTCAAACAATATCAGTAGTTGTTTACAAGTATGATTAGACTCATATAAAATCCTAAACCCAAAAAATAGAAATCTAGCATCACAAAAATGAGAGAGATACTATTGGCACCCCAACTTTTACTTATTTCAACCATTCACTTATTTTCTTTATTTTTTTTGTAAGGTGTAATAAGTAAAAGTTGGGATGCTAAAAGCAGCTCCCATAAATAAATACTATGCTTACAACTTAATGAAAAGATATCCCATAAAGATATAAACTATATACTGTGTACTTCCTTATCACCCATCCAAAATTGCAAAGCATTGCCCGATAAACATTGTATTGGATGGTATTCTAATCCACGATTAAAGTTTCTTTCTTCTTTTTTTTCTTTGGCATTGAGAAGAAAATAAAACAATAAGGAGTTCTGGTAATAGAGGGTCTCACTGGAGAGAAAACTATCAACAAAAACACTGGATGGTTAGACAGATTTTTCCACTTAACCAATAAAGTTTGTTTCTATTCTTCATGATGATTTATTTGCTAAAGGCACGATTGTAATTCCCCATATTTTTCACAGAATAGAGGGTGAGAACGCATTAAACCTCAAGCCTAACCATCAAGAAAAATAAAGAAGTATTACAGTAGAAAAATGAGTATGGATGAAAGGCTCAATATAAATACAAGAACCATGAGAGAATCTCACGTCGTTTGTTCCCATCTGAACTCCAAAAAAAACAAAAACAAAAACAAACAATTGGATAATCATGAGTTTCTTAGAGTTACTATTGCCACACCAACTTTTACTAACGCCGCACCAACTGTGTGCAATTCTTTGGTGATTTGCATACGAATTGGTGTGGCCATAGCAACTCTCTTTCTTTGTGGATAATAATGGTATTCCCTAGTAGAATATAATAGGCCAAGGAGGTTTTGAATGCAAACATGAGCAATTTTAGTACTGCGACGAAGAAGCATACCAAAAACAGAAATCTTAAAGAGTCATAAATGTGATCACAACTCATGAAATTCAGAACAAAAGGAAAGAGTTATGAAGCATATAGCATACCTGAAGAAGATCTAACAGATTGGATTGCTGGTTCTCTATCTGAACAAGCTGCCGCCGAATCAAAGACAAACCCTCGCTATCTGTGTGGTTCCCATTGAACTCCTCATTACCATTACTGACAACAACCGTAGAATCTGAGCTCTCCTCATGAAATGGAACCACACGAGACCCAGCCCTGAATCCTCCAAACTTATACATCTTATCATCACTGTTCTTCTTGACAAAAGGGTGTCTTGGTTCAGGTTTCGGGTACCCATTTCTCTCATTTTCCTCTGATTCCTCAACTCTCCCCTCAATGTCGTCCTCACGGACCACATTAAAGGGAGAAGAATGAGGAACAGCAATCTCAATGTTCCAGTCAACAGGTTGCTTAAGGTCCATCTTACGGAACAGAGCTGAAGGCTTTTTGTCAGTACTCACAACAGGACTCCTTTTCCTCACAGTGGTTGTTGATGAACTATCAGATGAAGGCGAACGACTTAATGGGGTTGTCTTCTCCCTAGTTAGGGGAGATTCATAAGAAACGGTACCTGAATTCCCAGAACAACATGGGGAACGCCAATCACTTGTGTTTTCTGTAACGATAAATGTTCGAACCCAACACAAAATAAATTGATTTTAGAGCTAAAAATAAACAAGACCAAAAAATGCAACAGAAAGTGGAAGATAACACTTCAAGCCTATAATTCAAATCAAGTAGAATAGTTTAAACTTTTAAGGACAGAAACTTTAGAAAAGACGTGAAATTCTCTAAAACTTAATTGTGCTCTTAATTCATGTTAAAAATAAACAAGACCAACAAATGCAACAGGAAACTGAAGTTCAGCAATTCAAGCCTGGAGTTCAAAGTTAGTAAAATAGTTAAAACTTTTTAAGGACGGAAACTTTAGAAAAGACGTGAAATTCTCCAAAATTTAATTGTGCTCTTAATTCGTGTTAAAAATAAACAAGACCAACAAATGTAACAGAAGATAAAAGATCAACACTTCAAGACAATTGAAATTAAGTAAAACAGTTAAAACTTTTTAATTATGAAAGCTTTAGAATAGATGAAAAATTCTCCAAAACTTGATTGTGCTCTTAATTCATGTTAAAAATAAACAAGACCAACGTATGCCACAGAAGATAGAGGATCAACACTTCAAGCCTATAATTCAATTTAAGGAAGAAAACTTAAGAAAAGACATGAAATTCTCTGAACCTTAATTGTACTCTTAGTTTATGTTAAAAATAAACAAGACCAACGAATGCCACGAAGGATAGAAGATCAACACTTCATGCCTATAATTCAATTAAAGGACGAAAACTTAAGAAAAGACGTGAAATTCTCCAAAACTTAATTGTGCTCTTAATTTATGCTAAAAATAAACAAGACCAACAAATGCAACAGAAACTAGAAGATCAACACTAAAGCCTATAATTCAAATGTAGTAAAACAGTTAGAATTTTCAAAGACGGAAACTTTAGAAAAGACGTGAAATTCTCCAAAACTTAATTGTGCTCTTAATTTATGTTAAAAATAAACAAGACCAACAAATGCCACAGAAGATAGAAGATCCACACTTCAAGCCTAGAATTCAAATTAGGTAAAAATAGTTATAAAAAAATTCAAGGACAGAAACTTTAGAAAATACATGAAATTCTCCAAAACCTAATTATTCTCTTAATTCATGTAAAAAAAATAAACAAGACCAACAAATTCAAATTAATTAAAACCGTTAAACCATACGAACGTTAACTTTAGAAAAGAGATCGATGTGAAATTCTTCATAACTTAACTGTGCTCTTAATTAATGTTAGATTAATAAACATTATTAATAACACATTCATCAATCCTCTTATAAGGTGACTAACTAGAATTTCAATCACAAATCATTCACGAAAATAGAAACAATTAAAAGAAATTATTTTTACCTCTCAAAGATGATTTTGAGTGCAATGGTGGTGAGACCTCATCCGAAACATCGGGAACACCCTTCCAGGCCTCCACCATTTGATTCATCGTGTCTCGAACAATTTTTACCTAAAAAATCAAATTTCTAATTTTGAACAAAACCAAAACCAACAATCAATCAATAATTGAGGAAAAAGGAACAAATTTCTCTAACCTTGTCGAATCTCCTGGCCTCCAAAGAAACCAAATAAGAAGATTTAAACTCCGACAACAAATCTCTCTCCACAATAGCCATCCTCGTAAACGTCTCGGCCGCAGCCTTCCTCGCCGCCCAATCCTCACTGCTCAAGAACTCAACCATACATGAAACCAAATTCCCCAAAACATTACGACTCGAAGCACCACCAACACCAATAATACTTCCAATTAAAGCCAACAATGCTGGTTTCGCCTTAAAACTCTCACTCCTCAACAATTTCACCAACCTCGGCAAAATCTTCTGCAATTGTGCAAGATCCGGATCAGGCGAAGCTTCAATCGCAGAAGCGAGACAAAGTGCCGAACCGATCTGCAAATTGAAGTCTTGTTCGATCAAAATCGCTTCAGTTAAAGATCTCAAAAACACCGAAAACGGAGATTTAGTGATCTTCGCTGCCATTAAAGAAACCGCATCAACACAAGCAGATCGAACTGCAGTATCTGGATCTCGAAGTCTTCGAACAACATTGGAGATCATCTTAGATAGAAAAGGAGAGAGAGAATCTCCATGAATTTCAGAGAGAAACCCTAGAAGACGAACACATTGTTTCCGCACAGGTGTTTTTTCGGATGAGTCAGTGTCGTAAATGCAAGTTAGGAACGAAGAGAACGAGTCGTGACTCAGAGTCCGAGCGATTGACTCGAGTTCATTTGTGGCGATAGCGTGTGTGTCTCGGTCGGAGAGTTTGTTGAGGTTGGAGATGACTCGTTGTTTGAGATCCCGGGTTGAGTCGTTTTGGAGAACTGTTGTTGGTGAGGATCGTTTCGGGAGAGCCATTGAAGGAAGTTGTGTGTGTGTGTGTGTGTGTGTCAGATTCCGGCAATGGAACTGTTAGAGTGAGAGAGGTGGCGCCACCTGTGTTTCTGACAACATGGCCGTAATATTGTGGTTGGCGGGTGGGGGTGGTTCGAGTTTCGTTCTCTCATTCACATCTGAACCTGCTTTTAAACTTCAAAGCCAAGGGGAGAAGCGGTTTTGGTAAGTTTGGGATTTTTTTTCCTTCACTCAAGGCAATTTTTTATTTTTTTTTTTTTTTATTTTTTTAAATTTTTTGAGAGAGAGAATAAACATGGCTGGAATTTAGTTTTTAAATAATTTATTTTAGATTTCTCAAAAAAATATATATATATTTATTAGAGGATTGGATATTAATTTTAAAGAAGTGGGTCCGGATAGTGAATCCGATGGGAGAATTAAATTGTGGATTTAGTGAGAGACAGAAGGTAGTTAGGACTTGAAGTTGGTAAATTGTTAGGGGATTTGTTTACATGTGTCCTAAGGGTACTTATCAAGGTGCATTAAATACACTTTGAAATTTTAATTTCTTACCTTAAAAGAGGGAAGCCATCACATGTCAATTACATTTGGTATATTAGGAGTTTGCTTTAGATTGGGAAGTCTCTTAGATTTCTTTTCCACTAAGGAGATCTGAAAAGTTTTCGAGTTAAAATTATCATTTCAATATAAAAAAATTTACATTAATAGTTTGAGAAGATTTTAAAATCTTGTTTCCGGGATTTGAAAAGATTTCGAGTTAAAATTATCATTTTGATATAAAATCGATATCCCGTAGAAGTTGAAAGTGTATTTTGAGAAATGATCAGGGTTGCTTCTAGCTTTTATAGGAGGCATACATTTTATATTTTTTTTTTAGTTTTTAATCTAGTTTAATGTCTAAATTTTGTATTTCAATGATCATTGATCATTGATTTTTAATTTATTTTATCAATTAATCAATGATGAATCTTTGATATTATTTTTTTAAATAAAAAATGTATAATCATTGTTCAATGATTGTTGACATGTCTTACCAATTAATCATTGATCAATTTTTATTTTCTTTAAATAAAAATATAGTAGAAGTGTATAATCATTGAGGACTGATTGTTAGATTATTTGGATATATAATCATATTTTGTTAGTTGGTATTACCAAATGATCATTAATCATTTGGATTATTATTTATTTATTCATTTATTTTGTTTAATTCAACTTTGGTATCTATTTTTATTTTATTTTTCTTAATTTTGATGAACAATTGTTAGACTAATATTATTATATTAGAGACTCTTATAAAATATAATTTAGGACATAGGATACACATTAGGGGGAGCTAAAAGTATCAATAGAGCCTTAATTACTTAATAAAAAGTAGGCTTTTGTTGACATGTGACCTTAATTACTTAGTCGACAAAGAGATATTACTTCCAATTAATTAAGTTCGATGAGCCTTTTATCTTCTTTTTTATTGCTAGATAATACATTGCAAGAGTTTCTATTGCCACACCAACTTTGGTGATTAATAAAGGAATTGGTGTGGTGTTCATAAAGGTTGGTGTGGTAATAGTAACTCTCTACATTATATATAGATATAGATAGTTGATGGTCTTCAAGGGGTTTATCTAATAGTAATTTGATTTGAATTTATCAAATTTTTTTTAATGATTGGTAAGCCTATATTTTTATAAGATCAGTAACTCAATGTGGGCGATAATCAAACCCACTAGATTGGACCCTTGTTAGAATCGATCGAATAAATTTAATATATTTAAATAAAATATTAATACAATTCACTTACTTTCTCACAATTTATGCAATAGGGCGACCTATCGAATCACAAAATGATTATCCAAAACCGATCCAATAGGTTATCAAATTGGATCTTAATGGGAAGGAAAACTTTTAACTTTAGTGACAAAGTTGGTGTTCGGGAAAATTTTGGCAAAAGTCAGGAAAACATCAAATAAATTTAAAGGCAATATATAATTATTTTAAGTATTAAAAATGTATTAAAAATATATATTTTATATTATAAATGAAAAAATATAATTAAAATTTGCTAAAAATTAAATAATCAGTCAAAAAACCAGGAATAAATCGTGATTTAATCGACAAGTACTAAAATTGTGGTTTAGTCGTGATTTTTTTTTTAATTGCAGATTTTTGTCATTATTTTTTCAACTACTAATCATTTTTGCGTATTTTATGCTTCCCACTTCTTCGAGAAGTGCATTTTGGTGTGAGAAGCGCTGTCCAAAATCGTTTCATCGGCTTGTTGGTTTAAACTGTAAAAATACAATTATTTCAATTATTGGGTGAGCTCAGTAAAAATGAAAATTTTCAAAATCAAATAAATGGAAGAGAGAGAGAGAGAGAGAGGTTTTGTTATTACATGTCACCTAGTTTGGATGGAAAGATACAGACATGAAATATGTTAGAAGCATGTGCATGTCAAATGCAGATTGGCAGTTGGTTTTTAGCTGTTGCTATCAGTTGGGTTTTTGTTGGATTGAAGAGATTCCCTCTAAATATTTCAAAATTTTGAAGAAAATTAACTATTACCATTGTAAATATTTCAAATTCTATTGGTACTCTACAGTTTAGAAATTAATGGAGAAGAGAGAGGTCTTTGTTCTTGAAGTTAAATCATGTAAAATTCAAATTTTTGAAAAAACCCAAGTCCAAAAAAATAAAAGATTTCAAAAGAAAATAAAAAATTATCTCAGTAATTGATCAAATATCATAACAAGTTTCAATTGCCTCGGCATTTTAAGTTATATTTTCACAATTAATGTAAAGTTTGAAACATCAACTCATGACCATTATCATATAGAACTTGAAGCATTATTTCTTTTTCTTTTTTTCTTTTTTTGGAAAATTACTTAAAAGACATTGGTGGAGGGATTTTTTTTCTAAATATTTCCTAAGTTTTGGGCAGTCTCTTAATAGTCCACCTAGTAAACTTTTCTTTTCTTAATAGTCCCTGGATCTAATTTCCCACATTTATCATGATTGAATGTCCTAGTCGTTCGAACTCATCATTTTCATCTAAAAAAATTATATTTTTGGCATTTCAATCGAGTTTAGGAGACTCTATTCTATTGAAAAGGATTTAAGAAGGAATAAGAAATCATTTTTAAGGATTTTTTCAAATATTTTGAAGATGTATATAAAAAATTTGGGTTATTTTTTATTTTTTGTCTTAATTTTTGAATGAAAATCGATCAAGAATGGTTCTTTTGATTTGAAATCATCTAGACAAGTCGTTATCTCAAGTTTTAGTTGATCTTTCCATGAATTTTAGTCGAAAAAACTCAAAAATCGAAAATGGGTGAGGTTTACTAGTATTAAGTTCACCATTTTATTTATTGTCGACAAGAAATAAAAGGGTGAACTCGACAATAAGTAAATAGTAGTGAGTTCGACAATAAAATTGTGAACTCTACAATAAATAAAAAGTAATGAACTCGGCAATAAATAAAAAAGCGGTGAGTTCGCCAATAATGAGGGACCATTAAGAACTAAAAAATTTACTAAATGTCCTATCAAGCTATTGCCCAAAATTTAGGAACTATTTAAAAATAAATCCCTCCTTTTTTCCTTATATAAATCCACCCATAAATATATATGTAGGGTGGCGTTAGAAGGCCCTAAAGAGAGTCAAACATTTTTCAATGTATGAGTTAAAGGTTTCAAAATGAACTGATTTTTTGTGAGGATGATCTTTATGATGAGGAGATCATCCTCACTAAAAATCAGCCCATTCTGAAACTTCTAACTTCTATTTTCATAAATGTTTAGCACAATGTTTGACTCTCTTTTATGGCTTCTGAATGCTTCCCCCTCCCCCCCATATATATATATATATATATATATATATATATATATATTATATATATAGATATATATATATATATATGGGTCTTGTTCAGTAACAAACATTTTGGCAAAAACATTTTTCAAAGATGGGTTAGAGGTCTTGGAATGGGCTGATTTTTGGTGAGGATGATCTCTACGGTGAGGAGATCATCCTCACCAAAATCAGCCCATTCCAAAACTTCTAGCCCTCGTTTACAAGTTGAAAAATCGTGGACCGTCCATTTTTTGTAAACCATTTTTTATGGGATTAGAAGTTTTGGAATGGGCTGATTTTTTGTGATGATGATCTCCTCACCAAAAATCAGCCCGTTCCAAAACCTCTAACCCATGTTTTGAAAAATGTTTGTCAAAATGTTTGTTGTTGAACATTTTCCTATATATATATATATATATTATAAATTATAAAAAGGGTATCTAGGCTAACTTGCGTGCACCAACTAATCCCTCCTCCCCGAACAAAGCTTTCGAAACAAAGCTTTTAACCCTGCGTTTTGTGGCCACCAAATATTAGTAACCGGTGGAAATCAAACTTGAGACCACAGGAAGAGCAAAGTTATCACTCGGCCACCCATTTGGTGGTTAACCCACCCATGAATTTCTTACAAGCCTTACTTAGATTAATTATTTCCAATAGTCTAATCATTTCGTTAGTTTAATCATTCTAATAAAGTGTTGTTAGCAAGTCAAGTCAAGTCAATCATCATAATCAATGTGCATGTGTAGACATGTGCCTTGTTGAGACTTCGCGAAACTATCAAGTCTCTATTCTTGGCCTTTTATCTATACACATGAGATGTCTCGAATGGGGGTTCTCGTATTTAGATTTACTTGACTTTGGATTTCGAACTCTTGTCTTTTCTATTTTTCTATTTTTTTTTTTCTTTTTATTTTTTGGTTTTGATTTTGATTTTGATCAATAGTGAATTATTTTAATTTTTTCTATTCTCATAAATAATATGATGCAATATAGCCAATAGTGTGTTTAATAAATGTTCCTAAGAAGGGCACAAGAGGATTAAAAAGACCTTGGGGCTAAGCAACACGTGAGTTTGGTTGAGAGGAAGAGCTGAAATCACGTGATGATGATGACAAATGGGCATGGGCTCTTGCAGGGTGATAAAGTTTAGGTTTGTGACCAATAAAGTATGGATAACTTTTCCAAATAATAAGACATTTCTTCTTTAAAAGATAGAGATGTACTTTGAGATATTAATGGAAAATGACTAAATTACCCTTATCTTCAACCCTTTTGTGAAAAATATCTTCTTTTTTTTTTCTTTTCTCATTAAAATAAAATCCATTGTCTTCAATCTCTTAAAACTTTGTTTTAGGCAAACAAGACTAATAACCAACAATTAGAAGTCCATTATGTAAATGTCTTATTTACACAGAGTTGCGGGGTTTAAGGATTATGAAAATGGTAATTATGTAATATTTTCTTAAGGGAATTTTTAGTTTTGGTGGATTTTTATTTTGGAGAGTCTTACTTGTTTTGATAACTATCGGTTATATAAATAGAGATCTCTAGGACTGTAAAACATACGATTTCTTATTTTGTTCCGTAGATGTAGACACACTGTCAAGTCACATAAATCTTTGTGTTTTGTGCGATTATTTTATCTTTATTATTTTGATTTTTTTCACAAAATCTGAGAAGAGAGGGGATTGAGCCCAAGTTACAGTATCAACATTCACAGACGTTAGCCAACTTAGAAAGCAAACCTTCAAATTTTATTTTTTATTTGTTTTAAATATATTCAACTTCTTCTTCGACCGTCATATATTTTTGAGTGATGTCAAATGCACGTTGTTTTTTTCCAACGCCCATTTCTCTCTCCTGTCTATAGTGAAAAAAACAAACTTTTTTATTTGATAATCTTGTGACATTCAAAAACATGATTCGATGCAATGGAGTAGTAGAGGAAAAAATTATATGAAATAAAAAATATATATTGTTATTTTTCACTGTTGAATTTTATTTTTAAATTTAAGTTCACGGTGATCGTCCATTTTCAACACCTTGGATAAAATTCAGAAAATAATATTTTATTTTTTTTTAATATGAATATTTTCAAGAAATCTAAAAAATTGTATTGTTAGATTGTCAATGTGATAATCAATGTAGGCCTAATAACCCTTTTTAAGATTTGAAATCTAAAAAAATAAATATATAGACAACGAGTAAGAGAGAGAAACTTTCTTTATTGTTGATGTCATTGTGCCACATGTCAAACGTTTGTTGGGTTATGAACCAACACGTCATAAGATGTCTGGGGCATTAGACAAAAACAACATCACTTTAGCATTTCTCTATATTTTGTTAATCGCTTGTCAAAATTCTTTGATCTTTAAAAATAAAAAATCTAACATCTTCAATTGCGCCCCCCCCCCCCCCCCCCCCCCCCCCCCCCCCCCCCCCCTCCGCGAGTAATATCCTATTCTCAAGGGTAAAAGAGAGGTAGTAGATGATGTAAAAAATCTTTAATTTATCCAATAAATTGAATATAATAAAAAATTTATCCTTAAAGACCAATTTTTTTAAAAAAAAAATTGAAGACAAGGGTATTTCCATCCTTTTTTAGTATTCTCTCACTAAAAAAATCTCTATATTCATAAAAAATTACCTTAAATCATAAGCTTTAGAGTTGTGTGGATATAAATTAAAGAACATTAATGTCTTTTATGCATAGTGACAAGGTCAACGTTCGGGGATCAGAGAAAATTTTGAAAAAAATCAACAAAATTCAATAAAATCAAGAAAACATCATAAATTAAAAAACATAATATAATTATTTTAAATATAAAAAATATAAAAGTAAATATATTTTATATATATTAAATAAAAAATTATACTTAAAATTTACTATAAAAAAATAATAATAAATTATGATTTTTCATAAATTTAATGATTTTTGTCACTATCCTTACAAGGGATGATAGATCTAAATAATGTTAAAAGACATGTTATATTGGTTGACTGATAAGAGAAAATGATGGCTACAATATCTCTCATTCATTCCCCTTTCTCTTTCTCTGCTCCTTCACATGTGCTTCTTCTTCTTTCCCATTTCCCAAGCGACACGGCCACATGTCATGCACAGGCGCCGAAATTGATTTGAGAGAAAATTTTACACGTGGCAATTTTTTATTTGTTAGAAAAATAAATCATAAAAAACAAAGACTGCCACTTAATTAGATCCACATGGCATGCATAGAGGGCGGATAAGACATTCTTTGCCTCTCTGCATGTCACGTGATACCACGTTTTACTAGACCTATTAGATCATACAATATAACACTTTAATAAATTATAGAGTTACTATTGCCACGCCAACTTTTGCTAACCCCACACCAATTGTGTGCAATTCTTTACTTAAGAATTGGTGTGGGATTAGTAAAAGTTGGTGAGGTAATAGCAGCTCTCATAAATTATGGGTCTAACCATTTTTGACTTATTAGTCTTTCATGTTATAAAAGTTAAGTTGTTAAGCTGATGAACCAATGCCATGATACACGTGTATTGAATAAAAAAGTTTGGGTGCTTCAAAGGAGCGGATCCTCTATTGTCCATTTTCTGTAGTTCTTTGTAGCTCTTGTCCTACAATCCACAGAACATCAGATAGATAAAAGAAAAAATAACAACTCAGTCCTCTCATACTACCCATGGTTTAGATCAGATTTGAGTATATATATGGTTTGGGATCCATTGACTCCTAAGATATTTATGAAAAAAACACATGATCATAACTTTTTAAACACAAAGTCGATGGTTGAGATTTATGAGTATCTTAATAACACAAACGTTGGAGATACTTGTCCTGAGGATAAATCTCAACCATTGGATTCTCCATTTAAAGGGTTGAGATCATTTTTTCCCGATAGAAGTCAAGGGGTCATCCTCATCTCTCTCTCTCTCAACTTAACGTTAAAGCTGGCAGTAAACGTTAGGTGGCCAATTTTTTTTTTTTTTTTTTTTTTTTTTGACAGGGGTGTCTGAACTTATGTCTGATTACTGTGATCGGAAGAGCAAGGGCAGGAACTAAGGCATATGGGTCCTCCCACGGGCACGTGCAACTCCCCCACATCACACACACCGGGTAAGTGAGGGTAGGCCCTCACGAGTGGCCCTAAGGAAATACTGCTCATATTGGGTATTGAACTCACAACCTACTGAATGAACGTTGGGCGTAAAAAAATTTCCTACATGGGTTGAAAGTTTTGGATTGGGCTGATTATTTGTGAGAATGATCTCTATGGTGAGGAGATCATCATCACAAAAATTAATTCAATTTGAAACTTCTACCCCCATCAAAAGTATTTTACAAGTTAACAGTAAAAAATCGACGGTCCACAATTCTAAATAATTTTTTATGGGGTTAGAGATTTCAGATTGGACTGACTTTTTGTGAGAATGATCTCATCACCATAGCGATCATGCTCACAAAAAATCATACCATTCCAAAGTTCTAACACAAATAGGACAAAGGCGTTGGCTCCTTAACATTAATTGTTGAATGGAACCCTATATATATGGGACACGATCGACAGACCACAAAAAAATTCACGTTTTTTGTCCTACATAGGTTAAAAGTTTCAGAATGGTCTGATTTTTTACGAGGAGATCATCCTTAAAATATATATATAATCAACCCATTCTAAAAAATTTAACCCTAATTTACAAGTTGAAGAGTTGTTAACCGTTCATTTTTTAAACCATTTTTGATGGGGTTGTAAGTTTCATAATGGACTTATTTTTTATGAGGATGATCTCCTCATCATATATCACAAAAAATCAACTCATTTTGAAACTTCTAACCCTTATCAAAGTAGTTTATAAAGTTGAAGATTCATGGAACGGTAATTTGTAAACAACTTTTGATGGGATTAAATATAAATATATAATTTTTTTTTTTTTGTCCCATTAAGTGTTTGACAATGGATGGTCACTGAAATCTTAAATTTAAATGATTGGATTTAACCGTCGTGATGATGTGGCAAACTCTCAACCATTGATGTTGGCTATAGAGGATCTGCTCCCCTGTTTTAAATGCTTCCATTTTACTTACTTTTCAATAAACATGGCATTATGTCATTGGTTTATCAGCTTTGCACAGACCTTTCATAATAGCAAATTCTTGTTCTTCGAAAAATAGGTAAATTAAATGTTCATGGGTAGACCCCCAATTTTATTTTTCTTTCTTTATATACATATATTATCTAAACATGAAATCTAACAATCTAAATAAATCTTAGAGATACATGATGCATTTATTGAGATATATTTCTTATCCCAACTATCGAAGCCTGTTACTTACAATGTTTGTTGGGTTTGTGAGTGAACATATGAGTTCCCATTTGGATGAGTCTACACTCTATGGATCCCATCCCTACATGTATAAATGAAAAAAAAAATTGAAATTTTATTTTCTAATCATAATTACTTATTTTAATTAAGGAAAATATTGATTTTGTTTTTTGTTGATATTGGATGATTGGTAGCCATGTGGTAGTGGACCCATTCTGTATGATGTTACATATAATAAGTAGGTTATTGGTACTATTTATATATCATCATCATCTTCAATTATTCCACATGGAAGGCGCAGAGCATGAGTAATTATTTAATCTATGACTAAAGCAAACAAATATAGACTCAAAGCAATCCCTAAGAAGTGGAGAAGATTCCTAGGTCCAGACAAAATATTATCAAGCTAACATGTTGACTACAACCTCAAATAAGAACAAAATCAAATATTTAAACCATATTGGTATTGCATCTCATCTGAAGCATCCATTACTTATCTATAATACTAAGTTCCTATGTTCCACAATATGCGTTCAATAAAATTTAAAAAAAAAGGGAAATTACTCAAACTTGGATACTGGTTTCAAAATCGATTGGATCCAACTCCTTAAAAGGCATTTCATTCCTCTTTCTATAACAACTTCATCCACTCGGAACATTTGCGAACATTTGCGATCTTGCATAGATAAATATCTTAAAGGTTAGGCATTCCCTTCCCGATCTTTGCATCATAGGTTTTTTCCATGACAAGCTCCATTGGTGTATCCTTGGGACCAACTGCAGAAGAAAAAAAAAACCAAGAAAACCAGGCCTAAGTAATTCTCTCTAGACCAGAAAACATCGGGATGGAACCAGAGGTTCTGTTATAGATTTCAGAATAACTCAAAAGTACACCAATATGCAATGTGGGTTCCAGCAGAGATCTATCCCCTCCGTGGCATACAAGTTTAACACTCGGAACACATTGATATTGGGATTTACTATCAAGAACCTAAATTCTAAATAACTTCCACAAATTCCATGAGCAAGATTTCTAATGTTGATGAGGAAGCACTTGTCAAAAGAGATAAAAATGTCGATGAGGAAGTGACCAAGCTAGGTTAAAACGAAATAATGCATAGGGAACCTATCTATATTTGATATTGAGAGTTACTATTGGCACCCCAACTTTGATTTATTACACTCCAATTAAACTAAAAAAATAAATCAATGGTTTAGAATAAGTAAAAATCGGGGTGCCAATAGAATGATTTGAATGTGTGATGTTGGTGTAATAACTTGAACAAAACTTTTATAATGTTCAAATGGTGTGTTTTAATCTTTAATTAGGGTGTGACAAACAATCTAAGAAATTGGGTTGTAATAAGTAAAAGTTGGGTGCCAATACAGTAAAACTGGCTATAAAGGAAAAGAGATTATGCAAAGAAAAGCACCATCAATATTGGATACTAAAGAGGATATTTGATATTGTTGGACAATTTTTTTGGGATTTATTAAGCTCAAAGTTGCACAAATGGGATAAGAGGACGGGGCACATAGGAAACAAATAAACACTCAGGAGGCTAACTGTTTCATGTTTTTATTGGTTTGAATTCAGCTACACATATCTAACTTTGGGAACATGTGTATCTCAGGCATGGTTGAACACATGAGTTTTTGAGGTCGTTCTCCAAATTTAGGGAAATGCCATCACAGACATGTTTTCCTAGGTCGCTAATAGTTTAAGATTCACAGGGAAGCACATTCTATGTCAAGAAATTTTTGGGCTAAACCATGTACTCCTTTAAAGGTATGGCATTATTTGCTTAATGTAGCACCACAAAAAAAATGTGCATGTCTTCTAAACCCAGCCCCCCAAAGATGGCACAATAGTAGACAACATAGAAAATAGAAATGCACACAATAAGGAAAAAAGCACTTACCAAAACTCAACAATTTCAAAATGGGCTACCAAAATGCAACCATAATCTCATGAAAGGACAATTATATGGTACCCACACGCAGATGGTCATAAATTCCCGATGTTTTTCAATGGTGCATAGAATTTTTTTGGATGGCAAGGTTCTACATGCATTCCTTAAAGGTAGGGCTGTCAATGGATCGTGTTTGGATCGGGTCAGGGCTGATTTGGTACCAATTCAACAAGAATTGGATTCGAAACTGATCCGATAAGTATTGGATAGGGCTCTTAACTGATCAGTTTTTATCGGATCTCAATATTAAAATCCAAACATGATCCAAGACAATCGGATCGGGTCCAGATCGGCCAAACCCAATGCGATGTACAAAATCTTAATAACCTTCCTATATTTATACGAATATATAATATAATTTATATAATTTCTAACATTTTATCTGATTGGGTCCTCATCAAATCAGGGCATGGACAATCCAGATCCAATCCAATAAGATAACAGATCAGATCCTTATCGAAATCTAAATCATCAATCCAGACCCGAAGTTATCGGATCGGAAAAAATATGATTTCGGGTCTGATCTGATCCATCGACAGCTCTACTTAAAAGGCATTCATGGGCGAGCACAAAAAAATAGGCTAGAAGATACCAAGCACCTAACACCTGAACTTTTGTTTTACGCTGATTTGCAGTCATGCCAAGCAGGGCCAAACAGTTGATGGAAAGATGCAATATTAGTATATGAAAATAATGGCCTCTAAAAACTGTGGGGGAAAAAGTGAAAATGACGAGGCTGTGAGATAATTACTTATAGTAGGTCTAGGTGTGGTCCTTATTTTTAAGATCTCAGGACGAGGAATAATGGACCCCGATGCTCCTTGACCTCTAGATACTCTTACTTTGGTACCATCTTCTAGATATTTGATTCCAACCTTACAAGGCTTCCTGCATAAGTAAACATTAATAATATAATTCAATTGAAACGGAACAAACGCAAGTTATTTGGACACAAATGATGTGTAATATCAAAACATCTATATACCCTGTAACTGGGTCAAGAATTTGAACATTTGAGGCATGAAGAGGGGCCTCTACTGTAAAAATTCCACCTTCATGTCCTTGCCCTTGCTTGATGTGTTTCTTCACCTATAAGCAAATAACTTTAATTTTCAGTAACCATTCATCTTTCGCTGCATTAAGTGTAACAAAGGGCAACAACAAAAACATGATTCTAAAACCAAATCTATGGCAGCTAACAAGAAAACAAATGCCGAGAATATCATCCGATACAACAACTATTTGATGGTATTAAGCACCAATAAAATACCAAGGTCGAAAGACAAATGTTTTTGAAAGAAGTAAGGGTCAAACTGTGATGCAAATATCAATGTGATCAATGAAACATAATATTTAATCAATCTGTGCCTAGTAGATGGTCTTAAGCACCAATAAATACCAAGCTTGAAAGATGAAATTCTTGAAAGAACCAAGGGTCAAACGGTGACATCAATATCAATTTCATCAAAGACACGTACCAATATTTAACAAGTTATGCTTAGTTGTACGTACAATGTACCAATCATGTTCGAGGTCTGGAATCATGTGCTTTTCTATAGGTACTGAGCTCTTATCTGGCCATTTTCTTTTGAGTCTGACTAGCCTTTAATAACTTAGTAAGATTTCATCTCTTACTAAGGGTCGTTGACCTCACATTGTGTTGTGTCATCCAAAAACATGATCCAATCCCACAGGGTTGTAGGGGACAAAATTCTATGAACTTCGAAAAAAATAAAAATCAAATATATATATTTCACCGTTGAATTTTAATTTTCAATTTGGGGCGTGGATGTTCAGTAGCCGTCCATTTTCAAAACCTTGGCAAGCTAAAAAAAGAGATTTTTTTTGGCGGGGGGGAGAGAGATCTGACTTTTTCCATGAAATATAGAGAGTTGTGGTGTTGGATTGCCAACATGGTAATCCAATTGAGCAAAACTTAAAATCTTACTAAGTTAGTAAGGAAAGTATTTTGCTATTGTTTTTACTACGATGATGCAACCTCGAAACATGGCATCTACCACATTATCTTCTACACCACAAATTATTACAACCATAGAAAAAAGGAACGAGAATAGATATTCCGGAGAATAAAAAGGGTATTTCTTTTTTCTGAGTTGAAAATGTAATCATTTAGAAAACAAATCCCCCAACAAATCTCAAAAAGAAATAAGTAAAAGGTGGTGAGAGATTTGTGACTAAGAAGTGAATCCTTACCAGATTCTTTCCCTCAACAATGACACGATTCTGAGAGCGAATGACACGCTTGATGATGCCGGTCTCATCTTTATCTTTTCCTCTTATTATCATCACCTACAAAAGATTGATAATATGAAACGAAAAGTTAAAAAATAAATTTTTAAAAACAAGGAAATAAATTAACAGAGTTGAGATAGGTTCGATCTCTGTTACATTGTCTCCTCTGACAATTTTCCAGTTTCTTATAAGCTTCTGAGCCGCTTTCCAACCCATCCCAGACTAGAGATTAGATCAAGGTTTCTCCTTTTGGCTTTGTGCTTGAGTTATTAATAGTATGTTTTATCTTTAGAGATCTTGGAAGTTCTGCCAGAAGACAAGAAATCACATAACTGGAGTTTAGTTTGTTCTTCTAAAAACTGAAATAACATTTAAAGAATTTATAAAACCCAAAAGGGTTGACCACTAAAATAAGGTTCGTTGTTATTGCAGTAAGTCAGGGAGGTTTGTTGGGGCTTTTTTTTATCGGTTTTTTTAATGAAATTCTCATACTAATAAGAAAAAAGATAGAATAGAAAATCCGTTTTTTCAATAATAAGAACTTGAAGCAGCAAAAAGTTAGCTTCTTAAATATTTCAGGAAACATTCCATAAGTGTTAGTTGTAAAACGTTCAAATTAAAAAAAGAAAAAGAAAAATAAAAAGGGTTGGGTTCCAGTGACTACTCATGAGAAAACACATGATCTCTTCCATGTAAACACAAAATCCAATGACCAAGATTTATATATATCCTCATAGCACACATCTTGGACATTTTCATCAAGGATAAATCTCAACCGTTGGACTTTGTGTTTAAACAGTTGAGATCATGTGCTCTTTCCATGAGTCATTCTTCCTGGGTTACCGGATCCTGGCCCAAAAAAAATAATCACATGAATTCCACTAATGGTGGACCATTACACTATAGAGTTTTTCCATTGAATTTGGCAATTTAAAGCATTAGTTCATGAATTTAATACCATTCAATATTATCAGATGTGCAACATTTTTTTAGCACATCTTGATAAAATTTCATCAAAGATTTCATAAGGTAATTTTATGATGGTTGTCAGCAAATGGTGAATGATGTCACATACAAGCCTAGATGCACAATGTAGAAAGGTAAATGAATTTTGGTTTCAATAACAAGATGAAGAAAAAGACAACCAAAATGGATATTTCACTTTCTTTCCACTAAAAATGCATTTTAAGAATATTTATCCCACCAAATTATTCCTAGACACCAAAACTCAGCCCGTGGTGCCTTTAAGTTCATCCAAATTTCATCACTGGTTGCATAAAAGGCCTCGATGAAAAACTGCTTGAATAAAATGGCTAGAAATTAGCACTCAGACTGATTTGCAGTGCTTAGGAGACTGGGTGGATAACCGGACTTGCATTCCTCATCAATTGGAGTACAGCAAATATTCAGTACTGGAATAGTTCTGCTTTCGTTCAAATTTGACATTTCAAGAATTTTGATAAATTTTGACAAAATAATACGATAAAGGAATAATTTGAATACAATTCAGAGTCACCTTAAAAAAATTGGTTAAAAAGTCCGGTAACTTGTACCAAATCATTTTTTTAATAAGTGAACTTATACCAAATCATAGGCTAGATCAATCACTTCAAATCATTAGATTTGAACATCTTTCATGGTTACTTCCTATACATTGGATTCAATGTAGTGAGTTTTATCCGGTTTTTTGAAGGTGACTCCGAATTGTACTCAAATTATTCCTTTAAGTATTATTTTGTCAAATTTCTATCAAATTCTTGAAATGTCGAATTTCAACGAAAGCAGAACTATTCCAGTTTTGAATATTTGTTGTACTCCAAATTGACAAGGAATGCAAGTCCGGTTATCCCCCCAGAGATAGTGGGAGTGTTGTGTTGATGTGGTGCATTTTGCTAGAGTTTAAACACCCTCACCACCATTTTGATTGGTACATTGCCACATTCAAGAAAACTAAAACCAACTCCCAAGCCCTAACACCTAGAGTTTGGACCACAACCTTTTTAAACTTATAGAATAATATACACACAATTGTTTGGTTGCTTGCAAGAATGATACATATTTCTCAATTAATTATTTGGTGAAAAAGATAACTACTAACTTTTATTGGGAACTCCCAGGTTAGAATATGCCTGGGTAGGATTGTAGTAGTGGAATTCTTGTAGTAGTTGGAGGAAGAATTGATGTTTGCAAAGGGGGGATAGTCTAAGAAATTAGGAGACGTTGCATTGTTGGAGGAACTAGATAGGAGGATTGGCGTCAAAGGTGGTGGTGTTGTAGTAACAAAGTCAGGAATAATTCGGTAACAAAGAGCTTCAAAAAAAGTCAGAAAAAGTCAATAAAATCGGGAAAACATCGGATAAATTAAAAAAAAAATTAAAAAAATATTTTAAGTATAAAAAACTGTAAATATATATTTCATATATTAATATTAAATGATAAAATAAGGAAATCCATACTTGAGTGTTCAACTAGGCCCCTGACAAGATAGGTGAGGAATCACTCTTGATCTGATCTATTGGGGCCTAAAACTTCGCCGAGCTGACAAGCACCCCTTGCCACTGTGCATTCATCGAACAAAGAAGACGACTATAGGACTTAAAAAATACTGAAAATAAAAATAATCAGAGATCTTTTTCAAAATATCGCCGCTTAAATCACGATTAATCCTGATTTTGGTGTTCAAAACAATCGCACACACACAACCAATGTCATTCACCACAACAAGCTGCATCTATAGCATGGTTTTAAATCTTGTCCGAATCATCTCAGCATCATTCAGCAACGATACGAATATAGAGGGTGTCTCAACAATCACATCATCTCACAAGATAAACGAGATGTCTCAGACGATATTTTGAAAATCTCTGCCGACTCAGTAAAATTCAGCCGAGTCAACTGGGATTTTGATTAAAATAATTAATTCTTTTAGAATTTAAATATTTATAATGTAGCTAAAATATGATTTTATAACTAAACATCTTCTAATCTGTCTTATTTTATTAAAAAATTATAATTTTTTTAATTTAAATATATGTAAATCAATCATAGTAAACCGAGTTAAATGGTTTGTCTCATCCGATACAAGTTGACTCATCCAAGTTTTGAAACCATGATCTATACTCTATAGACAAAATCAGTGAAGTTCAACTACTACATGTATCTAAAAAAGTTCAGAAACCCCATTAAAATAATGGAAATAGAAATCCCAAACTCTAGTGCCAATGTAATAAGGAAAATTCAGATTTTTATCAATTTTAATCCTCTTATTTTGAGATGCAAAATTCAGATTTTAACCGAACCGTAATTCTTGTAATTTTATAATTTTAATCGGTAGCCACAATAATCAGAATTTTTATCCTAAATACATGATTAAGCACAAAAATTTTACCCAAAACTCAAGAAACAAAAACCTAGAAAATTACAGATAACCCTAACTTTCGCCCAAATAAAGAAGAAGAAGAAGAGAAGTTACCCCACGCCGTCGCCTGGTAGAAGGGATGAGAAACGCAAACCCTAGATTTCAGTCCAAAAATGCAGCAAAGAAGGAGAGAGAGAGAGAGAGAACCTGAAACTCACACTCGCAGTAAGACGCCTGGAATGCATAAAATGGGTTGGATTGTATCCGAAATCCGAGAGATTCGAAAACCGAATTTAGCAGGTTTGGGTCCTTTGAGAGTTGTAGGAGGTCCGAATGAAAGACTGGGTATAATATGGTTTGACGTCCCATAATCCATGTTAGATCCGGATTGGATACGGTTCCGTACCTATATCCGCTTAGATCCGAATTATATATTTGTTTGAAATTTTATATTTTTAGGTTTTTCAAAATATAATTTTCAATTCTAATAAAATAAAATAGTATGACAATTAGCAAAAGTATAAAAGAAAAAATGTTGAATCGTCTAGAATTATTCAACCCGATCCAACCCAAATCAAATAATTCGGTTGGGTCAAAATAGGATCTAGAGTGAGTAAAATCAAAATGATTCAAATATGGTTTATCTAACAGAATCCGAACCAAATTTGAATTTGGATAAATAAATAAATAAATTGGATATGAATATGGATATTGTGACACCCCTCAAAATCCAGGTCCACGACCCAACCCATAACCTGTGAGTCAGGATATATATCAAAATATTGAAGGTAAAAAAATTAAATAAATTCTTACATGATTTACTATTTCACGTAATATCTACACATTACAAAAAAAAATATGAGAGAAAATTTCAAAAATAAATAAATAAATAACAAATGTGAATTGTCCCATTGTGGATAAAACAGATACATTTTAAAAAATTATTGATGCGGATTATATGCTCAGTATTTTTGCAAACGATCAGTGGGGTTGGAAAATTAACACATAAACCTAAAAATTATCTGTCTTGACTATTTTCAAAAAAATAATATTTCTTAAAAATAAATTAATTGACATAGAGTTCATTTGCAAATACAATAGAAATCTAGATTTGCATAATTTAATTTTAAAAAAACATATAAATCTTCATACTCATCTAATTTCGATAATTTTTTCCATTTTAGATAAATATTTTTGACCTCTATCTAACCATTGTGATGAAATATTCTACAACTAATAATTTATTAGATAAAATATATATAAGTTCTAATCTACTCAATGTTCGGAACAAAAAAACAATCAATCATCATTTTAATTCATTATTTAAAGATTTTAATAAAATTGTAAACACTCAAATTTGAATGGACCCTCAACGCAAAGTGCTCAAAAATACATAAAAATTGGAATAGGCCACAAGGCCCAAACTTCCAAAAAACTTGTTCATCTCAAATAAATGACATAAGGCCCCTTTTTGCTTGGCCCATGGGTTAAGAACTCCTTCCACCTTTGTGTTGTCACCACATCACGTCTCAACCTAACCCAATCTTACATACACCTTAACATAACCAAGTCCAACCCAACCCCTAAGCCCATTAGACATAAAGCTTAACCTAAAATTCAATCCAAAACCTAAACTCAAATTTCAATCCAAACTCAATGATTACAATTAATCACCAATGATCATATGTCATCACCTCAACCCATCTCCCTAATTCATTTACAAACCCCATTATCTTTTCAAAAAATCAACATGCCCACACCCATATCATAATCTACCCCATCATTCTCTTCAAATCCTTCATCACAAACCACCCCCATACCCCTTCTTCCTAATTAATTCACTTAACACCCACACCCACACCTCTTTGACACATGTAACCATATCATCCACACTCCCAAAAAGTCAACAACCACCCTTTTAAACCATCATTATTCTAATCAAAACTTACTCCATTTAACTCACCTAACAATTAATCCAAATGGATTGAAAGATTTAACTTATTTAAATTATAAGCAACCTATTTACACTCATTTCTACAAATACTCTCCCACCACCCTTAATTTATACACACCTCATTCACAAACCCCACACCATTCTACCCATTTTCACCCTATTTTATCCTTAAAAGTCCCTTCAAAAGTCATATACCCCCCCCCCCCCAATTTCACTACAATTCCCCTCAAAACTTGAACCCTCTGTTAAGCTCCACTCTCTCTTAACTCTCAACTTTGAACTCTCTCTCTCTCATAAGCTCTACACCTATACCTCACTACTATTACAAATCTTACATATCTCATATATCAAGACTAAACTTAAGAAAGCTCATCACTTGAAGATCAAGAAGAAAGTCAAAAAGGAAGAAGAACAAGGTAGGATATGGATTAAAAATAAATAAATAATCTCCCTTTCGTATTTTTCCTCATCTACTTCTCTCTTATTTATTTTTTCTCTATATTAACCTTAAAATGTGATGCAAACTTTCCTTTACTTCTGGGAGATTGGGTTTTGACTCGATGAAAGGGTGGTAAAAGTTGAAAACTATTTTCTTAAACAAATTTTACACTAGTGCACACACCATAAAATATTTTGAGATTAGGGCATTAGGCTATTTCCTTATGGAAATGGGCCATTGATTAAAAAGTTTACATTTTTTAAGATATTGACCATAGAATGTCCATTCCTCAATAAAGAAGCCTTCAATGGTAAAATGAATAATGACGACTCCAAATCCAAATAGTAGAGATCTTCAAAAATAAAAATCTCATGTCTACAAAAACAACCAAAATATTTCTCAAGGATAATCCATTACATAGAGTTAAGAAAATAAAATAAAATTAAAATAAATAAATCGTCGCATAATTTATTTCGAGACAAATCAATATTGAAATAAGATAAATATAAATTTTTTTTCTTTAATCCAACTCAGACATCTCATTCGAATGAACATCTAATTTTATTGAATAAACAACGTAAGAAAAATTCTCCATAACTATTAGTATACTCACCATGATTTAATAGAGATAATAATTGTATCGAGTAAATGAAGAATATTGTAAATCTTTTATTATATAATTGATATAAAAAAATTAGATAAATAATTAAAATATGTCATGCAATGATCATTCAGGCAAAGGTCTCACCCACATAACATGGGGTGTGAAAGTAATAGGTCATACAGCTACATAACACGAATCCTTCGTGAAACAATTGTGGCCTTCACCCTAGGGCACTCTAGCTCCTTACTCCATTAAGATTTTTTCTAATCCATTATCTCAATGTAAAAAATATCATTTTTTAAACAACATTGTCATAATCTATTCATCATTATGAATTCTTTTACCATAAAAGATATATAAAAAAAACACATAATTTATCTTACGTAAAAAAAATGAAAAAAATACTTCAAACAAGATACCATCATTATAACGAAAATATCAATAAAAAGTTTAAGTGTGCACCTATCTTATATTTTGATCTGAAAATGAAGTATGTTTTAGGCCTTGATTAGATAAAGAACTTTCGTGTTTCGTTCGAAAGTAAATGATTTTAACAAATAGAAATTTTAGGGACTTTTCCAATAATGTTTTTCTAATAAATAATGGTATTTTTCTAAGTATTTTACACTAAGATAAGGTGATCATGAATTTGGGGAGATCTTTAGGATTTTTAAATTTTCAAAACTTTGTTTTCTCATTCCCCAATAATAATCTAGGTTCCCGACGAATTAGTGTGACTTTGATCCTATATTTGCACTTGTTTAGGATAAAATACCCTCTACTTCATCATAATTATTGATTATTGATTTTTAAACTACATGAAAACATCTTAGAGTTTAAATTAATCAACCAATAATTTTAAAACACATGTCACATTTTGCATAAAAAGAAATAGGATTATGTTCAATAAAAAAGTGACACATGGCATGGAAGAGTTTTACAAATTCAAAATTCTCAAATTTATGGGATAAACATTAATTAACCAACTCATTTTCTCTCTTACATTTCAATTATAATTTAAATTCAGATAAAATATTTTGAGGCATCTTTTGACTTTTGAAATTTCAGAAAAATCCTTCCTCGTTGGATTTTGGGTAAGATATAAAAATATCCTTTTAAAAAAATTTTAACTTTTAACTAACAAGGCCATCAACATCATCATATTATTTTTAAAACTTTATTATATAATATATCATGATAAAATATAAGATTATCACAAAATAAATCATATAAAAAACAAAGAAGTCATAAAAATATGTGAAAGGGAAAATAGTCCAAAAATCTTTTGTCTTCTAAAATTTAAAAAATCTGATATGTTTTGTAAAATTATATTTTAATAATATTTATGTTTTAGATGAAGTAAAATTTTGACATTTGGATGCCCAAAAATACAAAGTACTCAAATAGAGATGACGGTTACGTCCCTAATATAAAGAAATTCATATTTTTTGATTAAATCATGATTTTTCGGATTTAATAATTTATCAAACTCACTTAAAAGGATAAATATTTTTCTAATAACGATATTTTCAAAGTAACTAAACTACCATGAGCTGAAATTATTTTTTTACCCTTAAAGAAAAAAATATTATAAGTGCACAAAATGATAGAAATAAAGTTTATATCTATATGTTATCAATTGTATTTAACCAAACACATCTATATGAATATAATATTATATTTATATACTTAGTTATTTTTCATAATACTACTACAGATATACTTAAATCCGAGATGAATCTAACCCATTTTAAGTCATAAGTACAAGCAACTCACATTATTTCCACAAAGTTTTGTGGAGTAACTTTTCTCACAAAACTATATGATGGTTTTGTAACCTTTTATGGTCTTTTACGAACAAACCCATGGAAGATTCAAATAATCAAGCACCCATAAATCAAAATTTCTCACCAAAAACATGTTATTACCCTTTTGTGAGAGTTTATTACAAAAATTCAAAAAAATAATAATTGGGTTTGCGATGATTTATGTTTATGGGATTTTACAGTTAGATGAAGTGCTTGGTAGTCAATTTAAAAAAGGCCGGCAAAATTTTTCAACTGCTTGGTTGTCAAAAAAGAAAAACGCAAAAATCCATATATCAACTCTAGAGAAATATCAATCTCATATAGAATTTCCCCAAAATCAAACTCTATTAGAACCCCCAATCTCCACTGCTCCAATTCAAAAGAAATTAGAGAATACTAAAGATTATAGTTTGCCTAAATTTAAACAATGTATTGACACGAAGGAAAATTCAAAGAAATTGTAGAGACCACATCTTCAAAATCAACAAGTTGTATATTGCCAAATTTGTTGCATGTTCATCTATAACAACTCTATAGACTGATACAACATTTGGATGGTGGAGTTAACCTAGGATGTGGGCTTCTTTTTAGAAATCCACAATCTTGCATAAAATTAACAAAAGAACATTAGATCACACAATCAAGTTCATGTGTACATACATCAATAACAAGATTGATCTAGAACAAAAAATAATAATAATTCAAGATTATGATGGTCAATGGATGGGTTTGGATAGCCTACCCCTTTAGGGTTTATCTAGGACTCATTAAGCCTAGCTTGAATTCGCTTAGGATTTTTCCTATGTGGGGGCAACCAAGAGTAGAAAAAATTTTGTAGGGACAACAAAGAGTGAAAAAAAAAATATTTGTGGGGGCAACTGAGAGTGGAAAAAAAATTGTGGGGGCAATAATGACAGATTTTTTATCTATCACGATAGCTCACTAATTCATAGACTTTGAAAATTCTTGTGAAGGCACTGTAAATCCACCCCTGCTTATACCTATTAGATGGGTCATAGCCCTAAGCTTTTGAAGCATGGTTTCAAAGCTCGTCTCAATCAGACTGAGACGACTCGTTTGATACATCTTGGTGTCATCTACCAACTAGACAGATAGACAAGTTAAACGTATTGAACAAGATTTAAAATCATAGTTCATTTTTTTCATTGTTGAATGAGATGACTCAAACGCATTGGAAAACTCATCCGAGATGACTCAATCTCGTTCATGGATGAGATGAGACGTCAAAACGAGTTTTACGATCATGTTCTGAAGTGGAAAGATTTATCAAGGGAGAAAGAGATAAGTTGGTTGGAGCATGATTTCAGGGCTTGATGATACATGGGTCCTCATCACCACTCTTCGATGGTGATGGATGTCGTACGATCAAGTGTTATTGTAGTCGGGGAAAAAAAAGTGACAACCTATTAATAACAAATGACCGCAATTAGTGAACATTGATTGGATTATTGGACATTGCACTCGATGAAGTGACAAATAACAAATAGTTGCAAGAAACTCAATGAAGTGAAGAAAGTTGTGGAACTATTTGATCAGTTGCGGACATGTATGATTCATTGAAATACTGGAATTGAACTAAAAGTAAAAGTTTTTCATTTTTTTCATCATTTAGTACACAATTTATTTCAAAATTTACTAACTATGCATTGGAGACATTTTCACAATAAGCTAGCTCGGGAAACCCTTTCTCTTGATATTTTGTTGTGCCCTTAGTTGTCTCGATGTATGCCCCCATACAACCCTGAAAACAAAACACTATAAAATAATTATTTATGAAAAATATTATTTAGTGAGTTGTGTTGGAGTGACCTCAAGATTGTACCTCATATCGCACATCCTAATATGAAAGTTTTTAGGAACCATTTATACTTTTTGACTCATATCTAGATGAAAGGCATCTATGGTTCTTACTCACTTTCACGTCAGGATGTGCGATATGACATACAATCTTAAGGTCACTTCAACATTATTCTCATCTATTAGTGAAACTACTATCTCTATTTGCAAGGTAAAACTCTTAGTATGGTCACATAGTCACCAAACTAAGTAAATGTTTACGACAACTTCAATTGGCTCACTCCCCAAACTTCAGATTCGGTTGGCTTGATATGTTGCTTAAACCATTATTACACATGAATATTCTAAAAGAACTAGAGTAAGACCAAAAAGAACGTGGATTGACGTTGTGAGGTAAACGCACTTGAATTAAAAATAAATAAAGAGTCGTGTTGGAATAACATTAAAATTGACATCAATTCTCACATTGCTGATGTGGAGGTGCACACATAGCCATAGATGCTTTTCACTCGTATCTCAATGAAAAACATCTATGGTTCATGCATACATCCACGTCAACAATGTGAGAATCAATGTCAATTTTAACGTTACTTCAGCATTTTCCATAAATAAATGACTTTGACCAAATTTGAATAGAAGATCAAGATTCGTTCATCCAATTCCAATTTTTTTTATTCAAGCTTTGACAACAATGATGAAATTGGTACCATGTGCATAAGTTACAAATTCTAAGCGTCAGCACACTCATCTCATCGTCATCATCATCATCACCATCATCATCAAAGCCTTATCCCAATTATTATTATTATTTATATTTTATTATTATTATTATTATTATTATTTGGAAGGGGGGGGTGTTGAACGAATCTTATCCCTTCATTCAATTCTATCCAAAGTTATGTCTTCTACTAACATTAGCACACTTCATGTCGAACTAAATAAGATGCATTGTATTAAGGTGCATGATATACATTATATCGTTGCTAGTGTATTTCGTTACAAATGGAAGGTTGTGACGGAGATTGATATATTTAGAGTATATCAAATTAATATTTTCTATATGTAAGGAATGATTGGTAAATAGGATATTTAAATTTAAATGTTCATCTAAGAATCATCAACAAAATTCAGATATTACAAATGCATGGAATAAGTTGATACACATCAAAACTATATATAAGTGCTAATATCACTGTAATAAGAAGTTTGATGCCTTATTAGAAATGGATCAGATTCGGATCTGATCCATTGACAACCCTACAAACACATTTTCTCTCTTCTAGTGAAATTCAAAGCTTTGATCTCTCTCTGTCTCTCTCTCTCTCAATTCTATTGGTTTATTATGTAAGAATTACTAATGATTTTCTATCATTTCTTTAATTGGAAACTAAGGAGTTCATAATTTTTTTCAATCTAGGAGTTCAATTGCCGTCTATTTTCAAACTCAAGATATTTTTTTTCCACGAGATATATATATATATATATATTGAATTTGAAAATGGACAGCCACTAAACTCCTAGATTTAAAATTTAAATCAAATAATGAAAAAGTATCTTTTTTCAATTTTGTTTTTTTAGGAAGGTCATTAAATTTAATGCTCTACCTACATGTGCCGCCTGATAGTGGTTTTGGACTCCACTTTGGCATGTGATCCATGAAGATAGATGGTCCTTCGGTCCATGTAATATATATAGACATGGTTCTCAACCAGTAGGCCCGACTAGTAGGGGTTAGGTAACCGGTCTCTTAGAGTACCATATTGGCCAAATCCTCTGGATACATGTAATACCCCACTTATATGTCATCTGTTACTTGTGCATTCGACACTAAGTTGATGCGGAGGTGTGCACATAACCATAGATGTTTAGAATTCGTATTTCGACAAAAAGCATGTATGGTTTTATGCATGCCTCCTTGTCAGCTTAGTGTCATACCGAAGTGTCTTGCAAAGTCACTGTAAGACTTTCCCTCCAATAGGTTGAGGATCAAAGAAGGGTGATTAGGCAGGTCAAAGATAACTTGGATTTGACCAGGTTAATTTGTGACCCAGTCTTGCAGGCCAACTTGTTGGATCCTGAATATTATTTTAACCTGATCTAGAAGTGGTTCGGTCCGATTAGTTGTAAGCCAATTTGATCTTGTTTGATTGACATGGATCTTACGCAGTTAATAATAGCATCTTTGCACTTGCTCATAAAACAAATAGAATTTATTTTTATTTAGGAACGCTGACTACTTTAAATAGAGAGAAATTTATCAAAACAGACAACTTTTCAAACTTATTTATCAAAATGAAGTATTTTACATCTTATTTACCAAAATGGTAATTTATTGTTTTGGTAAATATTTGATTTTATCAAACTGATAAAAATAATAATTTTCATATTTTTTCTACCGAAAATACCTTTTTTGTCAAAAGGAAAGTTCTGACATTGTATAAAATGCATTCTAATCTCATGTCAGAAGGATCCTTCGACAAAAAAAATATTTTCGATAACAAAAACAAGGAAATTACTCTTTTTTACCATTTTGGTTAAATAAAATATTACCAAAATGATAAATTATCATTTTGATAAATAAGATGTATAGTTCTCTGTTTTGATAAATAATCGATATGTCATGCATGTTTTGGTAAATTTGCCATTAATATATCTCTATTAAAGTTCATTGTAATTCAACTAAGAAAATCAATCTAATTTTATTTTTCTTCAATATTAGTCAAGATGCCTAGTAGCATAATCATCCAATTTTACTCGAGTGTATTTTAAGAAAAAACATTTATGATTTTTTACACACTCTCGTAGTGTTACTCGTTTATAACATTTGTATCTCGAGAAAAAACATATATGATTTTCTACCCATTCGAGCACATTCTCAGAGTGTTATCTCAAGTCACGCAATCATTTTTTCTTTCTAAAAACCCCATGATTATAAGAAGGAAAGAAGCTAAAATAATTACTCATATAATTATATACACTAATCAGCCATTATTTTTTCATATTAAAAAAAATGGTTATATATCTGATTTCATAGTAATCTTTACAAAAATCGATTTTTTGATCTAGATCATTGTCCAAACAATTTTGATGAGTTTACCTTTATACCCTTGTGTTGAAAATAATTCACAGAAAAGGTAAATAAGTAAATAATAAATGTATGTGCATGCACTACAATAACAATGCTTGGTGAACGTGATAGCTTAGTAAGTTGGTTTAAGTCTTAATTAAGTGCTTATTCCACTACATAGGTTCAAAATCCATCTTAACTTACTAATTACCAACCACTAACTCTCTAGCTTATAAAATCTATAGAGTTGTGATTTTCGACCTCCCCCACCCTCTAATATACTCCCCCATACTCCTCTTGTCGTGGCATGGGCTAGGACCATAAATTTTTCCTCAGATACACAAATGTACATCCCCATAAATATGTGCAATTGTGTATCCTGAGTGAAAAAATATATGGTCCTAGTACATACCACGTCAGGAGAGTATACAGAGATAATGTCCAAGGGGGAGTAAGAAAATCATTATTCAAATCTATAATAATAATTTGGGATGAAATAAATAATTGCAAAATCAAATTTTACAGTCATTTTTTTACAAATATGGTTCGCTCGGCAATTTCTCAAATATTAGAACAAATATAGCTCACTCAATAATTTAATTTTTTTGTAAAAAATAAATAAATAACTCGATGATAGTTTAACCTAGGCCTTATTCACCCAAGATCGACCTGTTAAAGTATAAAAAAAAGTCCCACTGGAATCAAGCCCGAATTACTCTTGCGTGCACCCGAGCTCCTTATATCACTATTTTTTTTTTGGCATAATGTACATGAATATTTCTGTCATCTAATAACTTAAACAAAATATATATGGATCCAAAATTCAGCTAAAGCAAGAAAAAACATATTTATTGGGATTCAAATATAACTTATAAATGACATTTGAAATTTTAACATAACCAATATTATCTATTTTAGTGTCATGTTAGCTGAATTTTCTGAAGTGAACTTCAGAAATCTGAATTAAAAAAAAATCCTAATAATCTTGAGAATTTTTTTTTTCACATAGAATAATTGATCAAAGATTTCATAAAATCCTGAATTGACCAATCGCATGATACTACGTGTAGTAAGGATTTTCTTAATGTGAGTAATTTTGTAAATTGTGGGTGCTCTCAATACACACAACATCTAACGATTTGCTAATCTAGATTTTTATGAAATCCTCGACAAACGTTTCTGAGCACAAAATTTTTCTCAAAAACCTATCGCTGTCATTTAGAACTCACATGAAGAACTATTTGGAACTCCATTGTTGTCCAAAAGCATCCTTAATACAGGCACTTTGATTGGTATCATCATCTAAAATTCCTATAATTCAAAGGTACTTAAAAAAAATTATGGCGGAAGGAGTTTCTTTCTAAATAGTCCTAAGTTTTGGGCACTATATAAATATTCCATTTTGTAAAGTTTGTCTTTCTTAATGGTCCATAAATCCCACCCCTGCCATTTCTATCGATTTAAATGCCCAAAATACCTCTAAACTATAAAAAAACCTATATCCACACTTGATAAGTTCGGGTCTAACTCAAAACTAATTGGCAATGAGTGAAGAGGCCCAAGGAAAAAATAAGGAGAGAGACAAGCCAATGAGCGTCCAATGTGGGACTAAACTCAACACATACTTTGAGGACTTCTAATTGATCATCTCTTTGCTCCATTCCCTCGTTAAATCTAAGTTTGTTGATCTTAACTTTTTATACCTCTCATAACCATAACAAGAGATGAGTTTTAAATATTATATGAATACTTAAGAGATCTAATTAGGGTTTCATGAAAACTAGTCACGTAGAAAGGGTTTACGATATATCCACTGCGTTTTTATATATGATTTAGATGAGCATATCGTGTTGGTAAGAAAGTTGTAATACTGAAATACAATGTTTTACTCAACAATGAATATATAATTTTATAAGTCCCGATTTAGATGAGCATATGGTTATAATGTAGTGAATATATAAATTTTGGTTATATAGGTATATTTCTATAGATGAAAATTTTCATAAGTCCAAATTTAGGAAAAATGTTGTCGGAATTATTTGGAAGAAATCCATATCGTATTTAAGTTTTAAAGATCTTGATTTTGATTTTTTTTATTTATCGCTCCATCCTCGAGATTTGAAAAAATCTAGATTTTAAATCGGGGGCATGACAACATCCCTATAATTTTATTATATTTTCTCTTTTACCCCATTAATCCCAAAAAGGGTGCTTGTGTCGAACACAGGTGAACCCTAGTTCTTTAAAAGTAGTCCTAGTGGTGGCCTGGATTTCAATCCAAATTCGATTACGTACTCGAGTCATGGGTTGGACCCATATAAATTTGACTAAAGAACCAACCGATAATATTTTGGTCCCAAGAAAATCTTGACTGATTTACACATCATCGACCATAATAAAATGTATGGCAAGAACTTAGCAATTGACCCCAAAACAAAAGTGAAAGTGTCGCTTTTGGGGCTCCATGCTGTCCAAAAACGCCTTTAATAAGAGCAATTTGATTGGTATCTATCATCTGAAAAACCTTTCATTAATCCAAAGTTACTTAAAAAATAAAAATTTTCTAAAAAGACCTCAACAAAGGGGTTTCTTTCTAAATAATGCCTAAGTTTTGGGCGTTATATTAAGTTTTTCTTTCTTAATGTTCCATAAATCCCACGTTTGCCATTTTTTATCCATTGAAATACCCAAAATACCTTTAAATTATATCCACACTTTGAGGACTTCTAATTGATCATCTCTTTGCGTTAAATCTAAGTTTGTTGACCTTAACTTTCTATACCTCAGAACCCTCACAAGAGATGAGTTTTAAAGACTATATTACTATTTTATATGAATATTTAAGATATCTAACTAGGGTTTCATGAACCTAGTCGCGTCGAAAAGGTTTACGATACATCCACTTGGGTTTTTAATATATGATTTGGACCAGATCAATTCCAACTCGGCATCCAATCATAGCAGGTCAATTCCACGAAAGATTATGCTAAACATCTTAAGGGTTAAAGAATCAGAAGCCTCAAAGAAACCAACGCTACAACCATATACTCGATCCCTAAGGTTGAAATGCCTAAAGGGTCAAATTAATGGCAAATTTACCAAAACATGCCCTGCATTTCGATTATTTACCAAAACGGTAAACTGTAGCAATTAATTTCGAAAATGATAATTTACCGTTTTCGGAATTAATATTTTTATCAAAACGGTAAAACAGTAAAATGTAAATTTTTTTTTTATTGAAAATACTTTTTTTTTATTTTTTGAATGAAATTACGAAAAAATCCTCCCCTCTTTCATATTTTTGTTTGGTGTCGCTTATATTGAGTCAAATTTGAAAAGATGGAGAAGACAAAGTGCAAGTTTTTGTTAGTGTTGGGAGATTAAAAAGAAGAGAAAGATTTAATTGGATTTTGATTTATTTCTAAGGTTAAAATGGTAAATGCAAATGTAAAACAAAAAAGGGTATTTTCGGTAATTTTTTATATATATATATTTTACTATTTTTAAAAACGGTAAATTACTGTTTTCGGAATTAATTGCTATAGTTCACCGTTTTAGTAATTAATTATGAAAACTGTACCGTTTTGATAAATTTTTCTAAATTATTTTTGTCCCATCTCTTGTTGTAATGTTATTTATAAGATTATTTCTAAAGTTCGTACCAACATGATTAGGTAGGTTACTCACAAACTATTGTGGTTGAATCAATCGGCCTTCATCAAAGGAAGAAACCTTGTTGACAACATCCTTCTTGCTCATGAGTTGAGCAGGAATTACCACAGGAAGAACTCTAAGTAAGGGGTGTTGTGAAGGTCGACTTAAAAATGGCTTACGATGCTATCGATTGGGAAGCAATCAAAGCAAGTCTGTGTGCTTTCAATTTCCTTAGAAGTTCATTGATTGGGTCATCGAGTGTGTTTCCTACACTATTGCTCTCATTGGCACCTTTGTGGGATGGTTGGAAGGGAAGAGTGACATAAGGCAGGGGGATCCCCTATCCCCTTATCTATTTGTTCTTATAATCGAAGCTCTTAATCCTTTATTTTAAAAAAGAGTTCTCGGAAGTCATTTTGAGTATCATCCAACATGCAAGAAACAAAACATCACTCATTTGTGTTTTGTTGATGATCTGCTTATTTTTTTCCATGGGGGAATGAAGAGTGCTTAGGCCATTCACTCAGTTCTCGATGAATTCTGTAAGCTTTCGGGTTTGGCAGTTAATCTAAAAAATAGCTCTATCTTTCTAACTAGTATGAATAGAGGATTGGAAGGTGACTTATATCAGATTTTAAGATGGGTATTCTCCTTGTGAGGAGTTGCCAACCTCTTGTAGAAAAATGTCTCAAAGAATCAACTCTTATAAGGATCATTTCTTATCCTATGCGGGAAGGTTAGAATTGGTTAATTCCATGCTCCTCAACTTCAAGGTGTTCTGGTGCAACTACTTTATCATCCCAAACAAGGCCGTGAAGGAGACGAAGATAATCTGTGCTAGGTTCCTATGGTCCAGACCTGATAGTCCTAAGCTTAGTAGCCCAGTTAGCTGGAGTGAAGTTTGCAAACCGTTATCCGATGATGGTTTGAGTATGATCAGTATAGCTTCATGGAACACGACAGTCATTGCTAGATATGCTTGGATGGTAGCTTCCAATCAAGACTCCCTTTGGCCCAGATGGACCAGATCTTATCTTCTTAGAGGGAGGAATTTCTCGACCTTGAAGATTCCTAGAAAATTCTCATAGAATTGACATAAAATTCTCAAAGCGAGGAATGTTGCATTGCCTGATATAAATGATTTGATAGGAGAATGGTAGATCCATACACAAAGCTTTGGGAAGATCCTTGGCACCCCCACTGAAATTCTTAAGTCTGTGTTCAATGATGATCTCAACTATGACTCAACTCTCGAGAGTAGGCCCAAATGCTTTGGTCTCGACTTTGATCAATGAGGGTAAATGGAGAATTCCAAACTTTGGGACAACAACTTCACCAAATTCCTTGTTCTCAATGGTACCAAGGACAAAATTGTTTGGAATGGTGCCTTAAATGGTATTGTTTCTGTCAAATCAGCAATTAGGTCCTTTATTCCCTCTTCCATTTCAAGTTGGGCTCATTTTGTTTCGAGTAAGGCTAGAATTCCAAGGCACAACTTCATAGCTTGGCGCACTCTCAAAGGCAGACTTAAGACGTTGAAGAAGCCCAATGATTAGGGGATGAGTATTGATGCTAAACGTTGGCTTTGCCACTCTCATGTAGAAGACACCAACCACCTCTTCAATCAATATCACTTCGCGAGGCCAATTTGGATCGAGATCTTAAAGGTGTCTTGCTAGAAAATCCATAGGGAGCTGGGAGGGAGAGGTTGAGTGGGTAGCCACCAACTTCAAAGAGAGATCTATCATCCGTCAGTTGAAACAAGTGGCATTTTGTGCATTCATTTACCATATTTGGAGGGAAAGTCGCAATAAAATATTTCAAAACAAATTCAAATGCCCTTCCATGGTATTTCGTGGCATCTTAGAGGAGATTTGGATCAAGTTTGAGGACCTTATGGTCGACTTAGAATATTCGGATTATAACATAGCCTTCGTCCATGCTTGGAAGTTTCACGTTAATTTCTCGTAAGAGAGGCATTTATTGCTCATGGACCAAACCATATTATGGAGCTTGGTCTCTCAATACTGATGGTGCTTTCTCAACTTCTAAAGGAGGTTATGGAGACATTTTAAGGGCCACAAACGAAGTGTGCCGGCAGCCATAGCTGGTTGCAATGTTCCAAAATCTTTGCTTCATCATGAATTTCAAGGCATCATCGAATGGCTCAAGTTGGCTGTTACAAAAGGATTTAGGAGAGTTCAAGTTCAATCTGATATATTCTCTTATGGCTATTAATATTCTAGCCAACTGTTGGGAAGCTTCTTGGGGTATGTCCTTCATTTTGTCTACTCTATTAGAAGTCTTCTTGCTTCCTTCCAAGTTATTTCTTTTTCCCACATCTTTACTGAAGCTAACAAAGCTGCTAATATGTTTACTTCTTCTAAAGCTGAATTTGGTTGTGTTGAAATTGATGGTCCTTTGATGTCTAGAGAGCTTGTAACTAGGGGTGCAACTTGGTTCGGTTTGAGGTCGAATTGAAATCAAACCGACATAGGTTGGTTCCACTAAATAAGAACCAAAACCGAACCAAATTCCTTTGGAACCAAACCAACCCAAACCGAATTAAAGTCGGTTTGATTTGGTTTGGTTCGATTCTACGGATTGTCAATATTCTATAAATTGAAAGTAATAGTTTTAATGAAAAAACAAATATAAAATTTCATACAATATATATCAAATCTATTCATAAAAAGTCATTAGTTTATTCGTAAAAGATCACTAATATATATATATATATATTGCATAGGGGTTCGGTTCTCGGTTTGGTATATATATATATATTGCATAGGGGTTTGGTTCAGTTCTATACAAGCTTAATCCGAGAACTGAATCAAATTGTTTGGATCTCCATTTTTGTAACCCAAAACCAACCACAACTTGGTCCAAACCGAACCAAACCACCCCAAAGCTATCAGTTTGGTTCAGTTCTCGGTTTGAATCAGACCAAGTTGCACCCCTACTTGTAACTATCTTGAGTCAGGATAGAGGTTGTAACTAGTTTGGGTCTACCTTAACCCATTTTACCTTTCAATTTTATTTATTTATTTTTATATATATGATTTAGATGAGTATATTGTGTTGGTAAGAAAATAAAAAAAATATTAAAATACAATGTCAAACTCAACAAATTAATTTTTTTATTTAAAAAAAGACGTGGAACTCAACAATGTTTATATTATAAAATTGTCGAACTCGATGGTAATTAAACATGACTTTAATACCATCGTGATCTTCATTGATTGTTGTCAAGTTCAAATTATTATTATTGTCGAACTTGACGATAATTAAACATAATTTAAATAACGTCTAGTTCATTTTAATTACCGTTGAGTTTATTAATAATTATTTATGAATGATGAACTTTATAGTAATTAAAATGAACCCAACATTATTGAACTCAAATTGTTTTCGATTTTTTACCAAAATCCATGGAAAACAACTAAAAAAATCAGAAAATCAACTTTAAATATTCATTTTAAAAGCTACTGATCTATCAAGTGTATATTTTATGAAAAAACGATCCAAGATTCAAAAAAAAAAAAACCCTCATTTTCACATACCTCTTCAATCCGATCGAAGAAACTAAAAAAATGACTTATTAAATTTCTTTGGTGAAATGGAAGGTTTGAACGTAATCTTAAATGTTGAAATTAGATCTCTCCTTTTCAAGGAAAGTGAGTTAGAGTGTTTGGGTACTTTAGGAATTTCAATCAATGAAAATGTTTGTATTTGATCCATGGACCATTAAGTAGGGCTTAAAATAGGTCAGATACGGTCCGGATATGTGTGTGTCTATATTCGAATTATTTTACCTTTATTAAAATCATATTTAGATTCAATTCCAATTGAATTTATTAATTAAAATTGTTAAAATGGTGATTTAAACTCAAGACCTCTCCATTTTAAAGGAAAGTTTAACTACTACATCCAACTGTTGTAGTTGATAAAGATTATTTAAAAAATATAAGAATACAACTTGTAAAGTAATATATCATTTGAATCTTGGCGAATATAAGGATAAAATCATATCCGATAGATCCAACTCGGGTCAAGGGACTTCAACCTATATCCGAACCATATTTTAATTCGGATATACTTGATGAAACCAAAACCCCTAAATTTAGATTTGGATCATTTGGATTTCGGATAAAATCTGTACAATTTTAAGCCCTACCATTAAGAAAAAAAAACTTTATTAAATGGACTATTTAGATAACGCCCAAAATTTAGGAATTATTTAGAAAAAAAACCCCTCGCCAAGTTCAAATTTTCCTAAAAAAATAAAAGATTTTTTCCTATTAAGATGCATTAAATACACCTTGGGAAATAAGTATATAAGGGTACTTTTGGTAAAAAAAAATGAGCATTTTTGGTAGAAAATTAAATTTTCAGGGTGTATTTAATGCACTTTCAAGTGGGCCTTTAGGGAAAATGTTAACAAAACCCTTGCACATGATGGAATTAAAAACATATATATATATATATATATATATATATATATATATATAACAAAAATAATTATGGGTCGTGCAATTGTTATAGTTTTGTGAAAATCAAACATCTCATCCAATTTTTGTATGGGCCCCACTTTTTTTCTCCACTCTTTACCCCTTTAACTTCATTGTTTTTCCCCTCAGAGACCTCCCTCCCCTTTTTCAATAATATCCCTTTAACTATTATTTTTTCTTTTTAACCCCGAAGATATTTTTAATAATACTCATTCAATCTTATTATTTTTTCCTTTTTTAACCCTTTTACCCTAAAGAAATACTTCCTTAATAAAAGATTTTATTAATGTGTGCCTGCATTAAATTTACCATCCGGGGGTATTTTTCTAGGATAGTTTTGATACAAAAATCACTTCCCAAGACGTATTAATGAACTTTAAATAGGATTGTAGGGCCCACAGTTGTTACATTTATGTTAGGATAAACATCTTATCAATTTACAATTTTTATAATACCACACCTTATTATCTTCATTTTTCACCTCCTCTAATTTTATTATATTTCATTTTTTCCCCATTTAACTTACTTTAGTATTTTTCATCTTTTACTCCTTTTAATCTCATTTTGTTAATAATATCCCTTCAATTTTATTTTTTCTTTCCACTTTAACTCCAAATAGATGCTAATGCAGATGAATTCAAGTTCTTTAGAAATGGGTCGGGCCAAGATAAATTTGCCTAATTAAGTCCAAAGAAAATCCTAACCGATTTACACATGTGACCCACTAACTCTAATAAAATGAATTGCAAGAACTTAGAAGGTGACCCCAAAAAAAAGGTAAAACTATCCCATTTGGCTTTTAAAATTGTTATAGTGACCAGCTTTGAAGGTCCAAATCAAACGATTTGGATTGATTCCAACTATTTCAAACCGATCCGATCAAGTTTTTTTCCTTTTGGGTTCTTATTAATGGAGAACCCTAATGAGAGAGAGAGAGAGAGAGAGATGGGTTTGGATCGGATCACCGCACATGAACCACATAGGGAAGATGAGAGAAAGAGAGAGTTGATTTACACATATCCCTCAAGGTTTTAGGTGAATATTTGAGATACCCCTGCATTTTCAAAATTTTGAAACACCCCTTAACATCGGTCTTCTCTATATAAACTGACGAAAATACCCCCAAAACTTGTCAATACAAACAGATTTTGAAAAACGCTGTAGTATTCTTAAATCAGAAACAGAAGATCAATTTTCACCATTAGAATGAATTTTGAATTTGGGATTTTCAAAGTCTTTGATCAATCCAATTTTTTTTTTTTAATTTTTTTAAAATCTAATCTAAATTCTAGAATATAGATGTGTTATTTGGCCAACAAGACCAAAAAATTAAGATGAGGTACAACGAGTTAAAGTTATTAATATTTCGATATTTTTTAAAATTAAATGTCAGAGCATTTTGGTCATTTTATATTAATCTCCAAAGAAGACGAAAGTCCAGGGAGATGTCATTAGTTTGAAAACACGGGATCTTCAACTATTTACAAAACTCAGAGGGGTATTATCTAAATCTCCCAAACATTCTAATTTCCTTCTTTCTTGTTCAAATGTTATTGTAGGTTGATCCGAACGATTCAGACCCTATAAGCGATTCAACCCAACCGTGTCGATTCAAAATTAAAACTTCAAACCTATTAATAACCGATTTCGATTCGAATCAAACGAGTTAATTCTAGATCGTCCGAGTTTTAAATCCTGGTTACCTTGCGTGTCTCTCACATAAAAATTCTCTCAATTTTCTCTCTCTGTCTCTCTGTTATAATTTTTTGTTTCTCTGTAAAACTGAAACAAACACAAAAGACCTCTCTTTGGGTCTCTCTCTTTGAAGCCTTTTTAATTATATCGGATTCCCTCGCAGAGTCGCAAAAGGCTTCTTCGAAGAGGTTCGCGAGTTCTTCTTCTTGTCTCTCTGTAAATATATTTGAATCTCTGTAGATTTCTCAAAGAATTTTTTATTTTATTTTTAAACAATCGATGTTGTTTATAAATGTTTCTTTGTAGTTTTGTTGGTTAGTTTTCTTAGATTATTTTGTTCTTCATCAAGTAATCTAATCTACCTTATTTTCTCCTTCTCATTTATGCAGGATTTGTTCTTTGAGCTTTGAAGACGATCCGTTGTTTGTTTGATAGAATTGAATTCCTTCTGGTTAGATCTGTTCTTTTCTTCTCGATTTATGGCTTAAATCTCGAAACTTTTTGTTGAAGATTGTAAATAAACAAGTTTTTTTTTTCTTCTCGGATTTTGATATTTGTCTATTTCCCCCCCTTTTTTGGTCCTTGAAGCATGATTTGTTGAAGAGGAGTTTTTTTTTTTTATAGATGAAAAGGATTAGAGAGGACACCTACATGGCTCCTCAACTCAAACGACCTATTGTTTCTTCTTCTCGAGGCGATATGTAAGTCCCTCTCTCTCTCTCTGATGTTGAAATTTAGGATTTTTAGTGTTAATTTTTGAGAATGTGATGCGGTGAAACTTGTTGATCATGAAGTTAATTTTCTGTGCTACTCATGTTAATTAGTAATTCCTTTTCGTCTTCAATTGTTTGATGTAAAAGGTTTTCGTTCTTTTACTCATCTATTTTTTATATTTTTCTTTAGTGATTAGCGGTTTTTGAGAGAATTTTCTGAAAATAAGAAGACCTGATTTTTTTTTGGGATATGGCTTTGATGTGTAATGAAAAGATAAATTACAGGGGAAAAAACTAAAGGCCTGTTTGGATGCCGTCTTTGAGCTGAAGAAGATTTTTTTTATAGGCATATAAAGATGCTTTTTTGGCACAAAAATGATCCAAAAGGGGCCAAAGATGGCATCCAAACGGGCCTTCAGGTTTTTTTTTTTTTTTTGGCACATACGAACAGTTTCCCAGCCATTCATGTAAAGATGTTCTTTTGATCGATTTGCTTTCAAATCTGGGTTTTAAAGATTTTTTTTTAAATCTGTAAGGGGTTTTTGTTCTTTTACTCTATTTTTTTTTTTTTTTCTTTGGTGATGATCGGTTTTTGAGAGAATTTTCTGAAAAATTAGAAGACAAGGGCCTGTTTGGATGCCATCTTTTAGCTGAAGAAGAATTTTTTGAGGCATATAAAGATGTTTTTTTTGGCACAAAAATGATTTGAAAGGAGCCCTAAAATTTATTGCATAAGACATAAAAACACATTTTTGTTTCACTTGAATGTTTGTGTATTTGCCGAATTATTTGTTTTGATTTTTTTCCATTGCCCCGGTATATAATTTTTTTTTTTTTTTTTTTTATTTATTATAAAATATATATATTTTGTTGGTAATGAAGGTCTGGGCAACCTCAAGACCCTGGAGGAGGAGGAGCACCAAAATTAACGACAACTGATGCCCTAGCATATCTCAAGGATGTGAAGGACATATTTGTGGATAATAGGGAGAAATACGATGAATTCCTTGAAGTCATGAAAGATTTCAAGGCACAGAGGTAACATATTTTGTTGATCATCTATTACTTCATTTTTAAGTTTCCTATCAATGTTTATATGACACGTTAATGACTCTCCATTTTTACGTCCCTTACAGAATTGACACTACTGGTGTCATATTGAGGGTGAAGGAATTGTTCAAGGGACATCGAAACCTCATTTTGGGCTTCAATGCCTTCTTACCCAAGGGATATGAGATCACCCTACCACTTGAGAATGAGCCTCCACAAAAGAAACCTGTTGAATTTGACGAAGCAATCAATTTTGTCAACAAAATAAAGGTGAAATTTTTAGTGCCTAGTTGAATTATTATCAAGGTCTTTCAATTAACTTGTTGTTCTTTTTTGATAAGCATTACTGTTCTTTTGATCTCACAGACGCGGTTCCAAGGTCATGATCACGTCTACAAATCATTCTTAGATATCTTGAATTTGTATCGAAAAGAGAACAAGTCCATTACAGATGTCTACCATGAGGTATACTTGGAATAGATTTCTTGTCATTTTCTTTTTATGTGTATTTTTTTAGACGACTCTAAATTTCTTTGGATAAGACTTTGATGATGATATCTTGTATTTATTATTTTTGGTGTGGTTCTGTGCCTTTTTCTCTCTCTTATTTTTTCTGTTTTTTAAAAGGTGGCCACTCTTTTCCAACTCCACCCGGACTTGCTCAAGGAGTTCACGCATTTCCTACCAGATGCTTCAATGGCAGCCTCAATGCATAATGCTTCATCAGGAAAACACTCCTCTTTGCTCCGTCGGGATGAAAGGAGCTCTGCTGTTCCCACATTGCGACTAATGCATGGGGACAAGGCATTTCTTTATCTATCTTTCTCTCCAAATTTTATGTTTCCTTTTCGGGGATCTTATTACTAACTTTTTGTTAATTTTCACTCTTACCAGAAGGAGAGAACTATGACTTCCCATGCTGACCGTGATCTCAGTGTTGATCGTCCTGACGTAGACCATGATAAAGGATTGATGAAAATGGACAAAGAGCAGAGGAAACGTGCTGAAAAGGAAAATGAGAGGAAAGAAAATAGGGATAGGAGAGAACGTGATCGGGATGATAGGGATGTAGACCATGACAGTAGTAGGGATTTCACCAACATTCAGCGTCTTGCCCACAAACGAAAATCTGCTCGAAGGGTTGAAGACTCTGTTGCCGAGCAATTACACCTAGGTGGGGAAAGTGCTGAAAACTTTGGAATGCATCCAATTTTGTACTCTTCTCACGATGAAAAAAATGCCTTGAAAGGTGCGTTTTCTATGCCATTTCCTAATATTCCTAATGTGTAGCGAGAATAAATTATGCAAATGTTATTGAGATGGAGTAACTAGTCCATACTTTGTTGGTGATGGTGTTATAGTATCGTCAAATGTTTTTATTTTCAGATTTGTTTAACTCCTTGGTTGTCACCAATGGAATTTGTGTGTTTCATATCCTCGCAGTTGTACACAATAAAGAGTTCGCCTTTTGCGATAAAGTGAAGGAGACATTGTGCAATTTGGATGATTACCAGGAATTCTTGAAATGCCTTCATATTTATAGCAAAGAAATTATTACAAGATCTGAATTGCAATCTTTGGTATGTCTCATGTTATCCATTCTTCTTATTTTAAGGTCTTTCCAGACCCTTTTCTCTATCATTTTGGATTATTGATGCTTACTAGTAAATTCTTTTCTTATCCACATGTTCACCATCAGCTTTTGTTTGTTATTTCCATTATATCACTATTTCATATTAGCTTGATTTAAACAGGCCATAACATGGAAGAAATGAAGCCCTACAATTCTACTATAATTCTAAGTGATATTCAATTATAAGTAAAGCCATGTCTCTTGTTAATTCAAGTGTCTTCACATCAGGTCTCACTGCTGTCGACAACTTTTTTGGTCTTCCTTTCGCTGTTTTGGAGCATTTGACCTGCACATTTCTTATAATTGGGGCTAAACATACTTAAAAAATAATATGTAACAGTTTCACAGTGCATTATACTAACATTTATTCGGTTGTGGTTGGTGTCATGGTGATTTCTGAGGCCTTGATCGATTTGCCTTATGGATTATTGTTTCTTTAGTTCATATATCTTTTCTCAAGTGCATCCCTTTTTCATTTTGCCTTATTGGTTATATAAAGTGGCATAGAACAATGTTCTGTTCCTACCAAAAGAAAAAAAGAAGAATTTCCTTTGTAAAACTTTTCTTTTTTGTCCCCGAGTAAAACATTCTTTTGTTGAGATTGTCACATCCAGGATGTGGAACTCTTGGGCAAATGTTACCCGTTTTGATCGACATAATCATATATTTAATACCATTTTCAGTGTTTGAGTAGATATAAATCAATATTTTCATTTTTATATTTCACTAATGTTTTTAAGTTCCATAGAGATGTTATTTCCGTAACATGATCAGCATTTTCACTGAAATTGTTGCCCCTTTCAGATTGGAGATTTACTTGGAAAATATCCAGACCTTATGGATGGGTTCAATGACTTTTTGACGCGTTGTGAGAGGATTGGTAAGTGTTGAAAACTTCAGTTTTTAAGTTATCTGCATTTTACTTTTCTTGAACTTATTTCTAATTGGGACCTTCCCTGCAGATGGATTTCTTGCTGGTGTCATGAGTAAAAGTATGTAAATGGATGCATTTTCTTTTTGTTTCCTTTAATTTAAGGCTCCTTTGAATTCAGGTTTAATATTATTTATTAATTGGAAACTTTGAGTATGGATTGATTAAATTCTCACACTCTTGCACAACTTATTGCCAAATTCATCATTAAATCTTTTATTTGATTTCTTGGGATATTTTACACTTTTGTGCGTATGTTATTAAATGTAATCAAGCTTTTTATCAATTGCAGAATCCTTGTGGAACGATGACCATTTACACAGACCACTGAAGGCAGAGGACAGGGATAAAGAGCGTGAGCATGACAGAGGTGAAAGGGATAAAGATAGAGAGACTGAAAGGGAAAGAGAAAGAGTTGACAGACATTCAGCACCAGCAGGTCAAAAGGTTCCGGTTCCAAACAAGGACAAGTATATGTATAAACCCATTTCAGAGCTTGACCTCTCTAACTGTCAACGTTGTAGCCCCAGCTATCGGCTTCTGCCGAAGAATGTAATACTATCTTTACTTATTATTTTTTGGTTTCTTGAACTGTTTAGATATTTTCAGTGAGTTGGGTAATTATATGGCTTCTCTTCCGTGCTTATTGCTTTGCAGTATATAATGCCTTCAGCAAGTCATAGGACAGAACTTGGTGCTCAAGTATTGAATGATTGTTGGGTATCAGTGACTTCAGGAAGTGAGGATTATTCTTTCAAACACATGCGCAAAAACCAATATGAAGAAAGCCTGTTTAGATGTGAAGATGATAGGTAACAAGCTTAATTTATGCGGCATGAAATAAAAATGGTTTAAAAAAAAAAAACCTTTTTCAGTAGTTTTTCCTACTATATTTGACTGCCTACTTGGGTGCATGATGGCTGCCTATTTATATAGCTGGAAAAGGGAAGAAAGAGGAAAATGAATATTGTCTTCATGATATTTCTTGTTGTAGAAGGAATACAGTTTCCTCTATATGTTGCTATTTAATGTCATCTTAAGGCATATCGAGTGCTCATAATAATTTCCAATATTCTTGCATATAATGAATTTGTCAACTATGAGTACGTCGGTGTCTTTTTATTTTCTAGACTAATGATATGTTTTTAAATATCATGATGTCAGATTTGAACTGGACATGTTATTAGAATCAGTGAATATAACTACAAAGCGTGTAGAGGAGTTGTTGGACAAGATCAACAATAATACCTTCAAGGATAGCTCAATTCGTATTGAAGACCACTTTACTGGTTCGTATATATGAACTGACTTAGGAGTAATAATTGTAATTGTATGCACATAGTACAATTTGATCTCATATGTTTATGTTGTTACTAAGAAGATTTGTGTTTCTTTTATTTCTTTTTTGTAGCTTTAAATCTTAGGTGCATTGAACGTTTGTATGGTGACCATGGGATGGATGTGATGGACGTATTACGTAAGAATGCAACTCTTGCATTGCCTGTTATATTAACTCGCTTGAAGCAGAAACTGGAGGAGTGGTCAAGGTGTCGTTCAGATTTTAATAAGGTTTGGGCTGAAATTTATGCTAAGAACTACCACAAATCGCTTGATCACCGTAGCTTTTATTTCAAGCAACAGGACACAAAGAGCTTGAGTACAAAAGGTAAATTAAATCCTCGTAATGCAGTACATTCAAACGTTAGAGTCAACTGGAGCTGGCTTTGTTCTTGACTTCCATATTGCAAGTGCTTTATCATTTTCATTCCAGCTTTTGTTTAAATTGTTCTTGTCCAAATCAACTTTTAAATTTAAATTATTGTTGCTTTAACTGTTTTTTCCCTTCAAATATTGTGGCATATCTTTGTTGATCACGTTTGAATATTTCATAATTATCCCATTCATGTAGATTTTATTATTTTGGGGTTGGATATGCTTTTCCTCTAGACTAAGCTAGGGCCAGCTAGATAAAAGGTGAGGCCTAAGTTGAAAATCCTAAATGAGTCCTTTTTGATATTTAATATATTAATATAAAAAATATTAATTAACTATCTATACATTACAAAAAATTATTTTTCTCATTTTTTGAGATGCAAATTACTAATTAAGCTCTTGTATTCAAGTTTTGCTAATATATCATTTTCAATAGATAATATATTGCTAATCCACTTCATCTTTTTGTAATTAATTAAATAAACAAATAATTAATAAATAAAAAGCCTAATTTTCGAAAATTCAATCAAAAGTTTCCCACATTGTTATTCTATGAATGAAAACAATGGGCATTTTCCAATTTTTTTGCTAAAATTATTCTTATATTTTCTTAGGATGTTAAGAGATTCTACTGAAAATCTTTTATTACCTAATGTCTTACTAAAGCTTAATTAAAGAATAGTTTATTAATAGCATTTCCGCAGACATGGATCTTGGGGGTGTCTGTGATTCTTAGTTACTCGATACCAAAACCCAAAATCCAATTTGTCTATTTGGTCCAATATCCACAAGTAATATTCAGCAAGTGATTACCGTAATATCCAAATTTTCATTAAGTGGACAAAATACAATTATGTAAACCCCAACACTCCTTGAAATTTGAAAAGAAATGACTAAATAACATAAGACATTCAAAAAAGAAAATCGAAAAATACTACAAATGGAAAAGGGTTCTTATTAAACCAATAAAAATCTAAGAAGCACGTTACATGTAATTACTATAAAAAAAAAAAAAAAAAATTTTAATCTAAAAATACTAATGAAAAAATCAAACTAAATCCAAAATAGGTCTAAAAAAAGTCCTTTGAAGATTCAAAAACAAGTTAATACAAAAAATAAAAAGAAAATAAATGATTATGTGAGGTTCATAGTATTAAATTTCGACATATTTCCACCAAATACACCGAAATATTTCCATTTCCACAAATTCCGACACGAAATTTACCAACAATTTCTTTTTTTATATATTTCGGTGGAAATCATTATTCATTTTGCGAAATATTTCGATGAATAGTAAATTTCAACTAAAATACTCAGTTTAAAAAAAAAAACTTATAATTGCTTTTAGAAAGAACTTGTAAATTACACATAGTATTTACTTATAAAAAATTGCACATAACATTCATCAATTAGTTTAAATGAATTATGATTAGTTAGTTAGCATGCATATAATCATCTGTGTTTCAATTAATTGGATACATTAGAAATTTATTCATACTTATTCAAAAATTAAAAGAAATATAATAACACATGAGTGTAATACTTAATAGTTTCTTCATTTTAATGTCTTATATATTAAGTTGTATGTAGTTTATATAATATTATTATTTTCATTTTCACTGTTAGTCTCTCAATACTTGTAGCAAAATGTTGTTGATATTCAATTTCACACTCCATACGGTAGTTTATTGTATTTTGATGACTTAATGAGTGTGTTTTAATGCCTATTTTATCATTTCCTATAGGGTCAATGAAAATTTCTTCAATATTTCTGTAATTTCCAAAAATTGTATTGATTTCCTCACTAATCAAAGTATTTACATTTCCAGACTAACCGAAATAGACTCCGAAATCGAAATTTAATACCTTGGCGAGGTTTAAATGGGGATAAGTATATTAAAAACGACGATAAAGAGAGAAATATCAATTGAAATTATTTTTGATTAATTCAAATATTAAATTTACTTTTATAAGAATGCCCTCTTTATGCCTCGATGCTCCAAACCATCGAATCCCTAGCTTTCTCTATCTCTTTATATATATATATATATATATATATATATAATAGGGGAATGCTAATGTCCAAGACAACATGGGGACGTTAACATCGTCGCACTAATTTTATTGACAAAAATACCCTTTTTGTTACTTAAACTATCATTAGTTTAATGGGCATTTTGGTCTTTTTGAAGAACAAAAAGAAAAACTTTATGTTTCACCTTTCTCTACTCTATCACAACTCATGGAAATCTCTCTTGAATGCGATTTTCTCTCACCTCATGGAACTCCCTACAACTCCAATTTTCTCTCTTGAATATGAACACTTTAAAGGGCTGAATCTTGTGGCATCCAAAAACATGATCCGATCCTACAATGATGTAGAGAACAAAATTCTAAGAATCTTGAATAAAAAGTTTCAAAAGAAATTTTTCATCGTTGGATTTTAATTTTTTGATTTGGGAGTTCTGTAGCCGTCCATTTTCAACACCTAGTATCAAACCCCCAAAAAATTATGTTTTGAAACTTTTTATTTTTGATTCATGTGGGCCCAACGACCGTTAAATCTTACCTTAGTCAGTTAGGCTATCCTTACTCAATTCGAAACAGAGAAAATAGAAGTTGATTGAGTGTTGGGGGGAGAGAATCTGATGTAGGACATCTACAATCCTAGTTAGAGTTTGAGTAGGATTTCTATTGTATAGTTATGTTAGGAGTACAATTCCTTGTTAGTTTCAAATTTATTTTAAATTCGTTTTTATTATTTAGACTATAATTAGAAGTGCTTAGAAGTGTCCAATTTGAGTTCTAATAGGATTAGAAAGTTAGTACTATGTTATAAATAGGTTAGGAATGTTAATTTTTAGTATTTTAGTAGGATTACAAGTTATGATGGAGTTTTCTATATAAGGAGCTCTAAATCCTAAAATTGAATAATCAATTCAGTTATCTTTTCTCTTTTAATTACCTTTTAGCTTTATGCTATATTTTCTTTTAAGCTATTGCTTATTTATCAATTGAATCTATTGATTCAAATTGATTTATAGTGTTCCTTTGAACACAACTTATCGAATCTATTGATTCACATGCTTCCGTTATGTCAGAATTATTGAAGTTAAATAATCTATTTTATTTCTAAAAAGACTAAATTATTCCCAAAAGTAACGTCAATTAAAGTAATAAAATGGGTATTTTTGTCAATAAAAATTGTGGGATGATGCTAACGTCCCCATGTTTTCTTTAACGTTAGCATTCCTCATATATATATAGTGACGTGTTCGGGGGACATCTAAAACTGACAACTATTTTTACACAACCATTCTGATGTTGTCCATTTTTTCAATGTTTTCTGCAACACTGTCGTTGGATCATCCGAGAGATGTACCAAATAGTTGTTGCTAATAGATGTCCCCCGAATGCAACCCATATATATATCTCCCCCACATAAATAGGGGTTGAGATTTAATTTCATTGCGAAACTAGAGGTCAACTTTTAACTTATTCTCTTTCCTCTTCTCGTCCTTTCCTAAAATGCCCTTCCATCTTTATTGTATTTCCTCTTTTACCTCCCTTTCCAAAAATACCCCTCTAACTTTATTGTCTTTTCTCTACCACCCATATTTTAATAATACCCCTCCAACTCTATTGCTTTTCCTCTTCTACCCCTTAACCCCAAAGGGGTAAACTCTAGTGTTTGTGTATGTGATTTGTGTTTGAGAGGTTTGAGAGGCGAGTTGAAAACTTGAGAGAGTGGGTAAAAATGTTAATGTTTTTTTTGTTGTTGGGAACTTTAAACATACAAGGAGAAGTGGTCTTGAATACACAGAATATTTTTTGAAACCCACTTTAAAGCCTTAATTGAGGGGAACGAAGTATTCAGCATGTTCTTTAAAGTTGCCCGTTTTAAAATGAGAAGAGAACTGGAGGCTGTGGATGCCAACTCCTCTAAAGAAATATGAATCAATTTATCTTATTGCCCATCTCAGTTGCTTAAGAAAAGGTTCAAAGGTACTACTACCTGAAAAACTTTTCTTTGATGGGATATGCGATTCTTGGAAAACTGACTTTGCTTGAAAACTTTGAAGGGAGGTGATATTCCTTTGGGCCGGACTTTTCTTGTCCCGAACGTAATTGTTTCCTTATTCCAACTCTTTAATGTGCCTTTTAATTGTTTAGTTATTGATTTATCTTTCTATTTTGTTCTGCATTGTTGCTATTTCCATGCCAATTCAGGATTAATTTTTTGCATGTTAAATTGTACAGCTTTGTTGGCCGAGATTAGAGAAATTAATGAGAAGAAGCGGAAAGAAGATGATGTGCTTCTTGCAATCGCTGCTGGGAATAGAAGGCCTATAATTCCAAACCTGGAGTTTGAGTACTCAGATTCAGATATTCATGAAGACCTATATCAACTCATCAAATACTCGTCTGGAGAGGTTTGCACCACCACAGAACAGTTAGATAAAGTTATGAGGATTTGGACGACCTTCTTGGAACCAGTGCTGGGTGTTCCTTCTCGACCACATGGTGCAGAGGATAGTGAAGATGCTGTAAAGACAAAGACTCGTGTTGTCAAGAGTAGTGTAGCAAGTATAGCAGAAGGTGATGGCAGTCCGAATGCTGAAGTTCCCATTACTAATTCCAAGCAAATAAATCCTCCCAACAATGGAGATGACAACAATCCACCCGAAGTAGCAAATTCTTGCAGGGCTAGCTTGGTAAATGGAGACACAGCTAAGGAAGACATTTCTCATGATGTGGACCGGAGTGCCCATAGGAGTGATGCTTTATGTAATACTCCTCAGCATGGAAAAGTGCAGAATAATGTTTCCATGGCTGATGAAATATCTCGTGAACAGCAAACTGATTCTAATACCTCACTCGCTGTTAGAGCAGAACAAAGTCATGGTAGGATCACCATGGAATCTGCATCAGGTTTATTTAATGGTCTGAAATAAGTTTATCTTCTATTTCATCTAGTAGTTTTTTTATTTGAAAGATTTGGGCATTATTAGACATCTTTATGATTTCATTTCCTTTCATGCACTTTGAATTATGTCTTGGCTACTGAGACTTCTTTTCATTGCTAGGGCATAGCACCACACCTTCTAGACCCAGTCATGCTGTTCCCGAGGGTGGGATTGAGCAAAAACTTAATAATGAAGCTTTTTCTTCCGCAGAGGTAAGAATTTATTATTTGACACTAAAGTCTTAATTTCCTTGGCTAAAAGGGACATCTATTGATTCCAAAATAGGTTAAAAATGTATTCTTTTGTTCATGAATTTATGGTTTCTTTGGAGTTTTTCCTGTTGTATTGTTTTGTAAATAATTGCAACTTTATCGTCTATCACCTGGGGTAACTAGCATTTGAATGCCAACAGTGGCTGCCTTTTGATGGGCAATAGAAAATGTTGCACCAGTTGGTTGGTTCTAATGAGCTGCTAGTTGGACTTTTCATTGACTTTACCCAATCTTAGAAAAGAACAAGAATTGATTAGATGTTTAGAGTAGTAAGAGAGGAACTGAAGACATTCCTCAATGTAGCTCTAGATGGGAGTAAATTGTGAAAGAGGATTCTTCTTTTAATTTTTTAATTTCTTTTTGATGAGCAAGCCTGTTTTTATGATGATTATGATTTGATTACATGGTTAAGATTGTCCAATTAGTGTATTTTTTGCCCTGTTCAGCAATCTGGATTGTTGCCACAGTTTGGTTGCTATTGTTGTTTTGGGCCTTTTTATTATAATTTATCATCTGACTTATATGCTTTTTTCCGTTAATGTTTTTCTTTTTCTTTATTGTGCTATAGGCTGGTGATAGTGTAAGATCAGTTATGCCAGCAAATGGGGCGATCACTGAAGGCACCAAAGTTCACAGACATCACCAAGATTCTTTATTGTACTTAAAAATTGAAAGAGAAGAGGGTGAGCTATCACCCAATGCAGATTTCGAGGAAGATAATTTTGCGGGCTATGGAGATGCTGGTATGGGTACCGTGCCTACAACAAAGGACAGTGACAGGCATGTACGAGAAGAACTATGTCGTGGGGAAGCACGAGTGGAAAACAACGCCGATGCTGATGATGAGGGCGAGGAAAGTGCACAAAGGTCAACAGAGGATAGTGAGAATGCTTCTGAGGCTGGTGAAGATGTTTCGGGGAGCGACTCTGGTGTTGGTGAGGAGTGCTCCCGTGAAGATCACGAAGAGGAGGAAGATGCAGACAATGATGCTAAGGCTGAAAGTGAAGGTGAGGCTGAAGGCATGGCTGATGCACATGATGTCGAAGGAGACGGCACGATACTGCCATTTTCAGAACGTTTTCTTCTTGCAGTGAAGCCTCTTGCCAAACATGTCCCTCTGACATTATATGACAAAGAAAAGAAAGATTCTAGGGTTTTTTATGGAAATGATAACTTCTATGTGCTGTTTAGGCTTCATCAAGTAAGGCCATGTGTTTGTGCTTTGAAATACATAGTCGATTTCTTTGTAAATTTTATCTGATTTCAGCGTGTTTTTTTTCCTTTTGGCAGACATTGTATGAGAGAATACTGTCAGCAAAGATGAATTCGTCGTCCGCTGAAAGGAAATGGAGAACTTCAAAGGATGCAAGCCCTGCTGATCTCTATGCGAGGTAACTCCACATCCATACTTATCTTTACTATTATATAATGAGAGAAGGCGAAGTAGAATTGGTTCGACACCAAAATTTGAGTAGTCATAAATGCCCCTACTTTTATATTTAAATTTAATATAATCAGAGTTATTTTAGTCAAAAATCCAAAATTGCAAACCACGACCTTAGTTCTCAAAATTACAAAAATATCCCTTTTTTACCATCTATTCTACAAAAAACCTTTAACCAATTTTTTAAATTACAAATAAACGCTTTTGATACATGTGTGTTTGCATATGCAGCCTTCTAGTTAGCTTAAAAAAAATGCTCAAAGGTTACTAAGTTGGGATGGTTTTTTTTTTTTTTTTTTTTTGGCATGTAGATTTATGAGTGCCCTATACAATTTACTTGATGGTTCTGCTGACAATATGAAGTTTGAGGATGATTGTCGAGCTACTATTGGAACTCAATCTTATGTCCTATTCACGTTAGATAAGTTGATATATAAGCTTGTCAAACAGGTAACTTGTAATTAATTTATTTCCTCATTTGTTACTTTATTTCTTCAAATATTTCTTATTTTATGGTAATTTCCACAGCTTCAAACAGTTGCTAGTGATGAAACGGACTATAAGCTTCTTCAACTATTTACATACGAGAAATCAAGGGGGCCAGGGAGATTCAATGATTTAGTTTATCACGAAAATGCTCGTGTTCTTCTTGATGATAACATCTATCGATGTGAATGTGTAAGTCTCTTTTACCAGTTTTTGGCTGTTCTTCTAACTGAAATCTCAGTTCTCTTAACAGTGTTATAAAAATGGACCAGACCGATGGTCCAACCAGATTTTGTCTAAAAATAGTTTGGTTCATTAAGAACCGTTGCTTAATCAACAATCACTGTTTTTTCAGAAACCGATCTTGCAACTGTTTAAATCGTCAGTGTCAAAGAACCTGTGAAAGTATTTTTTTTGTTGGTATTGTCTATCTTTCCAAATTAGAAAATATGGAAAAGTCAATCCGTTATTTACTTCTTTTTGACTTTTAGTATCAAATAAAATATGAAAACCTACCAAATCTAAAATTCTAACCACTATTAACTAATAAAATCTACTAAATTGTGTAGTAAATCTACTAAATCGTGTAGTTTATTTTTTAGGAATGTTTAGTTAAATTAAAAACTCTTAGTAATTTAATTAAATTTTTTTTAACTTCTTATTTTATATAAAGTGAAGATTGAGTATTAAAGAACCTCCGAAGAAGAAAAAAAAATTGTTATTCATTATTTATGAATATATATAATTAATGGAAATCGGTCGGACTCCGGTCTGACCAATTGAGCAAAACATCGGTTTGGTTATCGTCTGGTTTTTAAAACACTAGTTCTTTATTTTATATTCAAATTTTGTAAGTATAATACATAGTTATATTAACAGTTTTTGTATTTGTCGCAGTTGTCCAGTCCAACTCACTTGTCTATCCAGCTGATGGACTATGGGCATGAAAAGCCTGAAGTCACCGCTGTTTCCATGGACCCTAATTTTGCAGCTTATCTACACAACGACTTCTTATCAGTTGTTCCCGAGAGGAAGAAAACACATGGTGTCTTTCTTGGCAGGTACAGCGATATAATACATTAAATGGTTTGCACTGTTATCTTATTGTGTAAGTCGTGATTCATTAATTCTGATATATTATGCAGGAACAAACGCAAATACGCTTGTGGGGATGAAATTTCTTCGACGTGCCAAGCAGTTCGATTGGTCAATGGTTTGGAGTGTAAGATTGCTTGCAACTCATCCAAGGTATTTTGTTCAACTCTTGTTTGTACATATGTAAGTTCAACTGGGTCAGGATCGGTAGACACATGGAAAGGGAACTCATATGTTCACTCACAATCCTGACCTGTGTACATGTGAAATCCAAGGGTCAGGATTTAATATATATATATCTATATATTCCGAGAATATAACACAAATCTCGAAGATAAATCCCGACAGTTGGATTTAGTATTAACACAGTTGGGATTTTGTGTATATGCTTTCACTTTCATGAATCTACAGATCCCAATCCTTCAATAATTATGTTTATGCTTAAACTATGTTGCTTCTCTCGGAGTGAAGTTATATGGGAAATGTGCATGTCAGGTCTCCTATGTACTAGACACAGAAGACTTGTTGTTTCGCAAGGGAAGGAAAAGGAGAAAATTGCCCGATAGCAATTCTTCGTGCCATGACCAAGAAAAGTCCTTAAATGGTTATGCATCAAGAGTAGCGCGGTTCCATAAATTGCTTTTAAATTCCCTGCCATGACACCATAGGTAAGTTATGATTTTCGTCTTTTAGTTCAAATTTTATTTATTTATTTATTTTCTTTCTTTCTTCGTGCGAGGAAAAAAATAATCCAAATTTTTTTTTTTTTTTATTCGCAGCTTGATTTTCATACAACCTGTGTTGGGCAGCCAATGGCAATGCTGGTTCTGAAAACATTGAATCATTTCGGGAGACGATTTGCTCAGTTTCTTTTATTCCTTTCTCATCAATCTCTGATCAGCCAAATGGTTACCAGGGAAGTGGACATGGGTTGATAAATGTAGTATTTTTTTTTTCTTTTATAAGTTTCTTTTTCATAGCCATTTCGATCCACCATTTATGTAAATAGTGGAAGTTGATGATGTAAAACCTGACAAATGATGTTCATTTCATTTGTTTTACCTTTTTGGTAAATCTTTAGCTTTTTAATTGAAAATTTCATGAAGAATGGTTTGAAAAATGCCTGGATAAGCCACAGGCTTAAGGAAAAAAGAATTGAATATTTTTAGATCTAGATACCTATATTAAAGAAGATAATATTAAAAAAAAGAGTAATTATTTGTGAAATATAAACACACTAGAGCTCACTGGTGCCTACTGTATAGGCATCTTCTTTAGGGTTATAGTGAAAAAGCAAAAAAATAACAAAGTTAAAAGTTGATGGTGTATTATTAAAAATCTTAACAAAGTTAAAAGTTGATGGTGTATCATTAAAAATCTTTAACGTTAGAGGGGTAAAAGAGAAAGATATTACAGTTAAGAGGGGTATTATTAAAAAGGGTAAAAGAGGGAAAGATAGTAAAATTGAAGGAATATTATTGAAAAATGAGTAGAAAGAGAGAAAAGATAATAAAATGATTAATGTAGATTTTACTATAATGTGATGCTTATCTTCACAAAATTGAAATAAAGTAGGCCTATAGTTGTGTTTTATTATGTAGATATTGAAATGTTTATTTGAAGTGTTGAACCTATCTTGGTAATACAAAAATTTAGATCCATCTCGAGGAATCAAAACTTGATTGATTTAAGTCTTTAAGATCCATTGAATATTCTTTCGCCAATCAATTGTAAACAAATAAATTCAACGACTACATCCCGGGGGGGATTTTATGTTAAATCAGATGATTACATCCTCGGTCTCCATCAAAATTCAAAATCATTTTACTCTCAATCAACTATTACATAATTTCTACTATCATGCTATAGCTTCGGCTTCCTTTTCCTCATCTCTCCTTCACAATGCACATACATCCCTTTAAATAGGAACAAAGAGAAACTCCAATCGTCCTTTAAAACTCCAAATATAGAGGTTTGGGCAATTGAACTAAACCCTAGTCTTTTATTTAAGAAAAAAAAAAACACTTATAAAATAACTATTCATTATCTTATCTTTGAAGTAGAGAGAAGATTTAAAACTCCACCTTTAACACTATTCACTTTTTTCAATAAATCCTATTTTGTCCCATCTTTTGTTATAAATGTCAATTTTAGCTTCCTATTTTCATGTAACATGATTTAAATGTCGTTTTGCACAAGATTTTAAAAAAATCCATTTAATATTTTAAAAATCAAATCAAATCAAATATTCAACCAAGCTCGATGAAATATATATATATATATATAATATATATATATATATATATATATATATATAGCATCCCGTTCAGCACCAAACATTTTGGCCAACATTTTAGCCAATCATTTTTGTCCTACATGGGTTAGAAGTTTTGGAATGGGCTGATTTTTGGTGAGGATGATCTCTACGGTGAGGAGATCATCCTCACCAAAAACCAGCCCATTCCAAAACTTCTAGTCCCATGTTTACAAATTGAAATATCGTGGACCGTCCATTTTTTGTAAATTATTTTTGATGGGGTTAGAAGTTTTGGAATGGGCTGATTTTTGGTGATGATGTTCTCCTCACCGTAGAGATCATCCTCACTAAAAATCAGCCCATTCCAAAACTTCTAACCCATGTTTTGAAAAATGTTTTGCCAAAATGTTTGGTGCTAAACATTTCCCATATATATATATATTGAGACAAACCTTTGTAACATTCGTAGAGTTTGTTAAATTTTAATTGGGGTGATAAATAGTTTAAGAAATTGGAGTGCAATAAGTTAAAGGTGGGTGCCAATAACAATTTTTTTCCCTTCTCTTAATTGAAGTATAATAAGAAAAAATTGGAGTGCCAATAGAAACACTTACATTTTGGAACCTGTAGACATGAGAATGTTCATTTTTAAACCTCAATACTACGTTGTTTGGAATCGTCATCATTCTTTTTTGGAAATTGGTGTGAATGTACACTCGAATCGATTTTTTAGAAAAATCATTTTTCATGACATTTTAGTAACTCTCATTAGTGGAAATGTATGGTCTACCTAAGATCTAGGAAAGGGAATTCGATTAGAGAATGAGGAAGGTATTAAATATCACATTCTCTCCACCTAAGGTGGTTACCTTTAGATTTTGACCATTTTAAAAAAGATTAACATACCAAAATGAATGAAGTGAATGTGTGCACACGGTAGATATGTACATCTCTAAAAGAGGATTTAATGTTAGTGTTGACATGAGAAATATCCTATAGAAGAAGATATCCTATGGAATCAATACATTTTTGCATGAGTTGAAATGTTGATTTAAGATTTTAGAGAAATTTCATGGATGGAGTTCCCTTAGATCCATAACATTAATGCATATATGCTTAGCTAAAAAACTTAGTATTTTAGTCTCATTAAAAGAGCTACACAATTCTTCATCATAGCCAAGCATGTGTGGTGTGCGTGCATAGTATACATTATGATGCATGAGATAAATATGAGTTTACAAGGGGCTTCAACCTTCATCCTTTCAACCAAACCGCCTCAAGCATTCCATACCCAAGATTGAAGTTCAATCTACTCAGGATGAAGGAGGATTATCCATTACATCCTAAAGGTTACTAAAAAGAAAAAGAAAGGGATAGAAGAAGAAGATGTAAGCTATAAAAGAACTAAAAGAAAACAAACTAAAACACCCACTTTGTTCCCTCGGAAGTCTTGAATGAATTTGACCTTGAGAATTAAAAGATGTAGTTGAGGGTTGAGGGAGTTGAAAGTTGAGAGATAAGAGAATGAGTAAAGATTTTGGTAGAGTTTTAGGTTGAAAAATGGGAGGGCTTTAGAACATGAATTATTTATTAAAAAAATGAGGGTATTTATAGAGTTTTTGAAGAACTTTGTGGATAAAGTAATCCAACCTTAAAAATAAAGAGAATGAACATGAGATTTAGGTTATTTCTTTTTGAATTTTTTATTTGTATAAGAGTAAAGATGACATTTGTGAAGAAATCCTAAAAGTATTATTTGATATTTTATTTTTTGATAAATAGAGGTGAGAGAGAAAAAAATATTTTTGGGAGGGTAAATAGGGAGTGACATGTGTAAAAGTGGAGTGATAGGTGAAAAGTAGACCTTGGTTCATTTGTAAATAACTCATAAAGCAAGGGTGGATATGTATTTTTTGAAATGAACTAATGGGAGAGCTCCATGTATGTACTTGAAGATTCCCACCTTTTGAGGGTATGATTGGAAGTTCTCTTAACTTTATGGATTATTACCAAAGACCAAAGAACATTTTTGGTTTGATTACACTTTTTGATAAGGGTATGCTAGGATTTTCATAATGGAGAGTTGACTCTCCAATTAGATTAAAGCATTAGGTATTAAGGGTTTATGGGAAGTCAACATGTGTCATCCTTTGAGGGGTATGGGAGAATGGGCTTATAATGGACTTGGCATTGGGCTTAAGAGATGGACTTGACTTATGGATAATGGGTATTATGACTATAAACTTAGTTTATAGATAATGGGGTTGAAGATGGACTTGGTTTATAAATAATGGTATTATGGACTTTGGGTTAAGGTATAAGTGATTGATCGGTTAATGAAGAACAGATATGGATCCAGATTGGATCATAAAAGTGGTATGGAATTAAATTAGATTAAAGACAAGGTTGGGTATGTAAAATTATATGACAGATTGCATGTATGCATGTATGCATGAATATGATGTCAAGTGGTAATGTGGGCCCGTTGAAAGGCTTAAGTTCTTAATTGAAATCAATTTGAAAAAATTTGAATTTTTCTAATGAATTCGTGCAAATTAGGGTGTCTACAGAACCCCGTTGGAGTAGAAAAGTGGCTTTGGAGCCTTTATTTTGAAGTAGATACTAATTTGAAGGCATTTTTTAAGGCTTTCGGTTCAAGTTGCTCTAAAGTAAATTCCCTCAGTGGAAGAATCCTTCCGATTAGATTGGATTAAATTTGATTATATTAAATTAGATTTATTCCCTCAAAATAACAAGTGGTACAATAGATGCACCAATTGTAGATCTTGGGACATGCATGAAGGATTCTCTTAATCCATACTTGATCATACTTGTATCGAGATATGCATTGATTGGTGCCCTATGAACAAACCACATAAGAGTGATTTTAGATCAAGATTGAAGAAGAAAAGAAAGGGTTGCAACTCGGATGGGTTGGACTGGATTGATGTTGAAGATTAACCCACGACCAACTAAAACTTGACAAACACCAACCCGTGCCTATGACCAACCCAACCTCAGGCTTGAAATGCTCAACAATCCAAACCCAACCCAAGTTAGGTTGGTTGGGTTAATTTATTCTCCATTAATACTAGATAATTTAGTAATGATAAGAGATTATATAAACATAAATAGTATGTAAAAGACTTAAAATTTACAATTATTGTCCTAAAATTGTGTTTCAAAATTTACATACATAAAATTATAGGCAAATTTCAAAAAGATGAAGAAAATGATGATTAACAAATGTTACCATCTGAATTTATTTATTGTTAGTCGTAGTTTCCAACAAAACAAGTATTTACATTGTATGAAAATAATCACACATTATATATATATAGGGTCCCGTTCAACACCCTACACTTTACCCTACGTGCTTTGTCCTACATGGGTTAGAAGTTTTGGAATAGGCTGATTTTTTGTGAGGATGATCTCTATGGTGAGGAGATCATCCTCACCAAAAATCAGCTCATTCCAAAACTTCTAATCCCATAAAAAATAATTTACAAAAAATGGACGGTCCACGATTTTTCAACTTGTAAACATGGGGCTAGAAATTTTGGAATTGGCTGATTTTTGGTGAGGAGGATCTTCTAACCATAGAGATCATCCTCACCAAAATCAGCCCATTCCAAAACTTCTAACCCATGTAGGACAAATCATGTTTGGTAAAACGTAAGGTAAAGTGTAGGGTGTTGAACATTTCCCATATCTATATATATATATATATATATATATATATATATATATATGAACAGCGTTATTACGACCCCCTTTGCGACCCCCTTTGCGACACACCTTTTTGTCTTATATGGGAAAAATGTTTGGAATGGGCTGATTTTTTGTGAGGATGATCTCTATGGTGAGGGGATCATCCTGGCAAAAAATCAGCCCATTCCAAAACTTCTAGACCGTCCGATTTTTGTTGAAAAATTATAGACCGTCCAATTTTTGTAAATGATGATGGGTTAGAAGTTTTGGAATGGGATGATTTTTTGCCAGGATGATCCCCTCACTATAGAGATCATCCTCACAAAAAATCAGCCCATTCCAAACATTTTTTCCCATATAAGACAAAAAGGTGTGTCGCAAAGGGGGTCGCAAAGGGGTCGTAATAACGTGACCCTATATATATATATTATATATATATATATATATGGGTCTCGTTCGCCACCTTAAGCTTTACCCTACACTTTAACAAACGTGTTTTGTCCTACATGGGTTAGAAGTTTTGGAATAGGCTGATTTTTGGTGAGGATGATCTTTATGGTGAGGAGATCATCCTCACCAAAAATCAGCCCATTCCAAAACTTCTAACCCCATAAAAAATGGTTTACAAAAATGGACGATCCACGATTTTCAACTTGTAAATATGGGACTAAAAATTTCGGAATGGGCTGATTTTTGGTGAGGATGATCTTCTAATCATAGAGATCATCCTCACCAAAAATCAGCCCATTCCAAAACTTCTAACCCATGTAGGACAAAACACGTTTGTTAAAGTGTAGGGTAAAGCTTAAGGTATTGAACATTTCCCTATATATATATATAGGGGGTGGTTTAGTAGCCCTAAAGTTTGCCAAGTTTTGTGCCAAACATTTTTCAAAATATGAGTTAGAAGCTTTGGAATGAGCTGATTTTTTGTGAGGATAATCTCTATGATAAGGAGATCATCCTCACAAAATATCAGCCTATTGCAAAACTTTAAACCCCATCAAAAGTGATTTACAAAAATTAGAGGGTCAACGATTCTTCAACTTGTAAACTAGGATTGGAAGTTTCAAAATGAGCTGATTTTTGGTGAAGATGATCTCTTCATCGTAAAGATCATCTTCACAAAAAATCAGCCAATTCCAAAACTTCTAACCCCATCAAAAGTGCTTTACAAAAAATGTTTGGCACAAAACTTGGCAAACTTTAGGGCTGCCGAACCACTCCCATATATATATATAACTAAGATATAATAAATATTTTTAACTTATAGTCATATTAAGTTCGGGTTTGGGCGATTTGGGTTGCTTGATGCCTATACCCGAATCTAACCCGATTTGAGTCGGACATGTTTTTTTGTTGCCTGAACTTGAGACCGATCTCAAACTAACTATGCCCATGCCTAACCCAAGATTGGTTTCAACCCATTCATTCGAGTTTGACCCGCTCAAGTTGCAGCCCTAGATTTCATTTTCCATCGTGTCTGAGTGGGAAAGCACATTACTACCTGCCTAGAAGGGGAATTCAATTTTTATTGTCAAATTCTTTGACTAAAAACAGTTGTTCGAAACAACTGTAAAAAGTTGAAACAATGAAAAGCTTGATTGATAGAGTCTTGTAAGCAATTCTTATTTCTCTATTTAATTCTATATAGAATCACATCTTCCATTATTGCAAAAGTGTTCGTGTTAGCTTTCATTACTTTTTAAACATATAAATCAAATAATTCTATATAGAATCACATCTTCCATTATTGCAAAAGTGTTCGTGTTAGCTTTCATTACTTTTTAAACATATAAACCAAAGATTTCAAAGACTATAACTTTCAAGATCATTGGGTAATCAAGTTTTTTTTTTCATATACTTTTTAAAATATATTTGCTAGTCATTCTACGTATAAAATATCCAAACTTACCTTTAAAAGTTTGTAACAAATTTAGCCACCAATTTAAGTGGTCCAAATGACATGGCCCTAATCATCTAATGAGTTTTCAATTTTGAAAAAAACATTTATGTTATTAAGTAGATAATTGAGATTATAGAGATATTAATATTATATTGTCAAACCCACCCATGGGTTGCCTAAAGTGGTAAGGGCGAGCACATGAAGTGTGGGTTAAGCGCACGTCACAGGTTCTATTTCTCTCTTGGATTTTTTCATGATTTAACTGGGGGACCATGGCAGTGGGTTGTTGTGGTAGTCCTCCCTGAGATTAGTTGTGGTGCACGCAAACTGGCCCAAACACCCGATTAGCAATATATATATATTATATTGTCAATGTCAATTTTTTTTGTTGTGCCTTTTGTCAATATATATATCTATATATATGTGTATGAGTCCCGTTCGCCACCTTAAGCTTTATCCTACACTTTAACAAACGTGTTTTGTCCTACATGGGTTAGAAGTTTTGGAATAGGCTGATTTTTGGTGAGGATGATCTTTATGGTGAGGAGATCATCCTCATCAAAAATCAGCCCATTCCAAAACTTCTAACCCCATTAAAAATGGTTTATAAAAAATGGACGGTCCACGATTTTTCAACTTGTAAACATGGGACCGATCTCAAACTAACTATGCCCATACCTAACCCAAGATTGGTTTCAACCCATTCATTCAAGTTTGACCCGCTCAAGTTGCAGCCCTAGATTTTATTTTCCATCTTGTCTAAGTGGGAAAGCATATTCCTACCTGCCTGGAAGGGGAATTCACTTTAGCTCTGAAATGATTTTCCACAGAAAAGTAATTGTCAAATGGTGGAAATTTTATTTTCTATCAAAAACAACATTTTGACTCATTTTTCACATGCAATTGAAGGAACACTTCGAATTTTCGTTTGCGTTGATTTACACAAAAGAGTGGGACCTCTGTAACACAACTTACATTAAATGACAAGAAACCATATAATATAATATATATCGTCAAGCCAATCTAATAGGAATGCAATACTGGTCGCTCATCCTACCAACCCTCTTTTGTTCAATTTTTTTTTTTAATTTTTATTTTACTAGGGTGATATTTATACAGAGCTGTTGTTGCCACTCCAACTTTTACTTATTACACCCCAATTTCTTAAATTATTCTTCACTCCACCGATTAAAGATTACAACAAACTCTTTAAACATTATGTAAGTTTGGCTCAAATTATAGTCTCAAAAATACAAAAGTTTACAATTATGACTAGGTCCATATAAAATCTTAAATCCAAAAAATAGAAATCTAGTAAGAGAGAGAGAGTTTCTATTGGCACCCAAACTTTAATTATGTGTGAAAAGTTATTCCAACATCTTAAATTTAAATCTCCACTCATACTTTTTTAACGATCAATTTTTTTTTTAATACTTATTCTCAATCATACACTTATTTTCTTTATTTTTTTATTGGATATAATAAGTAAAGCTTGGGGTGCCAATATCATCTCTTTATTTATATAAATATACCCCTACATTTTGGTGATTATTTGAGATTATTTCCTGTATTTCCAAACTAATCACATAACCCTCGTATAACTAATGAAAAATGATTTAAATGCCGTCACCTTCAACTTATTCTAAAAAAAATCCAAAATTTCATGATTTTCAAAGTCAAGGCCTTGTGGTTAAATTTGAAGATTAGTAAACTTGAGTTATTTTTTATTAATTTATTTGAGAAGACCGAGGTCAAGGGGCATGCCATCTATTTGAAAACATGGAGGGGCGCATTAAATCATCCTTATTATTTTTGAGCTCCCATCAAACATTCTCTATCATTCTCCCAATTTAGAGGAAATATCTTGTTAAGCAAAATGCCCATTGTTTTCATTACAAATTACTCTTTTAATCCCACTATTATGCACTATAGGTTAAAACTTGAGACCACATGACCAAATTTTGATCTGATGTATCACATAAGGTACAAATATAAGATTTTTTTTTGTTTCTATTAGATGTCCAAAAAGAAAGAGACAGATTTGCCCTTGTCAAGTCCATAACCTCTTTGATGGGGCCAAAATCCGATTTATTCCTTAGTTGTACATGTATCACCTCGAGATTAACATGATTAATAAAAATAAAAAAGTAAATCATCATCATCAAAATTTTCTGTCAAAGATTTGAGGCCAATTAAGGCCCTGTTTGATAACGCTATCAATTTTTATTGTCAAATTCTTTGACTAAAAACAGTTGTTCGAAACAACTGTAAAAAGTTGAAACAATGAAAAGCTTGATTGATAGAGTCTTATAAGCAATTCTTATTTCTCTATTTAATTCTATATAGAATCACATCTTCCATTATTGCAAAAGTGTTCGTGTCAATTTTCATTACTTTTTAAACATATAAACCAAAGATTTCAAAGACTATAACTTTCAAGATCATTGGGTAATCAATTTTTTTTTTTTTTCATATACTTTTTAAAATATATTTGCTAGTCATTCTACGTATAAATATCCAAACTTACCTTTAAAAGTTTGTAACAAATTTAGCCACCAATCTAAGTGGTCCAAATGACATGGCCCTAATCATCTAATGAGTTTTCAATTTTGAAAAAAACATTTATGTTATTAAGTAGATAATTGAGATTATAGAGATATTAATATTATATTGTCAAACCCACCCATGGGTTGCCTAAAGTGGTAAGGGCGAGCTCATGAAATGTGGGTTAAGCGCACGTCATGGGTTCTATTTCCCTCTTGGATTTTTTCATGATTTAACTAGGAGACCATGGCGGTGGGTTGTTGTGGTAGTCCTCCCTGAGATTAGTTGTGGTGCACGCAAACTGGCCCAGACACTCAATGAGCAATATATATATATTATATTATCAATGTCAATCTTTTTATTGTGCCTTTTAACTAAAATCATTGATGGTCGTAAGATTTGATAATTAGTGTCTTGATATCTATGTTTTGGAGATCTGAGAACATAATCGAACTAAGATTAATTTAATTATAAGGGTAGTCGGTTTGATTCTGATTTGGATTTGTAGAATTGATTAAGTTCAATTCGCTTTCAATTTTACCCTCAATCCGAACTAAACTGGACTGTCTGTATGCACCTCTAATGGAAAGTCACTTTCCATGGAATTTGAAATCCATGAAAAAAGTGGTGGTGAAAAATGGGGTAGGGTTGAAAAATCAATTTCTATTGTCTGATTTCATCCAACACAAAACTAGGGTAAAAAAATCTAAAGAAGAATGAGAAAAGAGGATATTAGGATTTTGATTTAGAGATAAAAATTGGAGATAAATTTTATTTTCTCATGAATATAGGTGAAAAAATGAAATTCACACTTCACTTAATTTTTTGGAAAGGATAAAAAATCATTTTCCATATAAAAAATTAATCAAACACATGAAAAATGATTTTTCACCTTATTTTCCATTTGTAATAAAGTCAATTTTAAATCCCATAAAGTATAATGAGTCGTGCTGGAGTAACATTGAAATTGACATCATTTGGGACATTGGTGTGCCCAGAACCATAGATGTTTATGACTTGTATCTCGATGAAAAACATCTATGGTTCTATAAATACTTGTTACACATCCATATCATATATGAGTATGTGATCCTAATAAAAGTGTATCTCCTTTCTAACTCTTCAACTTTGATCCTAATAATAGATTTTCCAACTTCAGAGGATAATCATACCCATTCTAATTTTTGTAATTTATGAAATTTTCAGGGTTTTACTAAGAATAATGAAACATCCATGGGTTGCCTAAGTGGTAAAGGTGAGCACGTGAAGTGTGGGTCTTTGCACGTCACGAATTCGATTCTCCTCTTAAATTTTTCTCATGATTTAACTGGGGGACCATAACAATGGGTTATTGTGGTTGTCATCACCGAGATTAGTCATGGTGTGCGCAAGCTAGCCGAACACTCGGTTAACAAAAAAAAAAAAAGAATAATGAAACACCCCAATAAAAGTGTATCTCCTCTCTAACCCTTCAATTTTGACCCACGCTAATAATGGATTTTTCCAATTTCAGAGCATAATGATGCCCACTCTATTTTTTGAAATTTTATGAAATTTCAAGGGTTTATTAAAAACAATGAAACACCCTATAAAAGTGCCTCTCTTTCCAACTTCAAAGCATCATCATGTCCATTCTAATTTTGGTAATTTTATGAAAATTCAAGGGCTTTACTAAAAAAGGAGTTCCATTATTTAACTAATCAACATTCATCCTAATTTATAGATTTTCCAACTTCAAAGCAAAATCATGCCCACACTAATTTTTGTAATTTTATGAAATTTCAAGGTCTTTACTAAGAAAAAGAGTTCCATTATTTTAAAAAAGAGTTTCTATTGCCACACCAACTTTTACTAATACCACACCAATTCAAGAAAGAGAGAATTGCATACAGTTGGTGTGGTATTAGTAAAAGTTGGTGTGGCATTAACAACTCTCTAAAAAAATTTCGTTAGTTTTATATTCTACTCCCTCTCTTCTTATTTACTCCACCAGACCCCCCTCTCCCACCAACCAATCTCTCATTCTTCTTTCCATAAAAAACCAGCAAAAGCAGAACACAGAGAGAGAGAGAGAGCGAAAAACAACGCAAACCAACATGTCTCTCAACAAAATCTTCTCCTTCTCATCTCGATCCAATCTCCTCAAACCCTTAATCTCCCTCTCTTCATCCTCCCATCTCCACCGTCCATTCTCCTCTTCTACAGACGACCAAACCATCCTCACCATCGAAACCTCAGTCCCTTTCACAGGTCACAAATGCGATCCACCATCTCGTACAGTCGAAACAACCCCAAAAGAACTTATGGGTTTCTTCAAAGACATGGCTTTGATGCGTCGTATGGAGATCGCAGCAGATTCTCTCTACAAATCCAAACTAATTCGAGGTTTCTGTCATCTTTACGATGGTCAAGAAGCCGTAGCTGTTGGTATGGAGGCTGCAATCACGAAGAAAGATTGCATCATAACTGCTTATCGTGATCATTGTATCTATTTAGGTCGTGGTGGAACCCTAATTGAAGCTTTCGCCGAATTGATGGGTCGTAAGGCGGGATGTTCGAAGGGGAAAGGAGGATCGATGCATTTTTATAAGAAGGATAGTGGGTTCTTTGGTGGGCATGGAATTGTTGGTGCTCAGGTTCCTCTTGGGTGTGGATTGGCTTTTGGGCAGAAGTATTCCAAGGATGGGACCGTTACGTTTGCGATGTATGGTGATGGTGCGGCGAATCAAGGGCAGTTGTTCGAAGCGCTTAATATGGCTGCGCTTTGGGATCTGCCGGCAATTTTGGTTTGTGAGAATAATCACTGTAAGTTTTAAGATTGAGAATTTTTTTTATTTTTTGGTTGTTTTGATGTGTGTGAGTGTGTTTTTTTATTTGGTTTTTGGTATTTGTAGATGGGATGGGGACGGCTGAATGGAGAGCGGCGAAAAGTCCGGCTTATTACAAGCGTGGAGATTATGTTGCTGGTTTGAAGGTGAGATGCAATTTAATATATATGTTTTCAAAATTTTGTTTGTTTGTTTGGATCTTACGTGTTTTAATGTTGATGCACATTTGTTAGAATAATCAAAGAGCATTTTATTGTTTAGATTGAAGACATTGAAAACTTTGTAAAATGATATTTGATAGTAGTTGTTGTCAACAGAATGATTGTTCTAATTGGTTTAAACCCCTTAAGGAATTCATGGGGTGTTTTCTTTTAAGATGGGATAGGGTTTGTAATCTTGAGGGGTAGTTGTTTTCTTGTGGTTGGCCGCCTTGTTTGGTGTTTCCTTTTATTTGTTGTCTTTTTTGGTTGCTTTGGGTTGGTCATCTTGACCCCATTTTTTTAAATAAAATTATCTTTACTTATCCTAAAAAATATTACTGTTTGCATCATACTTCATGTTTGTGATTTATTTTGCAATATGCATACAAGATGTGGTTGTGGGTGATTTGAGTAGAGAGATTATGAAAGGTGGAAGTAGCAAGATTATGGAAGATGGAAGTCAAAATGAACACATTCGTGAAAATATAGAAATAGCCCTGGTAAGCCATGTTTTTAATCTTGGTTTATTATCATGTCTCATTCACGGATGATACCAAGATGATTTGGCTAGACATGTTGATTCTCTCCAATGAGAGGAGAGCTTTTCCCTAGTTCTCTGAACCAGGAAGAAGAACCAGATAAGAAGAAAAAGAAGGAAGAGAAAGAAAACTAAATAACTAGGTGATGGCGTCTTACCTCATTTACGAACGATAATGAGATGACTTGACTTGGATGAATTAAGAAACCATACTAGTAAGTGATAAACTAAAGGAAAGTTGTTTGAGATTGGTTGTTCATGTGCACCAAAGGTTAATGATAGCCCCAGTTAGAAAGAACATGCAAGTTGTGTAGGTTTCAAAAAGGTGAGAAAAAGATAAAAAAAGGACATGGCTTGAGGTAGTGAGAGTATTAGAATTGATTTATATGGCATTGAATGGGAACATGATCCGCTCAACTGATCCAAATATTTTGGTCAAGGCTTTAAAGATGATGATTTTATGGATCCAAGGACAGGAAAATTTTATCTCAGAGTTAGTTGGGAATGGACTGAGACATTGATGCATGGATTTAAAGGATGGTATGCTGATAGAAATCATGAGGATTTAATACATGAGACTCACATATTGGGTTGCAAGTTCATTTCATGCGAGTAGGAAGTACTATGTTTACTTTAGGATTTCTTCGTAGGTGGATCGATGGGCATTTTGGGTTAACTTAAAGTTTCTTGTTTAAACAAGATATTTCTATGGCCTTTCCGCTTGAGGGAATTGTCTTTTTAAAAGGAAATTACCATACCCACATGTTTAAGGATTGGGTAGATTTGTTGATGCCAATACAGTATCAGTTTAGCTATACAGTGTTATTTGGGTGTTGATTTGCAAGATGCTTGAAGGCTGCAGGTTTGTGCCTGACAATGTTGTGGTATTGCTTTCTTTGTGTTTTTTGTCCTATTTTAGAGGAAAGGGTATGGTAGGTTTTATAGAGGCACAGGCATACTATTTTGTGGAATTTCTAATATGTTTGATTGGCCAACTCGCAGGTTCCTTACCGGCTTTCTGTTTACTTCATTATATGTCATCAGTATTTTGGCAAAAGAATGTATTAGTCTCTACTCACACATTTTTCAGTAAATATTAGCAGATGTGTGAGTAGCAACTAATGAGAAGAGAGTCAAAAGATGGATGAGAATTGTGGTTGATTAGTCTCACAAAGCATGATCGTTGTAAAGTGAGACAACACTTGTTGGTTTCCACATTAATGTGATGGTAGGAGATGAACATTCCTTAGCTAAGATCAATATTTTCTTTCAAGGGTAAGAATTAACACTCTATTAAAGGGTTTTTTACAGTTAAATTGAATTAGTGTGAGATTGATTAGGTCACCTAGGCCCTAGTATCAGAGTTTGTGGAGAAAGATTCAAATCGCTATGTATGTTCATGTTGGATCTGTGTGAAATGTATATCATTCGTTTCTCAATTAGATTCATATGAACGAGTTACTTATAGATTCATTATTTCTTTTCTTAGGACTTCTAATTTCATCCCATCATTTCTCAGACAAAATGAATGAACATGATCCATTCTGCCAACCCAAGGTTTTGGGATAAGCTTTGATGATGATGATGATCATCATCATCTTTCTTGGTAAAATACTAAAAATTGTTGATAATTTTGTTCTTAGTTTCATGCATATTGGGTACAAGAAAAAGGTTGGAGTGAAGTCAGTATGGACATTTTCAAGAAAATAAAACGTACATACTAACTAAATCTCCAAAAAAGGACATCAATGGTAATGGTTGGATAATGCACTTTTTTCATCATATTTTGTAGTGTTTTCCATAAACTTGTGTGGTATTCATTTTGTGAAGTGTTTTGTAAGTTTTCATTTTTATTTTTATAAGTAAAGTGTTTTGTAAGTTTGAGTGTTATTAATGTCATGTATTGAGAAGAGTTTCCACCATCCATAATTTGTATCCATGAGCCATCGTCAAAAGATTAAGAAATTTGTGTTATTGTCAATTATCGGTTTTATGCTATTTCTTGATCTTCATGGCTCCTCACATGTTTTATATGCTGAAACAGGTTGATGGTATGGATGCTTTTGCTGTGAAGCAGGCATGCAAATTTGCGAAGGAGTACGCTCTGCAGAATGGACCCATTGTGAGTACATTTAACAATTGGACCTTTATCTTATGTTTTTTCTTCAAAGTACATGCTGTATAACTCATGTTGAAGCAGCTACTTTCGAAGTAACAGAAAATAAAGCAACAACTGGAGTGGGAGAGTCAGAGTCAAAAAGAGGGTCCCTGTCTTCTTTCTCTCATTCAAGATCGTGCATGAGACTTTCATCTCGCATGGCTCCTAAGTGATTAAAGAAGAACTCATCTTCTTTCTTTTTTGATTACCTTCCTCAGTATTGATTATCAAAGCATTTTGTGTGTGTGAGTCATCTCCGATGCATCAGTGCCGTGGAAAGTCCAAATGGGTTGAAGTTGTCATTTTTCTGCTACTATATTTTTTGTGTCATTGCTTTAATTATTTCTTAGTTGCATATACTCCAAAATTAGGTACTACCAAGACTGCTTATTGCAAGTATAATATATACATTTTTTTTTTTCCAATACAGATCTCTACATGGCTAACAAACATTTTTTCATGTATTTATGCTCTCGTCATAGGTATATGGTATAAGTGTAAAACACATCAAATTAGAATACATTTTAATCCTTACTATTGTATGAAAACAACTATTTCCTTCTATATTTTTCACCGTTACTGCTGAATCAAAGAAGTTTATTTTGTTGGGTTATTTGAATCTGACATTGTACCCCTATACCTGTCACTGCAACATTTCCACGTTCCACCATTAAGGTCTGGTGTTTTGTTCATCTTCATAATTCAAAGGAACTTGACCTGCAGTCCTGCACTGCTACCTTTGTCCAACTTAAATTCTTTTTTAAATTTAATGAAGTTGAATGTTCACTTACAGAGTCTCATACTTCTGTTAATGATTGCACATGACTTTGAATTCCCTCCAATAACTTGGGGGCTTTTAATATCATTTTATGTGAAACTTATTAATTTATGCAGAAGTTAAGGAACTAATTTATCAATCTGATGTCTTTCCTCTTGATGTGGGTGTACAGATTCTTGAAATGGACACTTACAGGTACCATGGGCACTCTATGTCAGATCCTGGGAGCACCTACCGAACTCGTGATGAGATAAGTGGCGTGAGACAGGTTGATAATTCGTCATTGTTTTCAGATCCGAAAAAAAAATCTCATCGTTTTGATTGCCCATTTGGAATAATTGTTGGGCAATTTTTTTTTTTTTACTTATTTTTTCTTATTGGCATGTGTTTCAGGAGCGTGATCCAATTGAAAGAATAAGAAAGTTGGTCTTATCTCATGAGCTAGCCACTGAAAAAGAGCTAAAGGTATTCATTCCACTCAGGTTTTCATTGTTTGTTTATTTTTTTGATGGGTAAGCTGGACTTGAACCCACGACCGCAAGTTGCTTTGCAATGTGTCAAACCAACTGAGTATGGCTCTAAGCCTAAAACGCTTCCCATTGTTGAGCCTTAGCTTTTCGGAATTTTGTTTTTTTTGTTTTGACAAGTAGCTTGTCGGAGTTGCACTCTGTTACAATTTACAAACTCAAGGTTGTGGGTTCAATCCCTGTCCAATATATCCAAATAGGAACTCCAATGTTTGAAACTTGTCGGGTAGTATGATCTGCAGAAACATTTTGCATTGAAAGACTGAAACCTACTATGATTTCTTTATTCAGGAGATTGAGAAGGACATTAGAAAACAAGTAGATGAAGCAATTGCGCAAGCCAAGGTACGAAGTTGTACAATTTGGAAGTAATGTAGTCCTTGAGCTCTCATTGATGCTTACTGCTCTAACTTCTTAATGCTGCTTGTTATTTTGTCATGTTATCAGGAGAGCCCAATGCCTGACCCGTCTGAACTCTTCACAAATGTGTATGTAAAAGGTTTTGGAGTAGAGGTAAAATTTTGTGTTTTCTTCCCCCAGTTACCTTCATTTCTGCTATTTTTAAAAGTTATATGTTAACAATGATATGATGACAACACTAATAAAAATTGATGTTAATGTTTCCTCATTCAATGTTTGTCTAGGGTTACTAGATTTCATAACTTGGTGATTGGGTTTGTCTTGTGTTGTATTGCCGTTGCTCTCCATATAATTCACCGGCATTGTATAATTCTTCAAACTTCTTTTGGGTTCTTAGTTGAGCAACTAATTTCCAACTCTGCTGCAGGCATGTGGAGCTGATAGGAAAGAGGTGAGAGCCATTCTTCCTTGAGCAGTGAATTGTACGGATGATTCATCACCCCCCCAGTTTTATAAGAAATAAAAGGTTAAGGGAAGTTGATAGGGCAATTGGCCTTCTCCTGCAACCCCTTTTTGTATGGAGAAGTTTTTGCAATTTAACTGCAGATTTTTAACAGATGTGTATTGTTTACGTCTGTCTGGACCTATTTATCTTATTACTTGTGCTTAATGAATAATTCTTTCCTTGGTAATCTGGAAAAAAAAAAAAAGAGAGTTATTGTGTTGATTACACATAATTAACTAACCAGAGGAGTCAAGAACTGAGTTAGGGGAAGTGCCAAGAAGTGGTTCTATGTTTGTAGTGGAAGCATAGTCAAATAATAGAAATTGAAGCAGGATTCTGAAGTGAGCAAGCTAAGTAGAAGCTTTCTGTTACTAAGGTCATTCATTGTACGGGGGAACCTTCATTGACCCATGCAAGGTTTTGTTGGTGCGAGTGTGACCCATGACTCACTTTCTCTCACCACATCTACTGATCTTATGAATGTTTGGCATGCACAATACTTCAAAAATCAGCTTCGTTGATGATTATGTTAGATTTGATCTGATTGCTCATGATGAGTTTTATGAACTAGTATGTTGGTTTGTTGTGAGAAATGCAGGCAAAAATAATTTAATTCACTTGGTTAGAAATTGCCAATCAGTTTGGATCTGCAGATGAGCGAGGATACAAATTGGGTGTTACATGATATTTTATAAGACGCCACTACTCAAATCTCAGATATACAGAATGCGACACTTTGATTCACTTTGATTAATTGAGTCATGGAAGTCCGTATGTTCAAAAAGAGGCAAAATTTAAATGTTTTAAAGTATGGCAAAAATGCATCAAATATACCTATTTATTCAGTGAAGCGATTTTGGGACAAAAAATGAATGGGCATGTTTGCTGTGCATTGCGAGTTAAATGAACCGATTTGATGAAAGAATAGCAGCAGGAACAGGACTGAAACTGTAAACTGGTCTTTGTCTTCTCTTTTATATATATATATATATATATATATATATTTGGATTTGATGGACTACCATAGCTCTTGCAGTAGAGTTTTCCTGGAAGCTCATGATTTTGTCTAAAGCGATATCTGCGATTAATGTTACGTGTATTGAGAATAGATGTGATGGTGAAATTAGTATATATGTTATGTAGAAGATTTCTTGGATGGGAATGGAACTCATTTGGTTTCTGAGCCCGCACTTGTTTATTCTAAGCTATAGATTCACATCATGACGTGAAAGAGGTTTGTAAACAGGTTTAGCTCACTTTCCGGCATTGAGGCTAAAATTGATCAATTGAAACATAGGTACAAATCTATTATTGCAGGCTAAATTGATCAGTCGAAACATGTATTGTTTTCTAAATCAGGGAATTCCATTTAAATTGAACAAACTTCTGGAAACTATTAGGGTAATTCACCATCACCTAACAGATTAACAGTCCTAATCAACTCACATTACTCTAGCAGTTAAACTTAAAAGACCAATCAATTTTATCTAAATTCCACATTCGCATAGGAGTACATATAAAAGTACTGGGATGGACTATTCGATGTGATATTCGTTTAACAAATTAATGAATAACTGGTAGAAGGAAGAACTAGAATCAATTACGATAAATAGTCTTTACAAAAAGTTTACAATGAAGAAGAATATACACGACTCTTCTACCTTTCCTTTCACTCTTGTCGTATTACAACAATCCTACAACACAGCTTAGGTGCAATCTGTTCTCCAAGCCTCTCAAGTGATGACCCAATAGCATACACCTACCATCAAGAAGAAAGAAGAACCTTCATTATGCATCTTCTGATCCAAATTTTGTCATAACTAACATTCATAAAGGATTTTTTTTAATACATGGGTATTTTCCAGACTGTCTGACTAATCCCATGGACACGCCCATCAACACTTCCAACATGTGCCTTGTGTACCTGGCCATCTCACCAACCCTTTATTGGTTGGTCATGATTTTCTGACGTTCCCTCTGACATACATCCTGACGTGGCATGGGCTAAAACCACAAATATTTTTTCCTCGAGAGACAACTGCATATCCCCATAAATATGTGCAGTTGTGTATCCCAAGGAAAAAGAACTACGGTTCTAGAACATGCCACGTCGAGCGTATGTCAGAGGGGGCGTCAGAAAATCATTACTCTAAAGGTCATACATGTACAAGCAACCTCAATATCCGAAAATGATCCCCATACTACATATATGACCTCATGAATAAGGTGGGCAAACAATGGCCAGTATCAAACTTAACATTTCTTAGCAGGGGAAAAATATCACTTGTTGGATTGCTTAACCTAGATGTACCATAGGTTGTGTGCATAGTATCCAAACACGTATCAAGTAATGTTCAACACTGCATCAGTAAATACAGAGTTGGGGAGTAGATATACATTATTAAATAAATTTTGGAGTGTAGAATTGATGATTTAAACCAGGCAGCAGCAGCAGCAAAATTATCAAAACAGAAATTTTCCAACTCAAACATCTGTATCTGGTTTTACTAAATTCGAACATGCTAATTGATTAATAGAATTTTATTTTTCATACATCTAGGAATATAAATAATGGAGTGTCAAAGAGGATTCAAAGATGTGAAACACAGAAAAGTCACCCAGATGGCATCTGGGGCCCGACAGTTTTACATGATTTTCTCATTCCCTAATGCCCACATGCATCCAAGTCACAGAACATCACAAAACATACGGGGCAGCAACCGTGCAACATACAAAAGATAATTTTCAACTTTTGAAACACGCTTAAGAGCAACTAAATGTCCATTATTTTTTTTTAGGAAAATGCAATCTATATTAAAGTGGTCGAGATGACCAACAAAGTAACAAGGACTGGAACCCTACCCCAGAAAATGCAAACAGAATTACTCAATAACAAACAGGAAGAAAGACCTGAACTAGAATTGTACTCAATAAAGTCAAAATGACCACGGCCCACCACATATACAAACAACTCTAGAAAGCACATCCAGCCAACACATCAAGCGCTATGGTTCATGGATTCTTAAAAACACTTGAGGGCAAAGGTATCCATGTCGATGGGAGACATGTATATGTTGTTGGAACCTATTCCAGATCATATGCCTCAACTCAAGCCACCAAATTATTTTACTTCAAAGAACTTATTTAGATGCCTTGAGGATAATGATCTACACAGATTTCATTTGAGACAGCCCCAATAGTCTTCTTCTTACTCTTTACCTCCTCAACAAGGTCCACTTGCTACTCTTTTTAGTTTTCTTATTAATGTTGCTAGTGGAATCATCATTTTCTCTCTTTATACTTTCAATAGACACCATGTATCTCTCTTCTTCATTCCTTCCTCCGCTCTTATTTATTAGCATTTATTATATTATTTATATTTTTAATAAGTTTTTAACACTAATAATAATAGAAGATGTGGTCCTGGACGGAGTGGAATGGAAGAATAGGATTTGTTTAGCCAACCCCAAATCCTTGGGATAATGATTTAATAATGATAATTTTAAAGCCATGATCCCTTAACTAGATTCTTAGACATTGATGCGGTAGGGATATGGCACCTGGAAAATTGCCACCCATGCTTCGTACCTAAGTAACACCTGTTACCATACATTTATACAAATCATATGTGCATAAATATACATTTCAATACATGAATGAAAGAAAATAGTGTCTTATCCATGCTTGTGTGTGCATGCGTGTGGGTGAACTAGCTAAAAAACCTATTGGAAATAAGAATGTTTTTCTGTTTTTATTCTTTTATTTCTTTGTAAGGGTGTTTATGTCTATTTACTCTTTTACTAATACATATATTTGTCAATCTCTCATAATGAGACTTGACAATTACTTTTATGTAATTCTTCTTGGTATCAAAGTCCTAGAGGACCCTTCTTCGATTTTTTGGGATCTTGAAGTCTCCTCTCCTCACTTTTCTTTTCTTTTTCCTTCATCAACACCTCTATGTCTTGAGACCTAATAATCTAGCAGCAACTTTGTTAGAGGTCTCTCCTTTGGGGGCTTTTTTCTTTGATTCTTATTCCTTTAATCACATGTTGCAATAGAGTTTTATCGTTCTTTTTCACATACTGCAATAAATTTTTGTACTATGTTTCTGCCCTACGGTAGGGTTTTCTACCTTTCATAGGTGGTTTGGTTCGATTTTTTCCCTTTGAAAGGATTTCTACCCATACTGCTATCATACGAGAGTGTTTTTGGGTGGTATGAGTTGTACGACAAGACTGTTGGGCTATGTGAAGACCTACGACAGCAACAAGGCACTGTTCTGTGGCCTACGACAACAAGTGACGTTTCATTGACATGCGACAACACAAGGCACTGCTCTGTGGCCCTACGACAACAGCATGAGCTATTTATGTGACCTGCGACAACACAAAGCACTATTATGTGGCCCTGCAATAACAACAAAGTGTCGCTTTGTGATTTGCAAAAACAACAGGTGTTGTTCTGTGACCTTCATCAACAGCAAGGTGTTATGTGGAGTCCTTCAACTACAACTATTGGGTGATCTGCTATTGGATGCTTTGTTGCTTGGTGGTCTGCTAGTTAGTGATTGACAACAACTACGAGGCTTATGTTAGGGACTATGACAGCTGCTTTGTGATAATTATTCGACTACAACAACTGTTTTTTGTGCGTTTGAGACCACAGTGATCTCCCTTCAACCAAAGTTCCGACTATGTTATTCGTAGTAAGCGATGACATCACATCAAGAGACCAAGGACTCCAATACCATTCTTGGAGCAAACCTCTCAGCCCAACGCATTACTAATGCCCCATTAGATGATCGGAATTTTCAGTCATGGTCTCATTCAGTTAGGCTTTATTTGGGAAGTAGAGGAAAATCTGGATGGTTTTTAAGCACTATTAATAAGTCACTTCTTACTAGTCCCAACATTGAACAATGGGAGATTGTCAACTGCACTATCCTTGTATGGCTTTTTAACTCTATGGAGCAATGCATCTACACCATGTTCATGTATCATGAGACTATCTCTTTGTTATGATCAACCCTCACTCAGACACATGCGCATGCTCGGAATGACTCGATAATCTACGAGCTTTATCGAGACATTGCCCAGACTACCCAGAGGACTCAAAGTGTAGCTGACTACTTTGGATTCCTTCAATCTCGTTGGGAAGAGTTCTCTCACTACGAGTCTATGGCTGAACTGCCTGCAGAGACAGTTAGGTTTGTGGTTAAGCGGATTGCTAGACACCAAACATATCAGTTTCTCATGGAGTTTTCTAGATGCCACTAAAATCATACTTCATTTGTTCGTCGAGTGGATAACCGTTGCACCATAATTTGGATTTATGTGGATGACATTATAGTAACTGGAGATAATGCACAGTGAATTGATAGAATTAAGATTTATTGGACTGTGTTTTTTGAGGTTGACTTGGGTCCCCTCAAATACTTCTTAGAGATAAAAGTGATCCGCTCTCACCATGGTATTTCGCTATCTCAATGCAAATACATATTGGATCTTCTTCAGGACACTGGTATGCTTAGTTATTGTCATGCCTCCTCTCCTATGAATCAGAATCATCGCTTTCATGCCGAAGCTGATGATCTATTATTTGATATATTTGCCCTAGCTTGAGGGGGGGAGTATTAGAAAAAAAAATGTTTTTTCTATTTTTATATTTTATTTCTTTGTAAGGGCGTTTATATTTATTTACTCTTTTACTAATATATATATATATATAGGGTCCCGTTCAGCACCAAACATTTTGGCCAACATTTTAGCCAACCATTTTTGTCCTACATGGGTTAAAAGTTTTGGAATGGGCTGATTTTTGGTGAGGATGATCTCTGCGGTGAGGAGATCATCCTCACCAAAAATCAGCCCATTCCAAAACTTCTAGCCCCATATTTACAAGTTGAAAAATCGTGGACCGTCTATTTTTTGTAAACCATTTTTGATGGGGTTAGAAGTTTTGGAATGGGCTGATTTTTGGTGATGATGATCTCCTCACCGTAGAGATCATCCTCACCAAAAATCAGCCAATTCCAAAACTTCTAACCCATGTTTGAAAAATGTTTTGCCAAAATGTATGGTGCTGAACATTTCCCATATATATATATATCTGTCAAGCTCTCATAATGAGACTTGACAATTACTTTTCTGCAATTCTTTTAAACCAAGCATAAATCCATAAGGAATCATTCCAGAAAGAGTTTAAACTTGAATAGTGAGCAATTGTAGTATATGATCTAAACCATAAAACATTAAGGCTAGCAATGCACGTAAGTACAAACCAGAAAAGTAGCTTAGCAAGGTAATCCCGAGAAGTGCCTATAGTGTCACGGAGTTCAACATCGCTATCTGGGTTGTTCTTTGTTTTTCCTATGATTGAATCTTCCAAGAAACTAGAGGTGGTATCATCTTTGAAATGTCTTTGCAATACATTTTGCACAAGTTGATGAATAATTTCCTCCACCTCGGACGATGTTGGCCGCGATAGTTCACTCACCTGTTCAAAACATTCAAATACAATGATCTAGAAATATGGGTACATTACTCGTTTTTTAAAGTAGAGAAGCTTCTAACGGAAACCACGCCATTTGATCAATTTAAATCAGAAACTCCAAATCATACCATATTGGGTTCCAAACATCGCAAGTAGTCTAACAAATCATTGTTCTCTTCTTTATTACATTCCATGCGCTTATTTTCCTGCTTCTGAGCATGCAATTCCTGAGAAAATGTAAACCCAATAAACTTAGCGATGAAAATATAATACCAATACCATTTTTTTTATAAGTGAGATTTCATTGATAAAAGTAGATCGGTCGGGGAAGACCAACCGAGCGAAAGCACGTAATACCAATACCATGGTAGGCACCGAAGGCATTAATTGATTTATACGTATACACACATAGCAGAATAAGAATCACGTAGCTAATTTCAAATAGTTGGCAAGCACATATTACAGATCTATGTGTGTTCTTATACATTTTTACACAAGCCTATGGGACCCATGTCAAGATGACTTGTACACAAATGGAAGATTATCAATGAATGATATGGTTTAGTGCCATCTGGCATGCTTTTAGGTCCATTGAGCCATGAATGTTTAGTTTAGCCCATCATGCACTCATATACTCCAAAAGCCACAGCCCCAATAGTGATTCTTAGGCATTGAACTCAAAAGTAGTATCATTAATAATAGACTCAATAGACCCATGAGTCAAAAACAATTGGTCCAGATCATGGTGAGAAAGAATAGAATTCAATGATGTTCATGTGGGGGCATTTGGAAAGTTGACGTCTGAAGTTACTCTTTCTCATAGGGGACCAAACCGAAGATACAAGAGCTGATTTTTAGGAGGATGATCTCCACCATGAAGATCATCCTTACAAAAAAAAGCGTTTTGAAACTTCTAACCCTATCAACGAAAATGGATGTTGCATGATGGTTCAACTTGTAAAATTGTCCCTTGGCCTCATTCTCCGTGTGGACCCTATGAGTGCATGTGACTTTTAAATGTCACCTTCTAAATCTCCACAGATCCCAACCCATATACATGGTTTGGTCTATACTTGCTCCCCATTCGTAACACCATTTATAAAAGCCCAATATCATGCTGTACAGTCCATTCACACAATCAGGTGCCAATACTTTGAGACCATCCTCACAAAAATTCAGCTCATTCTAACATTCATAACCTCATGAAATTCAAAAATCCAAACTGTTCAATCAAATAGGTACTTGGAATGGAATGATTTAGCAATGATGATCATTACTGTGAGAATAACTAACTGTAGTTCCATATAGGCCACTACAAGCAGGAGTACAAATAGGAAGAAAGAGCAGGGAGTTCACCAGTCTATTACACACCTCAGTTAACCAACAAAATTCTGAAGTTATGGAACATAATCTTACTTTAAGAGTGGTACTCAAAAGTCAAAACTTGTTTTTGATCTACCATGCATATATTATTAGTCAAGTAATCCTCTTATAGAGATTTAAGACCTATATGGCCGAATCATCATTAAAACACCTTCTTTTGGGTCTCCGGACCATAAGATCAAAAGGTAATGATATTCTTAAGTTGTTTCCCAAGCCAAAGAAGATTAAACTTTTTTCCACTGTCGTTTGTTTAAATAACATTCATACAAATGAAATGCAACCTTTTCTACTTCTCCAGACACCTACTCGTGTATGATTGACGTAAGAGCTAAGGAAGTCCTTAATCAATTGAAAAAAATCTAAAGATTAAGTCACAACATCATCAAGCTAGGTAGGCTTTTCTTTAGGGGAAAAGCAATTAGAAATAAGGAAGAAAAGAAAGAAATTTGTGAGAACTTATAATTCGAGATTGGGTTACATATTGGTGGAATCTGCTGGTACACATAATATTATAAGAGTCTGATAAGCGGCCACAGGGATGTTAACTAGCCAAGTTGGATTGTAAAATCATATCAGCCTTTGACAAATTTAGTGGACTGGTTACTTCTTTGGATGAGCAATTTCCGGATCTTCGTGCAATCTCTTGTAAAGAAGGGAGGCCTATAATGGAGTTCTTAGTGGGAGATAGCATGTTAAGACATTGGGACTTCGGCTTCGAACGAAACTTCAACGATTGGGAGCTTACTTGTGGGAAAGCTCTTGGAATTGGTCGAGAGTTATACCATTTGTGAGGATAGGGATGATAGTATCTACTGGGTTGACACGAGAAAGGGGGCCTACTCGGTAAGGTCTATGTAGGCTACGAAGTTTCCCTCTTCCAATTCCACATTCCTAGCTTTTTTTGCTTGTGGTGTTAAGGTACCCTCTAAGGTTTTTGTATTTGTGTGGCAAGCGTCGTTGGAGAAAGTCATCATGTTGGATTAGTTGATTAAGAAATATCTACAAACACCAAATGGTTGCTTGCTTTGCTTAAGGGATGGTGAAACGGCAAACCACTTGCTCATTCACTGTGATCTTGCTCACGAGGTTTGGGCTCATTTCCACGATCTCTTTGGTGTGAAGGATTGTTTTCCAAGGTCAATTAAGGAGCTTTAGGCGACTTGGGGGTCGTGGAGTAACCCCTTCAGAGGTGTGAAATGGATCCTTTGGAATCTCACCTCGTTCGCCATTTGTTGGGGATATTTGGAAAGAGAAATATAATCATATTTTTTTAAGGGAAAAAGCTTCCATTTCAGATCTACTTCTGTCTATTTTAGGCCCTTTGTTCCTTTGGGGAAAATTGTATAATGTTTTTAAAGGGATCTTCTTTGAGGATCTCGTTGTTAGGTGGGATATGATTTGTAATTAAAGGATCTCGTTGTTAGGTGGGATATGGTTTGTAATTTAGAGAATTCCTAAGTGACCCTCAAATTTTAGTTAAGTTTGTTCTTCGGGGCCATCTCGTCCCCTTTTTTAATAAAATTTTAACTTATCAAAAAATTAGTGGGCCGGTCTAGTCTTTCAATCATGATATGCCCACAAGAGAGTCATCTTGGAGTGGACATATGAGTGCTTCAATGAATTGAGGTGAATGACTTCCACACACTTTTTTGGTTACCCATCACTAACTCAATCCATTGTCACGAAGACTCCGATTGTATTAATTGTAGAAAACTGAAATCATTAGGAATTCTTGGATGATTCATACATGAACCCTAATAGGGTTTTTATAGAGATTACATCAACCACAATATGGATATATCCTAATATAAATATTCTAATTTATTAATACTTCCTAATGTAGAATATCCTAATTGTTATTACTACATATATCATTCTCCATCACTATCTTCCTTTTGTGATGAGATACATTGATAATGATACAATGTATCTCATGCATCATATTCTCTTGCACTCTCCTGCAATTGCATGGTCTTTTGAAGAAAGGGTTTGCAATTAGCTTCTCTGAATAATTTATCTTGAGCTCACTAAGCTCCATGCTATTAGATTGCCCAAGATCCAATTGTGCTTCCTAGTGGTCACTACTTGTCTATAAAGTCTACCATTGTCGCATCCTGCTCTTTTTTGAGTCTGTCGAAGCCGGTGGCTTACGGGACAAGGTTTGTCATGATCTCTCCCAAGAGCATACCAATTAGGATTATGCGATTTAAATGAAAGAACTCTCATTGGAGAGAGCTTAAATAAGAAAAAAAAATGAGATCGTAAGAGATAAATATATAGACGTAGGAGATTTGTAGAGATAAAGGAGGTGTGGTTTTATTGGCGCACTAAGATCGATGTGCTCAGAGGAGCTCGAGCTCTGATACCATGTAGAAAAATTGATTTTATTGAGAATTCTTTGATAAATGATACATGAACCCTAATAGAGTATTTATAGAGATTACATCAACCAAGATACGAAAATATCCTAATATAAATATTCTTATTTATTAACACTTCCTAATGTAAAATATCTTAATTGATATTGCTACATATATCATTCTCCATCACTACCTTCCTTTTGTGATGAAATACATTGATAATTATACAATGTATCTCATGCATCATATTCTCTTACATTAATATTTTCTGGAAATAAGACTTGTGCATCTAAGGTGGCCATGTGAAAAACAGGTGCCTCATGAAGTTTTTAAAAGAAAAAAAGACAGTTATAACAGAAAGAAGAAATGATCAAGTCAATTGTCAACATGGCTGGCAAACTTGATTTCGTCATCATATGAAAAGGAGTAGAAAGAACGTCCCTGAAAGAACAGAAGAAGCCCATGTGGTCCAATTTCATTTTTGACACTGTTAAATGTGTCTAAAAGCCATATCATGGATTGCTGAGAATAAGGGTACTCAATACCCCCAACCAGAAAAATCTGTATTGAGATATAGTTAGGTCCAATAAATCAGATATAGCTTCCCTTAGAAAATGCAAAAAATGGAAACTCCCGACGGTGGACTTACAAGCTTCCCAATCAGAGGCAAGATAGATTGCTCCAGCATCTGATGGCGGACTTCTAGGTCTCTTTCAATAATTAATCTATTCTGATTGTGCTCTCGATAGATCATTAGTGTTTTGCTAAATGTGGTTTAATTAACTTATGGAGAAGAGTTGTAGAGAGTTAAAAGCAAATCTAGCAAGTGTTGGTACCCAATGAGTGATCTCAAATTTCAATTGCATAAATTTCTGAAGAATACAATGGAGAAATTAGGGTTGCATCTGGCATTAATGAAGTCCATATTAGTTTTATATAATTCAGTTTTCTGTATTTTGGCACATATTATTTATTTATTTCCTCTTTTGTTCTAACTTTCTTTTAAATAATGTTGATATATATAGGCACAAAATTCACCCCAATAAAGAAATGATACAATGAGAAAAATCCTCACCTTTTCCATAGTAGCAAGTTCCAATTTAAGCTCTTGTACATAATTTAGAACCTCAGGTGACAAATCCCCGATATTGCAAGGAATTCCTTTCTCCCCCAAATCTTCACCACACTCAAATTCTCCCTCCCTACTCTTCCTCTCCCCAAACCCATTTTCTAAAACTTCAGACGCACAAGAAGAAATCGATGTTTCCGAACTCTCAAGAGAAATACCAAAATTCCTCGTCAAAGATACCCGATACTCCGCATTCCACAGTGTATACCTAACAAATTGCCAATCAAACAACCAATTCACTAAAAAGTAACAACCCACTCATCCAATTTCAAGAACAAAATAAACAAAAGAAGTATATTTATTAGTGGTACTATTGGAAATTCCTCATCCAAGAAGCCCAATATTCTGCATTCCTCAGTGAATAATACCTAAAAAAACTACCAATCAAACAACCAATTCACTAACAAGCATACTAACAAAGTTCGGATTCAGTACTTATTCGGTAGGTGTTCAATTCGGATAGATTCAGCAAAATTTCAGAGATTATTCAAAATATGTTTTTGGGCTTCTTACCAAACCTATCATCTTTAACCTCTCTAAAAATCGTACTCTTCTTCCTTTTTTGATGATGTTTGAATATTGAAAAAAATAATAAATTTTTGAAGGTGAAGGGTAAAAATGTTACCATGTTCCATAATTTATTGAGGAATAGTTGATTAATTAGTAATTCACTGATTTAATTGGTTAACCCCAAATTCGGATCATTTTATGAATTTTATGAAAAATTCGTAGAATTTTGTGACTATGCTAACAAGTACAACCCACTCACTCAATTTTAAGAATAAAGATAATGAAAAAAAAAAGGGTATTTATTAGTGGTAGCATTTTTTTTATAAGTATAAATTTTATTAAAAAACGAAGAATAATACCAAACAAATTACCACGTCAAAGAAACCCTCATTCCACAGTAAATAATACCTAACAAATTACCAATCAAACAACCAATTCACTAGCAAGCATAGTAACAAAGTTTGGATTCGGTAATTATTCGGTGGGTTTTCAATTTGAATAAATACGGGAAGTATCGTTAAAAAGTTAGCAAAATTTCGGAGATTATACAAAATATGTTTTTTGGTTTCTTGCCAAACCTATCATCTTCAACCTCTCTAAAAACCTTAGGGTGTGTTTGAAAACTGAGAGTTCATGTCGAAAGTTGGACTTTCAGAAGTTGAACTCTCATAAGTTCAACTTTCGAAAATCTATGGTGAAAGTTAATTATAGTTTTAATGTTTGATTGTCCAAGAGAGTTGTAAAAATTCTTGTGATTGATTAATTACAAATGAAAGAGGTAAAAATTCCTATACTCTACTAAAGTAAAGAGTCTGGAAATTATGCAAAACCCATATTCCCCCCATCCAACTTTCTAAAACCCACAGTTGGTAAAACAAAATTGAAATCCATCAATGATGTTGAAGAAACCATAATCCTATTTGGCATTTCATCAAAAAGGTTCTATTCAAACATATCCTGCACATAAATTTGCTTGAACTTTCCGATGGTTTTACATGCTTTTAAGATAAAGATTGAATGGGTTTAACCCAAAGATTGAAGAGTTTAAAAAAAAGGACACTAGGGATTGAAGAGTTTGAACATGATGAGTCTTTGGGTGGAAGTTGGAGATAAGGGCATTAATGGAGAGATGGAGAGGAAAAAAATACCAATCATGTGTGGAATGAAGATTTACACAGAGAGATAGAGACCACCATTAATGAGGATTTGGAGCTCCTTGGTTGAAAAATGAGAGAGAGAGAGAGAGACCACCATCAATGAGGGTTTGGAGCTCTTTGGTCTGAAAAACGAGAGAGAGATGTAAATTTTACCTGATTTTGAGGTCGACCCGTGCGTGTTGCCAACTTTCATCAAATGTGATGAAAGTTGAAAAGTCCAATTTTTAAGTAATTGGAGAGTTGGTGAATTGGCGACTCATGTTACTTGCACCTTCCTAACACAGGTAAAACAACAACCCACACGAATTGGACTCTCATACCTTCAATACGTGCTTTTCAAACACATCCTTGGTCTTCTTCTTGATGTTTGAATGTTGAAAAATAATAATAATAATAATAATAATAATTGAAGGTGAAAGGAAAAAAAGTTACCATGTTCCATAATTAATTGAGAAATCCTTGATTTAATCAGCTAATCTCTAATTCGGAGAGTTTTATGATTTTTTCTGAAAATTTTTTTGTAACTATGCTAACAAGTACAAGCCACTCATTAAATTTTAAGAATAAAAATAAATAAATAAGGGTATGTATTACTGGCATATTTATTGGTGGTAGTATTGGAAATACCTCCTTAAAGATAGCAACATTCCACTATAAATTACCAATCAAGCAACCAAATTCACTAACAAGTAACAACCCAATTATCCAATTTTAATAACAAAAATAAATAAAGGGAATTTATTAGTGGATAGTATTGCAAATTACCCAGTAATGATTGAAGATGTAAGGAGCCGATCAAGGGGGTGTTTAGAAACCCTAATTGTGACCGAAAACTGATCCGAAGGAAGAAGACCAAGCATAGTAGATATGGTTTGTTTCATAGAATCCCTTGCAGCGGATGATACGCCCTTGGAGATTACGGAGGTGTCAAGGGGTTCGATTCGCTTAAGCATGTTCGCAATTACGGAGAATTCTCGATCGAAATCGGATTTACGAGTGGATACGAAGTCGTCGGCTACACCACCACCATCTACATCAGAGACTAAACAGTTGAGAATGGTGGGAGAGTAGGAGAGACGTTGGTGGTGAGGAGAAGATGAAGATAAAGATTTCTTGGTTGGAAGAAGTAACGGTCGAATTAAGTGGTGGCGGGAAAAGAGGGTTGGAGATTGGTGAGGTTTGAAATTGAAAGAGAGATCGATGAAGCAGGAGAGCAGCACAGCCCTAGCTGCTGTCGCCATGAGCCCTCTCTCTCTCTCTCTCTCCTCACCTTCTCAGACTCAACGAGACTTCGCCCAACCCACCTATTTTATTCCTTTTTCGTTTGTATCTTGAAACTTTAGATATGCCCTCATAATTTCGTGAATATTAGAGATACCTCCTTCGTTTTGAATTGATGAGTATGACATTCTCCATTGACTAAGTCCTTTTTAATAGACTAACGAGAAGAAGACCCAACTGCCCTCATCTTTAAACTCTAGTCAAAGCTTAAAAACCTTTTATTTTTCATTCTCAAAACCAGTTATGTTCAAGCTCTTCAACCCATGGTTTTAAATCTCATTTGAGACCTAGATGATGCTTTGTGGTGAGATTTTTAAAGAAAGTGATGTAGTTGGATTATGATATGTGGTATGGTGGGGGAGTAGTCTTTTAGGGTGATGATGGGGATAGGTTGATTGGATTTAGTGAGGGTAAATGAGGTGTTGACACGTGAAAAAAAATTTACATTAAGGACCAAATGATGAATTCGTTAAGGATGTTGACAACTAAATTCGAGTCAGATTGCTCACAGACACCACTAGAATGCCTTCTACTTCTAATAGGCCACGAACTAGATCAGAATCATTCTCAACGAATCCATAAGAAGTGATCCAATTTTTTTCATTGGGTCCAGGTAGAGACCAAAGATCTTAAGCGACCGTTTCGACCAAAAAACTCAAAAGATAAAGAAAACCTTTTTGCATCCACTCTTTGAAGGCATGAGCCCTTTTTTCTATGCTCTACAGCTCATGGAAGATAAACAAATTTTTGGAACATCACACCCAACTATAGCTACCAACATCATGCCACCATGATATCTCATTATTGCACCATAACCTCCCCTGCTTTGACTTAGGGCTCCATCTGTGTTGATAGCCAATGTTCCATTTTCGGGCTTGGGACAAGAACGGAAGACTCCTGTGTTGAGAATGAAAGTAGGTTGAAGCTCCTACGCATGCATAAATGCCTTGATGAAATCAATGTCTTCTACACCATCCAATTGGTTTTCAAATACTTTAGTGGTGGCAAGGTGGACTTTTAACACCTTCATCTACCTCCATGAAGTCTTAAAAGGAACCTCCATTGTCCAAAATTTTGAAGAGAGATGGAGAGAAAGTTACTAAAATGTGGGATTGGATTAGGTGTGAAAAAAGGAATAAATCAAATCAATGAAACACAATAATAACTTTTATATACATGGAGCCAATGCCTTTGTCCTATATGAGTTAGAAGTTTCTTGGAATGAGCTGGTTTTTTGTGAGGATGATCTCCTTGCCGGGGAGACCATCCTCACAAAAAATCAACCCAATTTGAAACTTCTAACCCCATCAAAAGTGATTTAGAATTATAGACCGTCGATTTTTTACCGTTAATTTGTAAACTAATTTTGGTGAGGTTAGAAGTTTCAAATTTGACTGATTTTCTATGAGGGTGATCTCTTCACCATAGAGATCACCCTCACATAAAAAATCAGCCCAATCCAAAACTTTTAAGCTATATACTTAATCTCCACTATTCACTTATTTTTTTAAAGGGACCAACTAGTTGCACACAAACCTTGAAAAATAACATTTTTTATAACGTCCATTTTAATCTACTAATTGAATTGCATTATCAATAATGTTAAGATTTAGGATTATTCACATTCTCGTGACTTCGTCGTCTCTTCTTGTGTAATATTGTAAACATGCTTATTGTATGATCAATAATTTTTTACAAATTTTATTGAACCAACAATAGTTTATTTGAGCATGATTGAAAAAGAGCAATAAACAAAATCAACAAGCAAAAGTGTGCAATATTTTTTTTTTACTTAGTGTAATCATCCAAACAAAGTGCAAAGGAAAATTTTTAAGTGATGGAGTGCAAGTAGTAGTGAGTGGTGTGTAACCAGTTGATCTTTTTTTATTTTATAATTTAAGTGGGGTGTTATAAGTAAAAGTTGGGGTGCCAAATGCATATCTCTTTTAGGAAAAAAGGCCTTTTCCCCCCAAACATGCGCAACTTATGTCCAAATTCCGGTTTTGATACACTATTTATTTTTATTTCCAAAACATGCATTTCAAGTGAAATCAACACTTTTATAATCGATGAATTCACAGTATATCCAGAAGTTCGTAGATATAAATAGTGAGGAACTCACGAGTTCGTAGGTTATAAAAATGACGAATGCATGTTTTAGGAATCAAAATGAACAGTGTATCAAACTCGGAATTTCATCATATTTAACGCACATAATGGAGATTCACCCTTGAAAATACACATGTTTGTCTATAGTTTGGTTTGGGGGCAGTTATTTGCACATACCGAAATGATTCATTTCACCCACTTTCTTGCAATACTCATTGTAACTTTAAAATAAATATTTACACACACCTATTAAATATACTTTAACCTAAATTGCTTATTTCACCCACCTAAAGGTACCGAACTATTTTTCTTGCTCTTATTTTCTTCTTCCTTTCTCTCTCTTGTACTATTTCTTCAAATTCTTCGCATCTAGAAATGTTTTAATGACGGTTTTAAATTTTGATCTTACTTATTTTTCTTATCCTAAACACTTTCAATGGAGTTGAAGCCATTCACATGAGAAAGTTTTATTCGGTAAGTACCAATTGAATCTATTTTATAATATTTGATAGAAAATTTTGTTTGGTAGATACATATTGAATATGTTTAGTAAAATTCGGTAGGCATCTACCAAATGTACTAAAACAAGTTTGGTTTGAACCTATCAAACAAAATTGTCAAAAAAAATTCGATGACTTCAATTCAAAATCATCGCTTTGAGATTTTAATAGTGATTTTTCAATTATCATTGACAATGAAATGCAAAAAAAGTAAAATAAACTTTAAAGAAATCTTATGACTTAGAAAAAAAAAATCCTAAAACCTAATCTCCATTGATTCAATCTTTCACAAAACTAAAAAGAAGATAAATATAAAAAAGAAGAAGAAGAGAAGGAGGAAGAATGAAGGAAGAAAAAGAAGAAAGTGAGTTTTGAGTTTTTGTTTCGTAGGTGATTGTGGGTGCAATAAGCCTAAATGAAAGGGTGAAATGGTAATTTGATTTCGGTGGGTAAACTACAAATGGCCGCACCTTTGGTTTGTTAGAAGTAAAAGTTGGCGTGTTAATAGAACCTCTATTAATTTTGGAAACCCTCGGCCGAAATTGAAATTCCAGTGTTCACACTTTACGTATCTCTGTATCAGTTCCCCAACGTCCATTAATGGAGGAAGAAAAAGCCGCTGCGTACTACGACGAGCTCACACGCAAAGGAGAAGGTGCCGCGAGATTCAAACAAGGATTAGGTTTCTCCTCACAATCTTCCGAATCCACCACCACTAACCATCCTACAAGAAGTTCTGCTCTCCCATTTTCTTCATCTCCCCTTAGCAATTTCGTTAAGGCTTCGAGCCCTGGAAAATCTTCTGAGATCGATAAACAATTACAACTCGAAAACATTCGAAACAAATTCAAGAAGAAACAGAAGTCAGAGAATATTTCTAGGGTTTCAGAAAATCGTTCTAGTAGGGAGAGAGATGGGTCTTCGAAGAGGAGGAGAAGTAGGAGTAGAGATAGAGAGAAAGATAAGAGTGAGAGGAGGAGTGGAAGCAAGTCAAGGAGTTCTTTGGAAGAAGAACGAAGACATCGAGGAAGTTCTCGAGAGAGATATAGTAGAGAAAGAAGGAGAAGTAGGAGCTTATCTCCTCGGCACCGAAGGGCTGAAAAGAGTAGAAGTGATGGGGACAAGAGTAGAGATAGGGGTACTAAGGAGAGAAATGGTGGAGTCGACTATTCTAGACTCATCAAGGGGTATGCAGAGATGGTTAGTATCTCAATTCCAATGTATTTGTGTTTTTTAATCGAATTGATTTGTTTTTCTGCAAATGTTATGGTTTATAATATAAACTTAATTGGGTTGCAAGTTGTTTAGGTCCTTAGGTTAAGACTTCAACTATCCACTCCATTAACACTAAGGTATTTATTGAGCATTGGTTTGGGTCTTAACATTTGGTATCACAGCCAACCTCGCGTCCAAGGTTTGAGTCACGGGGAAGTGATTATGGAAAAAAAATGGGGCTCATCCATAGTATGGGATATGGAAGGGGTCTTGGAAAAAAAAATAAAGGGGGCTTCGCCATAGTATGGGATACGAGTCATGGGGAAGTGATTATGGAAAAAAAAAATGGGGCTCATCTATAGTATGGGATATGGAAGGGGGTCTTGGAAAAAAATAAAGAGGGCTTCACCATAGTATGGGATATGGAAGGGCCACCGTAATTAGTTTGAGAAGGGTCTACTTATGGAAAATGAAAAAGGGGTACCTGGTGGGAATGACGTAAATTGGTAGTACAACGTGGCAATAATGCCGTGGAAGAAGATACCACTACAAACCATACCAAGGCCTCCATCTAGAATGATTAGGTCATATGACCATGATAAAATGGACGATGCAGATGGACGACGTCCATGATGGTGTGTGCACTTCCAAGGTGTCATTCAAGTGGAAAAGTGGGATTCCAGGTGTGAGTGGTCCCCTTTCACACCCCAATGGGATACCCGAAAGCTAGGGCAGATGTGGTGCTCGTTCGGGATAGCCCTCTCGAGACACGTGGACGAGTCAAGAGCTATCCGTACATTGAAAGGGAAATTTGGAAGCCTATAAATACCTTGAAAGAATACTGTTAGGGACACACATTTTGAGAGAAAAAAGACCTTATCCACAATTGTATCATTTGATGTATTTTGACCCAATACACCTGCTACTTGGAAAGAAGGTCAAGGGGCTACTGGGGCTCACCATTAAGTGGTTCAACGAGAGTGTCGGCCTTGAAGCGTGGGGTATGTTAGGATCCTTAGGTTAAGACTTAAATTTTCCACTCTATCAACGCTTTGGTATTTTTGGAGCATTGGTTTGGGTCTTAACATAACATAATTGGATTTAGAACAAGTCAATGCAGAGATGGTTAGTATCTCAATTACAGTGGTTGTATATATATATATTAAATAATTAATTTGTTTTTCTGCAAAAAGTTTTGATTTATAGTATAAGCTAAATTGGGTTGTAACTTGTAAGTAAAATTTTCATTTTAAGGTATTGTGTTCTAAATTGTTTCTATATCACCAGATTACGTGCACGCACTATAATTACCTGGTTTAATTCACATGGTTGATAATTGCTAGACATTGGTGGATGTACTAAGAGAAGATTTGCCCAATCTACACTCTTGCTTCACTGGCTTCTAGTGAACATTGTTAAAATCTCATGTTGCCTAAAAAAATGTTGTGTTCTAACCATTGGAGCAATGTTGCTTCTATTACAAGAAGATAGGTTGTGGCTGATATAGTTGCCACAATCTTTTTCTATTTTCTGTTTTGATTGAAACTGGAACTTAAAACATTGGATTTAGATCCAAAAAATTGTTCAAGCCTTGTGTTGATCCAAATTTTTTGTCCAAAGATTTATTCTAAATAATACAACTTCTTTGGGCAACCATTACAAAAGGTTTTAGATTGATGGGATTGGGAGAAATGTGTTGAAAAATTGGAAAGACCATATATTGTTCCTGAGATTTGATCTGCTCTCTTATATTTTTCTAAATATGGTAGAGGCTGATACAATGATAGATTTAAGTAGGACTATTGGCTGTTTTAGTTATAGGACATCTTGATGTGGATTGTGTATTTTGTTTTGATTTTCTTTTTTCTTATATATGTTAATTGGGTTGTCAAACATAATGAAAACTTTGAAATGATTTTATTCTTAACAGACTCCAGCTGAAAGAGTTAAAGCAAAGATGAAGCTCCAGCTTTCACAAACTGGTATCTTGTTGGATTCTCTTTTGAGTTTCGTCATTAGTTCAATTTCTCTTCTTTAGTTAAATATGCAGGGATAACCTGATATTTTTTAGAGCTGCTATTGGCACCCCAACTTTTACTTATTACGCCTCAATTAAAAATAAAGAAAATAAATGAATGGTTGATAAAAGCTGAGAGTGCCAATAGAAGAGCTCTTATTTTTTTTTGCTAGATTTCTATTTTTGGGGTTTAGGATTTTATGAGCCCAGTCATAATTGTAAACAACTACTGAAATTGTTCGAAATGAGTGTTATACTGTTTTGTAATGTTGAGATTATAATTTGAGTCGGACCTTTGTAATGTTTGAAGAGTGTTTTAATCTTTAATTGGGGGGTGATAAATAATTTAAGAAATTAAGGTGTAATAAGTAAAAGTTGGGGTGCCAATAGCAGTTCTCTTTTCAAATATCATTTTTTATTCTAGTAATTTCCATTTTCAGCATTTCTTTCATAACAAACCTTATATCCCTCTCTCTATCTTCCCAGCCCTTCCTTAATTAAAAAGGGGGAAAAAAAAAACTTAGGCATCTGAAGTTGAATCAAGGGCTAATTTTTGTGACAAAAATAATCGGCCCCTTTTGAAATTCCATTCCTATCAAATGTGGTAATCAAGTTTACAATGAAAAAAGACGGCTCGTATTCATTCAAGTGCCACTACTTTTGGTCCTTGGTTTTGAAAAGTAGAAGTAATATCTGTTTTATTTATTTATTCTTTAAAACAAGTATTTAATCCAACAATGTACAATATGAGCCTGAAATACTTTTGACTTGACATTTTGGTAGTACCCTGTGATATTGTGATATGCAGATATTGGAAATCTCTTATTCTATCCTGAAAATATCTTGTTTTGCAGTTGAGAAGGACACTGTGAATGGCATGGGTGAAGGATGGGAACGCTTTGAGTTCAATAAGGATGCCCCACTTGATGACGAGGAAATTGAAGGTTTATTCTGGACACTTTGCCTTCTTCATTCCCAATATGTTTAAGTAGATCTCTTGTTCTGCAAATTCATGGGTCAATCTTTGAGGATGTTTTTTCCTATTATTTTGGGTCAGAAACTGAATGTGTTGCATTTGCCCAGCCAATTGAGCCAAAGTTTACGTTGGTAGTGATCATAGTTGATCAATTCTCAGCATGGTTTTAAATCTCGAACGAGACCGAGATGGATAGACATGGCATCTCAACTGTGCGGAATCCCACGAGATAAACGAGATGACTTGGATGATCTTTTGAAAATCTAGTTTGATTCAGTGAAACTTGGCCAAGTCGACCAAGATTTTGTATAATTTCATTAGAATAATTATTAATTTTAATTTAAATATATAGTATATAAATAAAACATGATTTTATGACTAAATATCTCCTAATCTAACTTATTTTATATTAAAAAAAATTATTATTACTTTTATATAAAGGGTAATTTACCAAAACGTGCATCGAAAATTGAAAATTACCAAAACGGTGCACTATTCATTTTAATTTCAAAAATGGTAAATTACCACTTTTAGAAATAAATTATTTTACTAAAACAGTAAAATTTGAAATGAACAGTGTTTTGATACCAAAAATACGCATCCCCATGTTTTTATAAAACAATACACACACCCCCTATTTAAATCAACAAATAGAAATATTACTGTTTTAGTATAGAGTGATGAAATAAATTAAATTTTGAAGGGAAACATCATTGTACTAAAACAATTATATTTCTATCTGTTTACTTAAACATGGGATGTGTATAAAAATGGTAAAAGGGCATTTTTGGCATTAATCACTGTTCATTTGAAAATTTAATGCTTTGGTAAAATAACTTATTTTTGAAAAAGGTAATTTCCATTTTTGGAATTAAAACAAATAGTGCACTATTTTGATAATTGTTCAATTTTCATGTGAAATTTTGGTAAATTTCTCTCATATATATGAATAAATCATGGTAACTGAGACCATTAGACAATAGATCAAATCATATGCTATCCTATTCTCTTTAGCATGCGTAATTGAACTTCTACTGATAATATAATTCTTGATTGTATATGCAGCCGCTGAAGACGATGCAGTGGTGGTCAAGAATATGGGTCAAAGCTTCCGTTTTTCAACTGTAGAGGTATTCTATATCATTAGTTTACGACAATTTTAACATAATCCTTCGATTTTAGACCAAAAAGGAATGAGAAAAGTCGAATAATTTCTTTGTATAAACTAGTTTATTATGTTCTGTAGGCAAGAAGGGAGAACCAAATCAAAGCTGCTCATGATGAAGCTATGTTTGGAGCACCAACAACTCAACCATCCATCCTTTCAAATAAGGATTTGAAGGTAGAGGATGATAGTAAGGAAAAAGATGATAAGAAAGAGACGAACGAAGATGCCCTTGGAAAAAACCTCATAAGTGAAAAGGTAACAGCTTTCAGTAGGCCCTTTAAAAATCATATCTCTTGTCTACCACGAATCAGACAATGCTATGCTATTCCCCTTGCTTGTATTGTTCTTATTAACTTCGTTCGTTGGATCCATAGGAATTCCTTTTGATCAAGGAGGAATGGATTTGAATATATTATCAAAATGGTTAACTCCGTCTATAAACCTTTTACATCCAAATTCTAACAATTCCGTGGATTCAATTAGGAATAGAAAATTTAGATCAAGGAAAGGGCTAACTGTTGGAATAATGGTATCCATTGTTATTTGAATTGGATTTGACACATTGCGGTTGGTAACATTCGACCTTAGGTAAGGGGTTTGATCAGGATTGTTCTCCCATTGACGTATCATAAATGGATCAGTGGGTAAAATTGACAAGGAGGGAACTCAGGTTTGAACACATACTTTATTTAATGAGAATAACCAAAACAGGAGAAATGTATATTGTTTTATAAAATCAAGTTAAAAGGGTATTTTTGGTACGAAAACTATAAAAAATATTGTTAAGTTCAAGCTTTAGTAAATAAATTGAATGTGCACTATTTTGGTAAATTTTCAATTTTTGATGCATGTTTTGGTAAATTACTCTTATTTGATTGTAGGTGCTTGCAAAGCAACAAGGCTCTTGGAGGGATCGTGCCCGTAAACTTTAGGATGGATCCAAAAGCTGAGGTAGTATGGCATGATGGTAGCACATTTGATGCATAAGTTTTTTTTTATTTTTTTGATAACAAAGGGTATCCAGGCCAGCTTGCGCGCATCCTGACTAGTCCCTACAACCCACACCCAGGCTATGGCTGGTGCCTGCTTGGTCCAAGCCAGTGCGTGGCCACCACAGGAATATAGTTGGTGGGATTCGAACTTGAGACCAAGGCTATGGCATGATGTAGTGTCAAAGTTGAGGTGAACCAAAGATTCTTCCATCAACATGCGACACACTTGATTGAGAATACTGCCTGTTTGATCTGATTTTGAGCAATCTGAAGGATAAACAATTTTGCAAATAACAAGTTAAGAAAGAGTCTGAATTTGCAATCGGGCGGGGCTATATCCAAGCAATTTATTGTGAACACAACTCTTTACATGGATTGAGAATCGCGATTGTTTCCAAAATTGAAATAAGAACAAGGCATGATTGCAAAAGAAGGGAATATAATCCAGTATTTCCTAGTAGAGCTTGATTTTCCTTCTACGTCGTCTAAACGACTCTTTGTGCTGATGTATTCTCCTATCACTATTCTATAAGAGCGCTGCTTTTGGTACCCCAACTTTTATTTATTACATCCCAATTAAAAATAAAGAAAATAAGTAAATGGTTGAGAATAATTAAATATTGGGGTGCCTAAAAAGCCCTCTCAATCTAGATTTTTCTATCTTTTGGGTTTAGGATTTTATGCCCCTATTCTAATTGTAAACAACTAAACTTGTCTGAATTGAGTATTAGAATGTTTTGTAATGTTGACATTATAATTTGAGCTAAATCTTGGTTATGTTTGAAGAGTGTTTTAATGTTTTAATCTTCATTATTTTATTTTTTGTCTTGGAATTTTTTTCTCGGCATGTGTATAGCTTCTCGTTTAGTTAGATTTTCTTCTTTCAGGGTCATGTTTCTTCTTCTTCTTCTTCTTGGCTTCTCTTCTCATTTTGTCTTAATATTGTACAATAATTTTGTTGGATCTTGAACGTCATTCATGTGTAATTTTCTATTCAGTTGGTTCTGGTGTTTCTGATTTATGGGTTCTGCTCAATTAGTCTTGAAATGGGTTGGAGTAATGTGTAGTAATTTTTTAATGGGTCAAGATCCCTCTACTCGTGGAAAAAATGAATGATCTCAATCGTTTAAACACAAAATCCAATGGTTGAGATTTATCCTCAGGATAAGTGTCTGATATATGTGTTATCAAGATACATATAAATCTTAACTCTTGGATTTTGTATCTAAATGGTTGGGATCATGTGTTTTCTCATGAATCATTGTTCTAAGTCACTGGATACCAAACTATACGGTGAAAATCTTAACCCAAATTTTAGGTTCTGAATTATTGATATGTGAATCTAGGATATTGAACTCCCAACTGGACTAGTTTGCGTAGTAGGACGTGGGATGCTTTTCATTGGCCTTACCCAAGAGTCTTTGGGTCGCTTTCCGTTTGGATTGATTATAAACTGAATCCTTTTTTAAGTGTAGAAAATTTTCGATTTGTGGGGGTTTTCTGTAATTATTTTTTCCCAAAATACTTGATTGTTTGGCTTTTCTTGTATTGATTGTTGATTGGGGTCCCATAATTATTCTAAGATGAATTAGGATTTGGTTTGGTTTGTGTTGATTTATGGTTTTAGAAATTTTGTGCAAAGAAAGTGTTTTTATATGAATTTTAGGTTAGTGAGGTTATCAGAATCTCAGATGCATTGGATTGGTTGTTTAAGAAATAAAATGTAATTTCTTATAGTACATAATAAGTATAGAAAATTATTTGTTAAATGAGTGGGTTATATAAAGATTTCTTTTAGTACTTTAAATTATAAAATACTTTTAATAGTAGTTTCCATGATATGGGGAGGGATCAATTATTTTCATGGAATATATTTCATTACTTAATTGGTTTTTTTTTTTATATATAATTTTTATGATGGGGGTGTCCAAATTTACGTCTGAGTAAAGGGGTTTAAAGAGCCAAGGCATATGGGTCCCTCCCCCGGGCACATGCAACACCCACACTTCATACGTGCCGGGTAAGTGAGGGTGACCTTGAGGAAAGACTTCTCACATTGGGTATCGAACTCACAATCTATGGAGTTGGTAATTGTTATGTAACACTTCTTTCTAATATTAAAAGATGAATAATGATGAAGTGACCTTAGGTTGGAATCTCATATCGTACTTCTGGACATGAAAGTGTAAAATTATATGGGAACCATGGATGCGTTTCATCGAGATACAAGTGAAAAGCATCTATGGTTCCTATCCACTTTCATGTCAAGAAGTGCCGTATGAGGTTCCAGCTTGAAGTCACTCCAGCACAACTCTTAAAAGATCACTGTTTTACCACTAGTTGTTGAGAGTTTTCTTTGAGAAAAAGAATAAAAAGTATCAAGGTGAGGGAACAATAAAGACAGATTATACTAACAACTTTTACAAGTGGTGCAATTACAAATCCCATAGATGTGATTCACACAAATTCTACACTTTCTTAATGCAATTACAATTGATTCCCCTTAGTCTTACTAAGGGTCCTTGGAGTCACCTCTTGGCATCTTAAATTTCATTTTTAAGCTTGGGAGTCATGTGGAAGTTCAGTAGTTGTCCATTTTCAAAATTTTGGATCTATTTCAAAAGAAATTATTTTTTAATTTTTTGATTTTTTGATTTTTTTTATTTTAATCTAAGTTTTTTGAAGAAACTTAGAGGGCTGTGGTATTGAATTTTTGATGTGGTAATCCATTTGAGCAAAATGACTCTTAGTAGGATTCAAAGTCTTATTATGTTAGTAAGAAGAGAGTTTCATAGAACAAATCTCATAGAAGTAATTCAAAGAATCACTTCATACCAAACCAGAGCTGCCCTTGGCCACACCTAATATGATTCCTCTCACTGAGCTTTATAACTGCTATTGTTTGTACTAGTGGGTGTTGCACGTGCGATTCATACATGGTTTTAAAACTTGGTTTCACGTGTCGTCTTGTCTAGGCTCGATACCGAGTTGTCTCGGACGACTTTTCTAATACATTTGAGACATCTCGTTCAAAAAATCAAAAAATTTAACGTGAGGTATTAAATCTCGGTCAAAAAAGTGACTTGTGAGTTGATCTCGTTTAGCTCCGATACCGAGTTAACTCGGATGATACGTCTTGGTCTCGGATGAGTTTTAAAACCATGATACCAAGCCCCTTGACCACTTATTGAGTGATACTCAGGTATTCTATATGTAGATAGAACATCAGAGTTAGTCTTATAAATTAAAGAGATTTGAGAGTTATGGTTGTAAATTTATCAATTATTCCTGTATTTGTAGTTTGGATCGGATTACTTCACAAATTGATAATGCAAGAGGGGGTGCAATGACTTTTTGATTCATTTAAGGTTTTGTAATTATTTGATACATTCTTTTTATGTTTTCGAGCTATTGCACATGTTTGATAGTGTTGCCCCCTCCAAACCACCCCTAATTTTTCAACACCCCCACCTTCCACTCTTTATTTTTGCTCCCCCTAAACTTTCAAGTGATTTAAACACTCCTAGGTTTTTGTTAATTTTTGAGATACCCCTATTTTCAAAGTGAAGACATGCTTGTTTGACCTTCTTTCTCCCCCACCCCCCTCAATTTTATTTTTATGATTTGGATACCCCCCTACAAATTTTGGTGAATCAGTGAGATACCCTCTGTGCAGCTATGTTTCATGCATCCTCTGCCCTGGTTGCCCCTTCAACATTTTTGGGTAATTTAGAAACCCTTCTTCATTTTGGTGAATATTTGAGATACCCCTATTTTTTCAAACGGATAATATGCCCCTTTTCCTCTTTATCTTTTATTTTTATGTCCATATTTTGAATTTAACCAAAAGCACTTAATTTTTCTTCTTAAAATCAGTCATATTTAAACTCTACAATCTTTATAATAAATTAATTTTAATCTATTTTACCTCCTCAATTCATCTCCAATCCATCTTTTGAAGCTCACATTAAATATCGTATAAAAAAATTTAAAATTTGTGCTAGAAAACCTCATCTTCTTTTTTACTTCAAAACTCCTATCTTGTTCTTTAGCTTTGATGGTGAAAATAAATTAATCTTAAGATTGCAAATTAAGGTAAGAAATTCTATCCAAGAGGTTGAAGATTATTGATTTTTGGAAGATAAATCAAAGGGATTTGATTTTCAGGTTGAAGATGAGGGTAATGAGGTAATTTTGTATTAATTTATTAAAAAAGACCGAGGCCAAGGGGCAGTAGACCTATTGATTAATATTTGAAATACTTTGTTTTTAAACCCATCACATTACCCTTGACCTCGGTCTTCTTTAATTAATTAATACAAAATTACCTCATTACCCTCATCTTCAACCTAAAAGCCAATCCCTTTGATTTCTCTTTGTACATTTACACCCCCAAACCCATCCTCAATCTCTCCTAAAATCGGATCGGATTTGGATAAACACCCTCATTGAATCGATTCAATTGGATCTAGATCATGGGATACCATATCGATTCAATGCCAGTTCTACACCAAATCCATTTGAGATCGGATTAGATCTGAATTTAAATAATTAAATCTTAGATTTGTAAAACAAGAATTCATATTTCATACCGATTCTCTAAAAAAAACAAGAACACAAAGAACAGAGAGAGATAACATTGTAAAATTGAGAAAAGAGACTGTGATTCTAGAATACCTCAATCGGTTCTTCCACTCTAAAGTACAAAAGTTAGATCATTTTCTCATTCTTATTGATGGATTGAATTTGTTCAAAGAAAGGTTAGCTTGACTTTTTCTTGCTTTGGAGAATCCTCCGTTTTTTCAATGGGTTGTTCATCTTTAAGTGGGGAGGGATGGACCTATGTTACCTGGTTCGTCGATTTGAATTCAGGTCCCAAGTTTGTCGTTCGCCAATCTAAAATGAACTCAATTCGTAGGGATAGGTAGAGAATATTCGTTTTTGGGTTCACTTTTGGTTTTCTAGTTCAGTTTGCTAGCTTGGTTCACTTGTGCATGTATATAATTCAAGTATACAAGTTATATTTATAATTATAATATTAAAAAATTTAAGTTAAATAGAAATAAATTAGTAAAATAATCTAAACTTTAAATATGAATAATGAAAAAAAAATCAATTAAAAAATATTTGGTTCGTTGAACCAAATTTGTGGGTTAGCCGTGAGGTGGTTGAGATGTAGAGAAAGTTGTCACGTTTCTCTAAGTTAGTTATTGACACATTTTCCTTTTCTATATTTTATTACCAACATTTTTCAGTCGTAGGATTGCAACGTATCTCAACCATTTTGTTAATAATAAAAAAAAACTAATAAAAAGGGAAGAACTGTGATTTTCTGACTCGAGTACTTTCACTCGGTTTGATGAGTCAAGGGTACAAAACCGTTGACTCGTCAAGGGATGCTTCAGGATACATCACGTCAGACCAAGTTAAAATACTCGTCAGAATATCATTAACCATTAGCCAAAATGGAAAGCAGGTCGATGCATGGTTTTAAAACTCGTTTTGACGTCTTGTCCATGAACGAAATCGAGTCGTCTCATTAAATAATGTGACAAATGAATCATGATTTTAAATCTCATCCGATACATTTGACTTATTTATCCGTCTAGTTGGTGGATCATATTGAGAGGTATCGGTCGAGATTTAAAACTATAGGTCGATAGGAAGAAATACCATTTTATTGTTTTGGTTTCTTTTTATACATAAGGTATAGATATTGACTTATTTATCCAATGAAATAAAAATATTAGGATGTGGCTTCTAAAAAAGTTTGAAAAATGAAGGGGTAGAACAGTCATTTTATCTATACCCCCTGTTACACAGCAAAACTAGGTACTTCAAAAGCCCTTTACAGCCTGTCCTCGAAGAGTTGACAGAGAGAGAGAGTATAAAAATAACATACCTTCAGCCTTCGACGATCTCTCTTTCTTCCTCACCTACACAGATCTCCTCCAACAATGGCGTCCTCCACTGTCAATCGATGGCTTAGGCCTGAGGTATTATATCTCTAAAACCCTAAACCTCATCTCCATCTCCATCAGATCGTACTTTTTTCCTTTCTTTAGGGATTTATTAGGGTTTGAGATCTAACGGTTTGTGTATGTGAAATTGTGTAGGTTTATCCATTATTTGTGGCCGTTGGAGTTGCTGTAGGGATCTGTGGATTTCAGTTGGTGCGCAACATCTGCATCAACCCTGAAGTTAGGTCATCTCAATTTCCCCCCTTTTTTTTTAACGTATTTGTTCTTATTGTTCATGTTGTCTCTCTATCTCTTTTGATCTTATATTAATGGCTCGGATTATTGGATGATTTTGATGAGATTGTCTACTTGTTTGATTTTTCTTTTTTGGGAAAAAATAGGGTGACGAAGGAAAATAGGACAGCAGGAGTGCTGGATAATTTCACAGAAGGGGAGAAATACTCAGAGCACATGCTTAGGAAGTATGTTCGAAACAGAAACCCAGAGATCATGCCATCTCTCAACAGTTTCTTCTCTGACCCTAAATGAATTTAGGGGGCTTAGGGTTTTTTTTTTCTTTTTTAATAAGAGGGATTCTTCAATCTTCATTGAAGTTCTTGAACTTTCTCCTGGTTTTGTCATTTTTATTGAAATTTGTTCCTTGTGGAAGGATTTTATATCCTGAATTTAAAAACTACAGAGAAGTTGAATTGAATTGAGCTGATGTTAGAGATGATAGTTGAATATTTTGTGTGAATGAATTTTGAAGTAATAATTAATAGTTCATGGGGGCAGAGGGATTGTCTTTTTGCCCTCTTTTTCCCCCCCATGGTTTTAAGGTCTTTTCTTTGAGTTCTTTATCGATTTTCAATTGTTTTTAATTTTTATAGCTTGGATACTGTGACAGATTAGCATTTGTTGTAAAGCTGCATTAGGTTTGCAGGAAAAAAAAAATGTACCTGTGAATTCAAGCCAGCTGATTTTGATTTAAAAGAGATGATTTAGAAGCATGGTTTTAAATCTTGTCCGAGATCAAGACAAATCGTCCAATATATATTGGTATCGTCCACCAAGAGACGGTTAGACAAGTCAAATGTATCCATGGTTTCAAAACTCGTCCAAGACCAAGACGTATCGTCTGAGTTAACTCGGTATCAGGGTTGAACGATACAAACGCACAAGTCACTTTTTTTATCGAGATTTAATACTTCACGTTTAATTTTTTGAACAAGACATCTCAAACGTATCGGACAACTCATTCAAAACCACTCAGTATGGGGCCTAGACGAGACGAGATGCAAAACCAAGTTTTAAAACCATGAATGTATCGGATGAGATTAAAAATCATGATTCATTTGTCTCATTATTGAACGAGACGACTCAAACATTCGGTCTCGTTCATGGACGAGATGTTAAAACGAGTTTTAAAACCATGCTTAGAAGTGGACAGTGTTAGGGCGCACATGTTTTTTTTATAAAAAACTCTTGTATTAGAGAAGAAGTATGGATCAGATATGGGCACCCACACTGCATCTCTTCTCTCTTACTCCACCCACGAGGGAACTAAGGGATTCTAGTGCTCTCCTCACCAATGACATTATTTTTTCAATAATTTTCACTGGAAATTTCCTTTGTTGGTATTTCTTCTCACCATTTTCTCTCTCTCTCTCTCTCTTTTTATTATTTTTTATTTGAAAACTCATGGAAACAATGGATACAAGTGAAGAGATGCATAGATGTTCACTTAAATCATCGTCGACTAAGGAGAATCAATCACTTTTGAACTTTTTAATTGTTAATCTCTATTTTCTCACAATTTTAAATGAGTTTTTAATTTATCTATTTTTTTTTTTGATAAATGTGACAAGATCTTGTCCACATCGTACAAAATACTTTTTGATCTCATGTCGACATTGAGTATTTTTTGAAAAATAAAGAAGATTTTTTATTTTATTTTGTTATAACTCAAATGGAGATGAGAAGGCGAAGAAGTAGAGTAATGGTTTAAAACTCAAAGGTGAAGAAGTTGGTGCAATGAATGGTGGTGGTTGTGGTGATTAAATGCAGTCAAGAAGGTGAAGAAGATGAAGAGCAGTGGTGGTAGTGCACGGTAGTGATCTCACAAGATGGTTTATCACGGTGGTGATGATGACTAAAGAAGGTGAGAAAAATTCAAATTTTGGTTGTGCTAAAATGAGTGCTCCAACTAATGTCAATAATTCAGCAATAAAAAGGGTGCGCCCGTATGAAAATGGGCGCCCCAACTAAAATCATGGGCGCCTTTAACACCAGCCTTAGATGATTGGTACCCTTGTTAACAATTCAAAATATGGCCAAACTTAGAGTTTTATTCGATTTTGGGTTGAAAAATCCATTAAAAATTTTGGTCAAATATTCACATAATCCAATTATTAGCTAGAATATGTATTATACATAACTAATTTTAGAATCCAAAAAGTAATTATTTTCCCTTCCACACAAGTCAGCAAATTATGAGGATGTAGTTATAAATTTTAAAATTCATAAATAAATAAAAATTAAAAATTACAAAACACAGTAAAATTCTTAGTCATATAATTCTTTGAAAATATTTGAAGAATGAGAAACATCTAAACTAAATTTTAAAAAATTACAACTTAAATCTCAAGCAACTATTGAAAAAATCCAAGACGCAGTAAATTAAGAAAAAAATCCAACAAAAATATATGAACATCCAGAGAGAGAGAGAGAGAGAGAGAGAGAGAGACTTACCCTAATGGGCTGCTGGAGAGTAGAGAGATTTAGAAGTCCAATCGATGGAGGAGGTTGAAGCTTCGTTGGTAACTCAGGTTAATGTCATTTTTTTCCCTTCCCTCGTAAGATTAGCTTTATCATTAAAAAATGTGAATTTTATTCAAATCATTTAATTATTTAGATGAATAATAAATTAATTGAAGAAGAAATAATATCGTGAAATGTGCACGAATAAAACAATAGATTGCTAACAAGGATGGGGCACATTTGGTGGATTATAGCCCCACTTAAGATGATGGCAGTTGGAGATTCTAAAAGGAGGAGAAGAATATCGAAAAGAGCATCAATTGAAGTATGATAACGGATATGAACACACTTCCAATGTAGAGTCGTGGCATTAGAGGTTATTGAATGGCTGAAGAGAATTCGTTCAGCTGACCCAAGGAGAAATTACTCCATGAAAGGTGGATTTGCTTGCTTCGTAAAATTTAGGAAGGTGAAGGTCCTCATACTAGTAGTGTCCTTCATTAAGGTTAATAGGTTTTGAGATACGTGAAGTTATCATCATCAAAAATCATAGTAAAAGGGCACAAATCTTGCCAATCTGGATATTTTAAATTTGGTCAAGAAGGTTTCTAAGATCAGTGCTTTATGCAGTGTTACGCGGGAAAGAACTGTGCAAGGATCGTAGCTTAGTTCAAGAGCTCCTATACTTGGTCTTGATCAACCTCTATCTTCTTCATTTTTCTTTCCCCTAGTGTCCATAATGCTACATGTGCAATTGACGTCCCAGCGTCAATCCAACTGATCTTTAAAATTGCTGCATATTATCCTCCAAATGTTTTATTTGCTTCTTTGGATTGAATTGTCTTCAATAATAATCTATGAGCAAGAAAAGTTGTAGTGGCAATTTTAATTTAGTTGGAAAGATAAGGGGTATCGTGGTAACCTGGGCTCGACCAATCAAAGCAAGGTTCAGAACTGGTTTGGGTTCCCCCGATACATGTTCTCTTTTCATCGCATGGGTCTTGTCGGGACTGGTTCCACACTGGTAGCCAACCTGATGCCATTGACACTCCTACAGAAAGGAAACAGTTACCCAAAGTACCTTATTAAGGCTCTCTTTTCTTTCTTTCTTTTTTGTTGGTTAGTGTAAAACAATTTAATAAAAAGAGAAGAAATACAAAAGAAGGCGGCTGAGATAGCCCCAAAACAAGGAGAAGACGAGAAAAGGGAAAGGCAAAAACACAAAAAGAAACAAGAACCGAACAAAACTAAGCATCACAAATAAAATCCCATCTGGACACAAATCCTCAAAAGAAACCCCCAAAAAAATCCTTGCTTAACTTCGACCATCGGTATAACAGTCCCAAAATCTCCATGTATACAGCATGAGGAGTTCTTTCCTTGCCTTGGAAAACCTTGAGGTTTCTCTCTCCAAAGATCCCAAGCTAGCACTAAAGGTAGAATGGTCCAAATGTATCTTTTTCTTATGAGTCATGCTAGAGTAACATTGAGATGTACATCGATTCTGACATTCTGATGTGGTGGTGCACACGTAACCATAGATGCTTTTCACTTGTATTTCTATGAAAAGCATCAATGTATATTTTAATGTTACTTCAGCATTATCCATTTCTCATAGGGAAGATATTAAATGTCCACACTTCCAAAAGTGAAAAAAAGGTACAAAGTAAAATCCAATCTACTTGAAACAGGGAAAGAAAGAACGCCTAAATACCCGAGGAGAAGGAACAATGGATTAAAGTGTGATTAACCGATTCCTCATCCCTCAAACACAAAGGACAAAAATTTGGAGTAATCCAGTCACAACAAATTAAATTGTCCAAAGTAAAAATCCTCCCCAAAGAGGCAGTTAATCACACAAGGATAAATATCTTGAAAGGAATAAGAGAAGACCAGGTGAGTGATTCCGAGAAAGAGTTTTCAAATGAAGGAGAAGGAATTTGTAGAAAGAGTGAACTGGGAAACTCTTGTCCTTAGTCTTATAGAAAGGCTGTCCCTTCTTAATGTGAAACCTTATTAAGGGCATTACTACTTATACTACAGCAATGGAGAGGTCATGGTATACCTGGGCTGCCAAGGGGATCACAAAAATATCAACATGATTAAGTGCTCATTTTGCACTCTTCATGGTTTCGTTTGCCTTAACAACCTTGCTTGTGTGAAAACAGTATATTTGTTTTCCTCGTGTAAACACCCACCTCCCTCCAATTCAATCTTTCGTGTACCGATCAAAGCGGTGAGTTTCTCACGGCGCAGGATTAGCTGACATAAAGTGAACACATTAGTAGCAATCCACAGGTGGGAGAGTCTAAAGCACATGTTTTTTTCCTCTATCTATATCCATGGATATATTTATTTATTACATGGGAGATCAATGAGAAGAAAGAGTGGCGATGATGCACATGTTGCGTAGCGGATCACATGTGTTGTATTGGTTCCATGAAAAAAAGTACAACAATAAAGATAAGGCAACAAACATATTCTGAAAAGCTACCATCAACAATCAACTATGAATAATGGCAAGCAATTCAAACATCAAGTCACAAGGCATTAATGACTTCCCACGGCTTTCCTCTTTCATAATGTATTATTACAGCGAATCATAAATATGAGGGGAAGATTTGATTTTTCACATTTCAAACAAATAAGGTACAAAATTTTATCAGATCACGCTCAAATTGAAACTCATAAAGCTCATCTGGAAGCACCCCAAACAAGGATTTTACAATAATTAATAGCCTTCTATAATGTGAAGATTTCAGAATCAGCTCACTACACTACGCTCTGATGTGTGACAACCTCCAATCATCGGTGCCTAATTTCATTAAACAAGACTTTCAGAGGGGGCAAACCTGCTTTCGACATTTCACATTCATTCGTATGTTGGACGGAAAGTTCATGGAGGGAACTGCTCAACATCCATCAGTGGGAAACCAGACTGTGCTATTCTCATTCCCCTTAGAAGAGTCTTTGCGGTTTCTTTCTCCTATGTTCATACACATGGAAAGGAAGATAAGTAAAACCAAATATTTTTATATATTTGCTGAAACTTATCAAATGGGATAACTAATTCCTTCGTATATGGTACATGGAAACATAGTGACAAAAATCTGCGATTTTTTGAGAAACGACAATATCATCATTTTAATAGATTTCAATTACATCATGATTATTTCAAAAACACGTGAAGTTTCGAAAAAATCTTTGATTTTTCAACCACAAAAAAAAAAAAAGCATAATTAATCGTGATATAATCGATGATTTTTATTTATTTAAAAAAAAAAAAAAAAGCACAGATTATTTTTAACGTTTTTTTTAAGTATTATACTGTTATTTTATCATTTGATATATGAAATACATATTTTTTATACTTTACAAATATTTTTTTTATTTATCTGATTTTTTGCTGACTTTTTCCAACGCTTTCTCTTGCCGACTATTCCCGAACCTCAACTTTGTCACTATGCATGGAAAAAATGAAAAGTAAGATAACTTACGGGACCCGTATAATCAAGAAGCCTAGTGCAATAAACCTCAGCTTCTTCAAATCTCTTCTCAGCTTTGCAATGTGTGGCAAGAAAAAGTAAAGCTTCTACCATATTAGGTCCATCCCTCTCTTCAGCTTCCATCCTCTCCAGATCCTTCTTGTAATAAAACGCCGCTTCTTCAGAACGCCCAAGTTCACTATGCAGTTTCGCCAACTGGTGCAGCGCAATTGCCTCTCTATCGTTGCAATTTGCCGCTCTTTTGTAACACTTGATTGCCTCCTCAAGCATATGAAGCTGTTCAGTCTCGTAACATTGAGCCATGGCAATCCACAACCTAGAATCATTCGGTTGCAAATATACCGACTTCCGGAAGTAATAAAGTGCATAGAAGGGCATAGTCATCATCTCATATGCTTGCCCTAGACCATACCAAGCACGATAATCACACGGATTTATATCAACAGCCCTCCTATAGGCATCAACGGCGGCTGGAGTATTCTTCATCTCAACATACTCGTGACCCATTAATGTCCAAGCAGAGAGATAATTTTTGTTCAACTTGAGTGCCCTCCTGAAGTACATAACAGACTTTTCATGTTGCCCTTTCAAACTGTAATAATTTCCGATAATGCAACAAGATTCCGGTCGGTATTTATCGGTCAAGAACACCCTATGTGCAAGGTAACTTAGTGCAGAGAAGCACTCCTTTGCGTAAAGCACATTCGAGTACATATCCACGTCATCGACTCGATATGGATCGTTTCTTAGAAGTTCTTCGAAGATCACTTCGACTTCCTCAAATTCTCTTAAACTATATTGAGTTTTTGCAATCTGAGCTTGGATGTAGTTGCTAAAACGGAAAGTTCCTTGCAAATATTCGTATTTTGATAAGGATTCGCTATGCATCCTGAGTTCTTGGTATGCATTGCCAAGAAAGAAGTCTTTCATCCAATGGTTCTTGAGATTAAGTTCGTTTAAGACATCAACGGTGGTGCAGAGGCATTGAAGCTCTGACCATGCGCTCCAGTTCCAAGGGTAACTGTTCACCGACTCCACAAGAACTATTCGAGCGAGATCATCTCGGCCTTTATCTTTGAGTACAATCCCATACAGATACAGACCGAATGGATCAATTGAGCCATTCTTGCGTTGTGTTGATAACTCCCTCTCGAGAGAAACCAATTCACAGTTCACAGCGTCACTTCTACCTAAGGGTCCCTCAAGTTCTATCATCTCTTCCTCTTTCCGCTTTTCACCAGCCTACAGTGAGAGAAGGAGAGAGGTCAAATTACCATCATTTTAATCACTTATACATGCATTAATAACTTAAAAACAAGTAAAAGGCCTTTACAAACACCACATATTTTCAAGTGAAATTCGCAATTCCAAAACTGGTTAATCAATTTGACGCCTCAGCCAAGCTATAAATCTCAACTCCGATGATTATCATATAAAAAAACTAGCCAAATTGGACATCAATTAAGCCTATTTAGTTTCTTCATGAACTTGAAACCACAAATTGATTCAGTTACATTAAAGCACCAGGACTATGGCCTCCCTTGACATCAATTCAGCTAATTTGGTATCTTTATTATATGGAAACCACAAAGTTGATTCAGTCAAGTGGAAGCCTCACACAAAATGCCCATTTCAAAGCAGAATTAGGACTGATTACCTTTCATAATATCCCAATATATATTGTATGGGAGACCTATGTATGAGTGCACAAACACATTACTGAGGGCAAGGTCATTTGTGTTATGGCTTGGTTAAAAGAGTATGGCTTGAAGGTAGCTAAAGCATTTCTGATTTTATGTCTCTTCTTTCTCTGCCCTTGAACAAAGTCCTGATCATAATTATGTAAACTGGTTTCAGGTGTTTTCAAGATCAAGTGATGGGTGAGGCATTGTTAAGTGAATTGGGAGAAATCACAAACAGGTCAGAACTGCAAAGAAGATATCTTATAAAAAAATGTTTCACTCATAACACTCAGCAATCCAGCATAAACCGTACCCATTGTTACAAAATTCTCTGAATAAGAGACCACCGAGTTAAATCAGCAACTCAATGAATTAATCGGCGATTTGCCGATTAATCCCCCTCCCCCTTTCAACCTCAAAATTCTATCTTATTCAACCTTCAAATCTCAATAACAAGATTGGGTTTTGGGAGGGTACCCCAAAATTTTCCGGATTTTTTTTTTCAAACTTTCCCGAATTTATCCAAACTAACTGGCCACCCCCCTGCCGAATTATTGCAGATTCCGAACTTGTTTACTATAACCATAGCAATTAACAAACCCTACATAAAATCAAGATATGATTTTCTTTTTTGCATCCAAACAGCAGATTTGTCAAGCTCACATTCTGATGCTAAGTTCTACATTATAGAAAATGTATTAAACTTGCTTGGAGTATAATCATCAAGAAGATCTCATGAGGCCAATTACATGTTTTACCCCCAAAAAATTCAATGCTAGTAGCACAGTAGTGTAATCTCTCTAAAAAAAATCTATGAATCAATGCTACCAACTTTCCTTCAAAATAGCAAATTTAAGAACCAAAATCAACTCTAAATCTCTACCCAAAAAGTTATCAAATTTAAAAACTCATGTCAAAAGCATAAACCAAACGCATTTAAAATAAAAACCAAGACCCATAAACACTGAAGGATATTGAGATCAAAACCAAACCAAATAAAGAGCGTAACACCGCAAGAACACAGCTTTCTTCCCCGAAAGGTCTCGAAGAGCATGAGCAGCCCTTCGGTACTCTTTGCAATCGAAGTAAGATTTGGCGAGCAAGTAAAAATCATTATCAACATTATCGTCTTCTTCGTGAACTGGTGTGGTCACATAAGAAACTCCCCCGATTGGGGTGGAAGGAATCTCATTGGTACGGAATCTTCGACGAATGCTTGAGCTCCCTCGTTGAAATCTAGTGTGCGAAGGTGTGAATTTCGATGGATCTTGTTCGATTCCAACTAGTTGTTCTGCTGCCCTGTAAACAAATAATCGAAATCGAACATTAAAACCGTTGCGATTAGGAAGAACAGAGATTGAAGAAAAAGTTAGGGTTTTTAGTGTACCATTTTGAAGCAGAGTAGAGGCATCGATCGCTAAGTTGGCGAATCGCAGTTCGGAGTTCGTTTCTGCAACTCTCTTTCGAACCCATTACATTACTCTCTCCCTCTCCTCTCTCTTCTCTTCTCTCTCTCTCTCTCTCGTGAAACTCGCGCTTTCGCTCTCATAAACCCCAAAATCAAAAAAGTCTGGGTGTTGGGGTGACCGGGTGACTAACATGCGCTGTGGTGACTTCAAACTAATTGGGTACCCATTTCACCCGATTTTGGATCCGATTTCATGGGAACCAAATAGAAATGGATTTCTAGGTAACGAACCGAATGAGAACCACCCATTTCAACCAAACTGAAAACCCCGATTCTGGATCTGATTCTATTGGAACCGAATAGGATTGGATTTCAAGGAGGTGAACCGAATGAGAATTACCCATTTTACCTGAACTGAACACCTCAATTCTGGATCTGATTCTATTGGAATCGAATAGAATTGGATTTCTAAACCGAATGAGAACTACCGATTTCACTCGAACTGAAAAACCCTGATTCTGGGTCTGATTCTATTGGGACCCAATATAATTGGATTTTCTAGGAAGTGAACCAAAGGAGAATTGGAATCGATAAAAACCAATAGGAATCAAGAACGAGAATTGCTTAAAAAGATCTTTTATTTTTATTTTTTATGATTCGATTATAGTTCCAATAATTTTAGAATCGAAAAGAATAAGAGTCAAAATCGATAAAATTTAGTGGTTCTTATTCTGATTACTATAGGAACCAAATCGGAATCAACCCATGACACCCTTCATTCAAACTGATGGCATGCCCCCCTTAACCTTTGTCTTTTCGAGGGACTAATAAAAATAACCTAAAATGCCCTCATCTTCATATCTAACTAAATACCCATGGCTTTTCTCCCCCAAACCAAGGGTTTTTGTAGAATGATAGAAGACCATTGATTAATTATGAAATTTAAAAATAATTTACCCTTGAAGTTGAAGAAGTCAAATATCTTGGGTTTTTTAAAGAAAAACATGGGTTTTCGATGAGAGGATGAAGATCACGTATTTTGTTTTTTACCTCAATTCACGGTGAAGATTGACCTCAATTCACACTTTGTTGATGTGGAGGTACTCACAGGACCATAGGTTTTTTCACTCGTATCTCGATGAAAAGATTTTATGGTTTCATACACACATCCACGCCAACAAAATGTGAATTGAGGTCAGCGCAGCAACATTCTATCTCAAATATTGCCAAAAACTAGGGGGTGCAACTTGGTCCGATTCAAACTGTGGACCGAATCAAAGCAGGAGCTTTGAATTGGTTTGGTTTGGTTTATAATGAACTTTGATTCGGTTCTGAGTTAACAAAGTAGATAACTGGCCAATTTAGTTCGGTTCTTGGTTCATGTTTTCTATAGAAACAAGCCAAATTAAGAACCGAATCCTTGTATTAATAAAAATTATAAATAAATAGTATTAATCTATTTAATAAACTATATGCTTTTTTTATGGATAGATTAATGATAGCTTTTGGATGGATGGATTAATGACTTACTTTAAATGATGGAAAAACAATTGATTTTTTTTTTTAATGGATACATTAATGTTTTTTTTTAATATATTATTGATGGATAGATTAATGAATCATTATATGAGATTTCATGTGTCATATTTATTAAAAATATGTTGATTCAATTAGCTTTTTAAGATATTGGCAACCCATAGAACCGAATCAACTTTAGCTCGGTTCAAATTGGTTTGGTTTTATGGCAATTTGGTTTGGTTCTGGTTCTCATTTGATAGAACCAACCTGGGTTAGTTCACCTCTGATTTGGCCTCAAACCGAACCAAGTTGCATCCCTACCAAAAACATGGAGGGGCATGTCTAAATCGCCCTCTTGGTAATTATGGGTATTTTAGAAATTAACAAAAAAATGCAATAGTAATTCCATATCCTCCCCCCCCCCCCCCAAAAAAAAAAAAAAAAAAAAAAACATTAAAAAGCATTAAAGCGAGATGTTAGTCCGAGCAACTCTTATTTTTGACATATTCCCAGCTCTTACGTTAATAGCAAGGAAGAAACCGAATTGTTATCAAACCAAAATTAAAAGTATAATGGTTTTCTGATGCTCCCATCACAAAATCATAGATTAGTGCTTCGAGATATGCATAACCCTAAATCTTTTTCTTGTGTATCCTGAGGCAACTGATCTACGGTTTTGCAATGGGGGCGTGCGTCAAAGGGAGCATCATATTATCACGACTCAAATTTAAAATCTTAAAGCAGTTGTAGAGGTTAGAAGCATAGAAAGTGATCCACATACGTGTTTTCAAACGCTATTATAGTTTTTAGCAGCTTACCATAATAATAATAATAATAATAAAAGCTTATAATGCATTAAGGTGAAATCATGCTAAATTGATAAATTAAAACTTGGTGATAGAGTGGGGAACTCATCATAATATAAACCATGTGTCATCTTCTTTTAAAAAAATAGATTGTTGATTGTTAATTTGATGAAAAATGTACTCGTCGTGGGATGTAAAAAACATATTTGACTCTTAACATTAACATTCTTGATTGATAGTTCATGGATTCCTCTAATCAATAAGAAGAAGAAAAAAAAATTGAAAATTAAGTTGACTTTTTTTATCATTAAAACATTGTGGGGATGTCATACTCGTAACCTTTTTCATTATTTTTTTTCAATTTTTTTTATTTTTGAACAACAAGTGAATTAGTGGTTAGTATTAGTCGACGAGGGAAATTAGCAAGGTGGCACCTTCCACTGTTTTATGTCAAGTGTTAAAGGTCTATTTTGAGATCTAATTTACGAATTCAATCTTCTTTATTTTCGAAAGGAATGGTTAGATCGAAAAAAAAAAGATGATATATACATATATATTATATAATAAAACATAATGGTTGACCCCAATCTCTTTATCCCTCACATAAAAAGTGGTTGAGATTTAAGTATTCTATGAATCTCGATGACAACTTTTACTTACTTCGCTTTCTTCTTTTAAATTTTTTCACTAATATCCCTTTTTAAATTTTATTACATTTTCTCTTCTACTCCTTTTCAAAAGAACCCTCAAACATTAATATTATATATTTTTTCTCCTCCCCTCTTTTTTTAATAATATCCTTCTAACTTTATTATTTTCATTTTTACTTCCTTAATCCTAAAGAGGATGCTTGTGAATCTTGGCAATAACAATTAATGTTTTCCAAAATTTCTAAGATTAGTGAATCTCTTCGGGTTGCTAGGGTCTCCCGTTAGATCACCACTTCCTTCACTTGAGTTGGTAAGATTATAGGACAAAAAAATAAAAATAATGAAGAAGATGACTAGAAAATGATAAGGTGTGTCTTTATTCTTTGTTAAGGTGCACATTATGTCAATGGAAAGTTCTCTTAAAAATTGCAATTCTTACATACTAAAGCCTAGGGGTTGCAACTTGGGCAAGTTAACCCGAACTCAAATTGATGGATGGACGAGTTTGGGGCGAGTTATGCAGAAGATCAATTGAGTTTGGGCTAGAATATCTCAACCCAAACTCAATTCGGATTGAGGGTTTGTGCAACCCAACTCAACTCAAACCTGGTGTTATATATTAACGTATAAATATTTTATTTATTTTTAGTTATCTCTTTTTAAATATATTTGTAAAATTTTGAAAAAATATATATTTATTTATTTTTTGTTGTACAATAATACATATTTTTCAAGATGCAAATCCCAATCCGTTGAAAGTTACTTAACTTGGGTTATCCTAAGCTCAACCCGATTTTAGAGACTCAATCACAGATTGAGCTCGGGGTTAATGAACTCAAGCCCGATGGCCAGGTTGAGGGTTCTATAACTTGGGTTGAGTCGGGATTACCCTCCAACCCGATCAATTTGCAGCCCTACTAAAATCACTTCTATTACCACCCAACTTTTGCTAACGCCACACCAACCGTGTGCAATACTTAGGTGAATTATATTGGAATTGTTATGATATTAGCAAAAGTTGGTGTGGCAATAGCATCTAGCTTTTAAAATTCAAACAAATTCCAGTGAGGACACGTTGGTTATTTTAAATATAGGCGCGCTAAATCTCATTTTGAATTCTCGCGGTCAGTTGAAAACCCTTCTCTTCAATAGAGAGAGTCCCGCAGCCATAAAGATTCGACCCGAACCGATTTTAAATTCCGAACCCGCCAAGTTGTCAACTCTTTCACTCCGTAAATCGTCTTCTCTCTCTCTCTATCATCTTTTCCCTCCCAAACTCTCTCTCTCTCTTTGTTCGATCTACGCAATTGAAGAACATTTGTGAACTGTTGTAGATCACAGAAGAAACGAATAAATTATATTTTTACGTTGTTTTGGTTTGATCTACAGTTCAAGAAGGATTTGAACCAGATGGATGGATCGATCGAGAAGATATCTCCGTATTTGGTTTCGATTCAAGAATCTGGAACCAAACATCATTCCTATAGCAGGAAAGAGAAATCATTAGGGCTTTTGTGCACCAAGTAATCGATTTTCCTTTATGTCTTCGCTTTATTTGAATAAATATTTATCTATTTCTCTAAAAAATTTATCTACTTTGATTGGTTCAGTTTCCTGAGCTTGTACAATCGAGATGGCATCGAATCAATTGGATTGGATGACGCTGCAAGCCGTTTAGGTCTTGATACCTTGTCTTTAATCCATATTTGCTTTCCAAGTTTTTTCTGTCAAAAGTTTGATTCGTCAATTGTGATTTTTGTAACAATCTTGAGGTGCAGGAGTCGAGAGGCGGCGGATCTATGACATTGTTAATGTATTGGAAAGCGTTGGCGTAAGATCTCTGATTTTTTTTTTCTCATTCCCTCTTTGATCTACTTTTGTTTTTGAAGCAGAAAATCTTAGCTTTTTAGGTCTTTGATTTGCTTCTTTCAGGTTCTTGCAAGAAAAGCAAAGAATCGGTACTCTTGGATAGGTTTTGGTGGAATTCCCAAGGCTTTAAATGAGCTTAAGGTGATCAAATATTTGGGATTTTTCTCTGATTTTAAGAGATTTGAGAGTAAATGATTTAAAAAGTTTGCCCTAATTTTTAATCTGCTCGTGTAGGAAGAAGCTTTGAAAGAAAACAGCTTCAATATCTTCGATGCTGGCAACTATTCCAAAGTGGGTTAATTAGGGTTTGTTAAGCTGCTTTCTTTATAATTCTCCATTTGTTATCTAATAATTTTTAAGAGTTTATCTCCCATTAAATTCAGGTTTTGGATGAAAATAAAGATGTAAGATCATTTGATCCAAACATTGCTACTAAGCAAGACAAACCAAACCCTAGCTCTGTTCTCCCTAAATCTTCATCTTCATCCAAAGTAGGTAATTTCCCTTTTCTTTCCTTTGATTTTCCATACCAGAATGCATGCACAATTTTTTAGTTTTTTGGGATTGGTAAGTCTTATTTTAATGAGATCTATAACTTGGTGATGGCTGGAAATGAAGCCAGGTTTACCGTATCATCACCCATAGACTTTACCAACTATGGCTAAACCCTAGCCTAACAACCCAAAATCCAAAATCTTAGCCTAATCCACCGCCCTTTCTCTCTGCAATTTCAGTGGAGAAGTTGAAGGATGGTCTGCAATTTTAATGGAGAAATTGAAGGATGGTTTTAAATCTCGGACAAGACTAAAGATTTCGACGGGATTTTCAAAATCATGGCCAAGATGACTTGGATCTCAGATGAGCCACTGTGATGAGTAGGTCACAGTGGGAATCTTGCTCGGATTCCTCTGAGCCTGAGTCATCTTGGTCTTGTCTGATATTTAAAACTATGCTACACTCCCACCAAACTTAAACTTAATTCAGAATTTTTTTGTTGAGAAAAAGGAGAACCAAGCGGATAGACTGAGTGTACTATGTTGAATTTAGACTAGTTTTTATTAATTTGGTTTTGATGCTTGTTGTGCAGACAATAGAAGGGAGAAATCCCTTGGGCTTCTTACACAGAATTTCATCAAGCTCTTCCTCTGCAGTAACGTAAGCTGTTGAGATTATATGACTGTTTATCATCATCACCACCACCACATGCACCATCATATATGAATCCTGTCCTTCGTTCAATTGTGTCTAAAGGCATGGTTTTAAATCCCGTCTGAGACCGAGATGATTCGCCCAGGTCATCTTGGTAAGTCCATGAACGAGACAGACATACATGGCATCTCACAAATGCAAAATCTCGCAAGACAAACAAGATGACTCGAACAATATTTTGAAAATCTCGTCCAAGTCAGTAAAACTAGTTCAGGTCAACTGGGATTTTCTATATTTTAAATAAAACAATTATTTTTTTAACATTTAAATATTTATTATTATCCATATAGAATATGATTTTATTACTCAACATCTTCTAATCTACCTTATTTTCTACACTGAATTTATAATTATTTTCATATAAATATTTATAAATAAATAATAGTAAACTGAGTTAAATGGCTTGTCTCGTCTATGAGCGAGACGAGATGTCAAACTGAGTTTTGAAACCAATGGTCTAAAGCCATGTTTATGTTTATTTATGTTCATGCATTTTGTTATTTCTTATGGCTTCATTTAATTTATTCTTTTCAGTTTAATATCTCCAATTAATTCTTCTACTTTTGTTCAGTCTTATCTGATCTCCCTAGATGAAGCATCAAAGATCTTGCTTGGCGACACTCACAATTCGTCACAGATGCAAAGTAATCAAAGTTCCCATTTTTCATACTTATCCTTAGTTATTCATACAAATAAATAAAAGCAACACTTTTAACTCCATTACTGATACTCTCTTCATAAGATAACTCTGCAGCAAAAGTGAGACGATTATATGACATTGCAAATGTGCTGTCTTCCATTAATCTCATTGAGAAGGTAAGAAAATTCCAACCTATCAGATAAAGAAGCATGAACAGAAACCCATATAAAAGTATTGGTAAATTACCATTTCGTGAGCTGTATGACGAAATTTTGATTCCGGCTCATTGTTCATTTTAATTCCCAAAACATGAAGAAGCGAGATCATAGGTATTTCGAAGTGATGGTATGAAGTAGCGAGATTGCTGATATTCATTTGAAAAGTGACAATCTCGCTGGTTTATAAAGCGGGATCTTGCTAAAAAGTTACGAACTTGCGAGATCGTCACTTTTCAAATAAATATCAGTGATCTCGCTAACTTATCTTAGCAAGATCGTCACTTTGAAATACCTGTGATCTCGCTCCTCATGTCTTGGGAGTTAAAATGAACAATAAGCTGGAATCGGAATATTGTCTAAAGTTGATCACTTTTTGGGAAATTTCTCTAAAAAGTATTTTAATGATCCTCAATTTTGAATTTTCTCATTTACAGACCCATCACCCAGAGAACAGAAAGCCTGCGTTCCGATGGTTGGCATTTGATGGAAGACCCGAGAATAAATCTTCGAGGTCTTTGGATTTGAAGAAAAGGGTATTTGGAACTGAAATTACAAACACTGAGTTTAAGAGGAATAAGCCGGTTTCTTTGAACTGACGGAAAATCGAACCAGAAGATGAAATGTGAGGATTTAACAAATGGTATTGACCAACAGCAGTCGAAACAGAACTCCAAATTTGTTTTTGGCCCTTTCAGTCCTGTAGGTTTGCCTAAAGTTAGTGACACTCTGAAGAACGATAAGGTTAAGGACTGGGATAGCTTTGCATCTTCATATCGTCCACAATATCAAAACGAAGGTATTTCTATAGGCTTAAACTTGCAGATTACTTAAGTGTTCAAATATTGCTATATTTTGGTGCTATGGCTTTGCAGCACTGTGCGATCCACCTGGGATTGTGCCTTTGACAGCATGGTTTTAAATCTCGTCCAAGTTGTCTTGGTATCGTCCACCAACGAGATGAGTTGACAAGTTGTCTCAAAGACTTGGTTTGTTCTAATTCTAAAGCATTTTTTTAAATCTCGTTTGGGATAGACTCAAATAAATCGGATATTTTTTCCAAGACGACTCAGTCTCGTTCATGGATGACACAAGACGTCAAAACGAGTTTTTAAAACCATGTTTGATAGTAGATTGGACTGTGCTGCAATAGCCTTAGCACCATTTGTGTGGTCTACTGTTTATTTCATTGCAAAAGAACACTACTCTATTGATATACGATGTTATCTGGTGATGATTGATTGGTGACTCTCCAATCAAAGGTAGTGAAATTTGTTGACTATCTTTGGTTTGAGAGGTTCAAACATGATCTGATCAAAATCAGATTCATTCTACTCTTATTTTGGAAATGATTGGGTAGAGTAGGTTTTGATCCAACTTGATGAAAGAAGTACTTATTGGGTTTGGTTGATTTGAATCCTTGTTGAATGTGACATCTGGAATTGAATATCATATCCAATCAAAACTTTTGAACTATTCTTCTTCTTCTTCTTCTTCTTCTTCCTTGTCTTCAAGTTTATCAATGCTGATCTAGCAGATCAAGTAAGCTAAAAGATTTAGAATGTGGTTTCAAATGAAAGGAATGTCATGGTCAAGGAAAAAACCAAAACATACAACGATACAAAAATAAAACATTCCAAAGTATTCAGAATTTTTTAAAAATATTCTTGAAATATTTATAAAATTAATATTTTAATGATAAATAATGTAACCAATGACCATACATATTAATGGTTACGAAATAACTCTTTCAAGTATCTATCGTTATAGCACATTTTTCATATTAATACTCATTGGACATCTATATGATGTGACTACACTACTTTAGATTCATTCATATACTATATGCAAAATTATCAACTTAATTATAATTTGTTATACTATAAGTATAAGTTAAAGATATTTTACATCTGGAATTGAAACCATATCTGATTTGACAACTTATTGGATCAAATCCTTAACATACTGAAATATTTGAATCTGAATCCATTCTGCTAAATGTAATGGTATTTAGCAAAATAAATTAAAAAAAAAAAAAAATTAAAAACAACAATTTTAGCTCTTTTTTGTTATTTGTAATGGTAATAAAACTATGATTTTTAAGACAAAATTCTAAAATACTTCAATATCTTTCATAAACACTTGGAAATGAATGAGTAGCCATGAAACAAAATGGAGATTTTGTTTTTAATTATTTTTTCTTCTGATGGTTGTGGCAGCATTAAGCGATCTCTTTGCTCATTATATGGAGGCTTGGAAGTCTTGGTACGTTGAAGTAGCTGGTAATCAACCACAATGACTCTCCCTCTCTCTAACCAAGTACACATTACAAAGAAAAGTCATAATTTTTGTTGAGTTTTGGTTTCTTCAATTTCATGGTCAAAGATGAGATGGCTTTGTGTTGTTTTGTATGTTCTCTATACACCACTGCAATAGCCATCCATATCTTCAGCCATAACATTTAATGTCTTAACTTATGCCCTTAATTTAACTATTTAATGGTCAAAGAGTTGTTTACATGTGCTATCTACTGTGTTCTTTATTATTATTATTTTTTTAACCCTTATATTTTGCCTTGTATGATTTTATTTTAGTTGACATTGATTGAGAATGTCTACAAATTGTAGGTTAGGGTTGGCATTACTTGGTCAGTTTTATGAAATATAATCTTGAATTGATCCCAACACCTGTAATTGTATCATGTGATAAATGGTAATATAACGTAGGAAATTAAGAAATAACCCCAGTTATGTAGCCCAAGGTACTGGATTTGGTTTACAACAGAAGCTTCTTTGAGTCTTGGGGCAGTAATATTTGTTTCTACCACAAAGTGCCTGAGATGTGCAAGTTGATTGCTTCTCGGTTATTGACCATTAAACACAGGGAAGGATTGATTCAGGAAGTGTTTGGTGACTAAGGGTCTGTGATCATTGTGGTGGTGAAGTTATAGTGTTGAATATGGGTTAGCACAAATGCAGTCTCAGCTTTACATCATCAGCTAAGAGGCTATCAAGAATAGGTTAGAATTGTCTTGAAATGAGAGATTCTATTGGCACACTAACTTTTGCCACCCCAATTCATGTGTAAATCACACATCTTGGGGTTGCAGTAGCAAAAAGTTGGTGTGCCAAAAGAGTTTCTCATTTGAAATTGATTCGCTCTCTCCTGTGCCTTGCAGGTTTTTTAACAGAAGCAGTTAGTTGCACACAACCCATTACCAATTGCACTCCACAACTTAAAAAATTCCCCCTGCACTTCATTTGGATGATTTGACACCAAAAAAATAAAAATATTGCCCTCCTTTTCTTCTTCCCCAACAATACCCACATAAATTATTTTTAGTTCAATCCATTCTGTATAAGTCTAATCTATTATCAAATATTACAAATCCCTTGTAATCACCATGTATCTAAAGTGATAAACCAAGGAAGGATTGGTTTTGACGATTTATCATGCTTAAGAAACTGGTTGGAATTGAAGATGAATTAAGCCCCTAAATTATAAGATTATCATATAATGAAATGCAGTTAGTAGTTAAAATCAATTTTAATAATTTTTTTTTAATTTTAAAGTGGAACCAACAACTAGTAGTGTGCAACTAGTCCCTTTTTTAAAGCTAACTTTTTTTTTTTTTCAACTCATACTTCATCCTTCACCATAGTTCAGACTAATAGATTTTTATTTTTTATTTTGATAAGTATAAAATATTATTGATGGGGAGACAAGATGCCCTCAACAGAATAAAACAAAAGCGCAAGATTATTATGGAATAACACGAATGGATTCCAATTTAAGAGTAACCACTGGCCTGGTTCTGAAATTTATAAATAAAATAAAATAAAATAAATGTAATCCGCAAGTTATAGGTCTTGCTCAATCATACATTTAACTTAATGGGCAAATACATCTCTAACTTTCTTTACAAGGTTTCCTAGACTTCAATGGCTATATACATTGAAATCATTAGCCCCTCAAGTCTGCTAGTGTCAATTCAAAATTGCAGACTTGATGAGAAGTTGGAAAATAGTCCCTACTGTTTCTGCTGGAAACTAACATTTGGAGCTGTAAATGTATAACAATGTGAAACGGATTAGCCAACTTAAGCCACTGCTCAAGAATCAAGAATGCTTGTTGACAATCTTCCCTGCAGATCCCCACCGTTGATGAAAACATAACATTCGTTAATCTCTATTGCAACACTGCTTTGTTATCCGCAAAGTTGTTCTCGAATCACTGGGTCAAGGAAAACTGAGGTGAGATATTAGTATAGTAGCAGTTTCCGGTAGAAGCTATTCAATAAACTACTAAAATGGTTCGTTGGAGTTTTTTCACAAACATGACGTTTGTGATCTATAAAACACAACCAAGAAAAATAAAATATTGTTCGTACCACAACACTATATACCATTGAAAACACTCGACCTCGATCAAGCCATGACCTCATCAAATCAAAACAATTAAAGGTATAGACTTTTGTTGTTCAGCATTGAAGTGCTGAAAAACTTGAATCATATTTCTCTCAGTTCTATTGAGGTCCCTAGCTCATTATGCCAATTGGTTCCAAATATTTTCTAAAATTGATTTAGAAGTAGATATCATCAAATCCGTATGAGATCCTGAGATAAATGGAAGATGGCTATCCAATGCACCAAGTACCTTCATGAGGGTCATTTTAAAAATTGAGGCCTTTAATAGGAATTTTTGTTTTTGTTTACTTGGATGATATTTTGGTTAATACTTCGGACAAGGAGATGCATGAACAACATAAGTGTGGATTGTTTGGAATTTTACAACAAGAGACTCTACGTGAGCCTAGAGAAGTGCTGTGTTCTTATCAAGCTGAGTTCGTCTGTAATTCTTGAAGAAACCACTCATTGGGATGTAAACCTTTAGAAGTTGTTTATGGATGAAAGGCATCTCATGAACTTGATTTGGTACCAGTCTACCAAATCATGAAAAAATTAAGATGCCTAAGAAATGGCCTAGAACATTCATGAGATCCATGATCAAGTACGTAAGTGTTTGGAAGCAAGTAATGCTATGTACAAGGCTAATACTGATACCCATCAAAGATGTAAAAACTTCAGAGAGGCTGATGAAGTAATGGTGTATCTATAAAAAATAAGATTCCTGATTCATACCTATCACAAGTTAAAACTCAAGAAGATTGGCTCATGCATTATTGAGACTATCCACATCTTCAACATATCCGATTTGTTCGAGCACCTCTGATGATCACTATAACTTGGGAATAGTTTATTCCGACCTGAAGGTCATGCGTACAACAAAATGTGGATGTATCACACCTTAGCAAATAAGTTATTTTAGTAAGTTATCATGCCAAGTGTGGGCATAATGGGGAAGGTCTAAAAGGTAATGGTATTTTACTTTGATCTTTGGAGTCACGTTAAGTTTTTATTGCACTTAGTTTTCCAACATGGGTTAGTTGCATTATATTTTTTTTATAGGTGGGTTTCCTTGGTGACATGCACGTGATAAAATGAATTTAAGATAACTGAATGCTACTTCTTCATGAAACTATGATTTGAATATGCAAGCCACCCAAAAACAAGAGTAACAATATGTTCAAGATAACAGTTCAAAGACTTACATGTGCCAGTCATTCTATTCCTGAAATTCTTTTGAGACCATCAGCCATTTGAGCAATGTAATCAACCTGTTGTCGTCTTCAGTTGATCAAATGCAAGCTGTATTTTGTGTCTCTCTTCAAGACTCAAGTTGCTTTCATTTGATGACTGCATGAAAGACAAAGAGGAGAACCAGTAAATTAGGTGCAAATGATTTAAGGATAAAGAATTCGAAATGTGGAAATAAAGAACTGAAAATTTTTAAGTTCAAAAACTTCGCCGGCGGGGGGGTGGGCAAAAAAATTCTCTCTCTCGACTTCTATTTGAAAAACATGATTAACAATAAAAGTCGTCTCTGCTGACTTCTTTTTCAGGTATAACTCGAACGGGGAATCAGTTGATCATGTTCTCATTCATTGTAGTTTTGCCAGCAAAGTTTGGTCTTACTTTCTATCCTTGTTCCAAATCTCTGGGTGTCATCCTTGCTTACCCAATTATTTCAAAGTTGGAAGTCCTCGACTCCATCTGGCAGAGAGAATTTTGTGGAAACTTGTTCCCTTTGCAGTTTGCTGGGACTTATGGAAGGAAAGGAACTGAAGAATCTTTGAAGGGAAGGAAAACTCAACCCAGGAAGTTGTTATATGTATTATAGGTTTTCATGGTCAGAGCTTCATCTGAGTCCAAATCCTACTAAGAGGTGTAAACAGTTTAGAGAGTTCAAAGGTTTTTCTTTGAGGACTTTATGTTTAGATGGGATTTGGTTTGTAAAGGTAGGAATTAGTCTTGTTTGTAGTTCTTCTTCATGGAGCCATCTTGTCCTCCTTTAATAAAATCGTTTCACTGATAAATAAATAAAAATTGTTCTCAGCGAAGATATATGATAGACCATCTCCATACAGACAAGCAGAGACAGTTAAAACATGACATAGTCCACCAGGATAGTCTAAAAGTGCAAAATGACCGGTCAGTATTATACCTTGTGGTACATATTTACCACACTTATTTGTGAAGGTTTCAAATTTTATTTAAGAACACCTTTGGGTGATTATATGGCAATTAATTTTCCTTGCACCTTAGATATGAACCAATAGATAATTTTAAAATATCAGTGTCACTAGTTATCATGCTCCCACTTAAGCAAGTAATCTAGTTCTATGCAGCAAACAAAAATTGCATCTGCTTTCAAGTGTACAAAATAAATATTTAGATAGCCAAAGTTAAAGAAAACTCAGTAGTTATAAAAGACTTTGAGATCCAATGGCGTACCTGAACAGATGGTATGTTCTGCAAAATCTGCCTGATTTCTGCCTTACATGAAGAAAGACATTGCTGGATTTTCACATCCTTATGCATGAATAGGATGATAGAAGCAATTGCACTGATCCTACTTGGCTGGTCAAGTGCATGTTGGGTGCCACGATGAGAAGTAACAGATGAATTATTTACGGCTATTGATGATCCCATTAAGTTCAACACCACACTTAAAAGTCTTTCACTTCGATTGAATAGGATGAAACAAGGTAGGAGATAGTATTTGCATATGCGTATCCGGTCACTGTCTGTAGACTCATCACTGTTTTCTGGAATGTACTACACCAATTCAAAAAAAAAAGGTTGATAATTATCTTGTTCCACCAATATTTGAAAACAAAATAAAAATAAAAATGAGAATAATACGATTGAAGTTCTCAACATACTCGAGAAATTAACCTGAATTGAAGAAAACCATGTTCTAGAGGAAGCGAGACAAGGAATATACACGAGGACAAAAGGATAACCTTACAAGTAACTTGATATATCATCACAAACAAGTATCAACACCTATCAATCAATCCAACTTTGTAGAACATACAACCGAACGAGTGCTAGTATGGGACCGTCCCACAAACATAGATTAGCATTGGGAAGTGCCGACCTAATCAACTTGCTTAACTTGTCAAAACCCAGGACCATGCCTCCCCTAGTCACTTTGCTACCAGATGGCGCTGCAGGGTACATACGAGAGTGAGCGGGACCTTTACTAACCCCCATATTTTATTCAAACTTTGTTCTTACATTCAAAGGCCACAACACAAACTCAGTATCAGACTAAGTTGTATCGATTCTCCAGTGATATCCACCATTTCCATGAAGGAGACTCTCCCTCATCTGTGATGGAGTTCTTCTAAGAACGCTGCCCCCCTCTTTTTTCTCACCTTATATCTAATGAAGGACAAATTAAGACAAATGTCTCCTGGTCGATCTCTTTCAACCCATGAAAAGCAATCCTAAAAGCACTGAACATTTGTATGAACCACAGATAAAAGGGATCACCCATTCGTTAGAAAGCTTCAAGGCCTCCTCAAGAATTATTGACCTATGCAAGAGAATGGTGATTGGACCTTTCTCTCAAAGGTTGTGATTCATGCTCTGCACTAGCAAAGAAAACAGTCCTACCAAAACAAAAGGATGAAGAAAATGGGGGTTTTCATACTGTATGCCACCATGATTAATCTTCCAATAGCTTGACCCATTTCAACCTGTGGAAGGAGAGGCATGACAGTCTTCCAATGGAAGGCGAACCCTCTCTTAGATGTTTTTTTACATGCATCTTAGGTCTTATTTACTTTTGATGTAAGCAGTTTCCTGAGTTTAAGGGGCTACTGTAATTTTTTTTTTCCTAAGGATTCTTTTACTTAGGTAGGAGCTTGTATCTTGCAACAGCTTGGGTAGTTATAGATAGTTGTCAGGTTGTCAAATTGTATTGTTTTATTCTCGTCTAGGTAGGCTTCTCAACCTCCTTTTAGCTCTTTTTTTTCTTCGTTTCAACAAAATTTATACTTATCAACAATAAGAAAAAAAGATCGAGCTTGTGAAAATATTAGTTGCAAATTTTGGAGAAGTTGAAGACTTACATAAGCAGCATCGATCAAATAACCCATAAGGGAGTTGCCTAAATTTGGAACACTCTCCTCAGACAATTTTGTTGGCCTGGAGTCCAGCAAAGCAAGCACTTTGAGCATGGAACACATGTTGTCCAAAGGTGGCCTGAGGGACTGAAATTCCAAAAAGACAATACTGTAAGAGGCATACACTTCAAGTTTGCAGGATAAATCCACCAAAAATAAATCAGGCGGCAACAAAAAGTATTTTGGGGAAATAATTAAATGTAAAGATGATAACATATTCAAGCAATCCACACAAATTTTACATTCAGATGATCAAGAATAATGAAAACTGAAAAGAGACATAATAAAAAGGAGATAGTTTAGTCAATCTACCATCTCATAGAGCATAATTTTCTGTAACATCTGAAGAACAAGAGCATCATCACCCATCTGAGACAGGTAAGAACAGATCACACGGGTAATGGCCTTAAAAGTTCTACGATTTGAGTTTTTTTCACCAGTCTCCATAACATTGTATTGCTTTTCTGCAAATATAGCAACCATCAGTCATATTGGAACTAAACTGACAAGAAAGTTCTGGATCTGAGAAGTAAATGAGAATCTCTCTCAGAGGAACACTCAATAAAATCGCAGTAAAGAATTATTCCCCGACACTATTTATTGCTTATCATCTTTTCCAAAAATATTCAGTGTTTCCAACCATTTTAGATACATGCATGCTTTGTCAGAAGTTAGAGAATTATTAAAAACAAGAGAATGACAGAGAAAAGGTCAATCTAATGTAAAATACAGATTCAAGGATGTGGAGTACAGATATAGGGGCTGCAGACTAGATATTGTTTTATGAGAAGATTTTTTTTTTGTTTTTTTGATAGGTCAGCTGGACTTGAACCATGATCTCAAAGTTGCATTATAACATGTTAACCAACGTAGCTGTGTCTAGGCCCAATTTCACCAAAAAATTATTAGTTAAAATCTCCTGAGCAACGTGCAATCCTCACTCTTAGCACTGAACCACTATGAACCCTCACTAAATATCTGATTTACAATTCCCATTAGCCACATAAATTTTATACCCCATATGTATCATGAAATACAGAGTAGATGGTACTGCTTAGGTAAGATCTTGACAACATCTGTACTATTATAATGAGAGAAGGCAAAGTAGAAGTGGTTTGACACTAAATTTTGGATCCCATAAACGCCCCCACCTTTACATTTAAACTTAATATAATCAAGGTCATTTTGGTCAATGATCAAGAAAATTGCAACCCAAGTTCCTACAAATAACATTGATTAGTTTTCAAATTTACAAAAATATCCTTTTTACTATGTAATATTCAAAACCCTTTAGTCAATGTTTTAAATTACTGATAAGTCTTTCTGATACATACATGTGCGTTTGCACATGCCACCAGAATGTTTAATGTTCTCACTCCCACAGTAGATGTTTGAGTGTTCAATTCCAAGAGAACTGCCATTACAAGGATCGTGCTTTCTGGGTTAATATGATAGCAAAGAAAGATTGCTCTTCGGGGCCATCTTGTCCCCCTTTTAATAAAATTTAAACTTATCAAAAAAACATTGTCAATCTATGTAACACGAACATGAAACTGATAGGATTTTTAGCCATGTCAGACACGTATAGACATACGGACACACCCCATGCACTTAAGTGTACCATAGTACCACACTTTAGTGGTTTACTATAAAAAATGACTTCTAAAAGAGGGTTGTTGTAATCAGCCTCCAATAAACTAGTTTATTAAGTTGCTTTACACAACCATGATTTGATATTAGAAATCTACGTTTACTAGGTCATGGTGTATAGAAGTGTTTTCTTCTTCTAATTTTACTTTTAAAAAAAACTTCTGAATATATGTTTATGGACGAGTTGACTCTCAGTTTTCTCAAAGGTGCCATGTCAGACACCTTGTATCCATGTTGGACACCAGTGCACCATGTCCATGTCCTTGTTAGATAGCTCTCAAGTAATTAACATGTACAGGACATTTCTCAAACAGCTATGCACCTATGGTCATTGTTTTGTTGTTCTGTATTTGTCCTGAGTATCAGTGTCCATCAGCCAGTAGCTTCAAAGGCAACAAAATTTGTTTTATAATATCAGCAAGAAAACCAACAGAAGGACATAGATTGACAAACATCTATCGGTATGGAAAAAAGAAGATAACTTCCTTTATTGGCTCAGAAAATGGATTCCATATTGCTTGGAGGAGACACCTTGCACTCAATGAATGTGACTGGTTTTTAGTGTTAGAACTTAGAACCATCTCACAGTAGCATTCCTAACTAAAAACCATGGCTGAATCATCAAAATGGTGATGAGCTATACAACATTGACAGAGCAGATTATGGCTCATTTCATCAGTTATAATAAAAAGCATGCTTTCCAGTAGCTAACTGATGTGCATAATAATATATTTTGTAACTTAGGAATACTTCCCCTAATTTTGTATGTTCTCTTATACGTCATTATAATAGATCCTTATTTCCTATTATGGTAAAAGTTGTTAAGGGGAATTTTTTGGCAAAATAACTGATGGAAATTTACCCGGAAAAACTTTGAAACGCGCAAGTAGTGTGATGAGAAAACTGATATGGTCTCCAATCTGGATGTGTCCAGCTTTATAGGATGACTGCAGAACCTCTATGATTCGAAGTAATATGAATGGGTCCAAACTTTCACCTGTTGTTCAAGTGGCAAGGGAATGAGAAAAACAAATTTCATTTTCAAAATATCACATCATATAAGTTATGGCAGACGTAGAGCCATCACCTAATAAAGTTAAACCAATCAAGTATATGATATTGACCATAGACTAGGTGTCCTACTCAGTGTCATTAAAGAGAAATTCAACTTTTCCCTTTCTTTCATTTCTCTTTTTTACGTGGATGAAGTTCCAACTTTTTCTGTGACTCACGTTTCATCTTGACTTTCTTTCCAAGGGTGGAATAATATAAATCTATTGAGAAAATTTTAATATATTGGCCTGCCCAAGAGTGATTACTCTTGCACGTGAAGCCAATTCTATATTGCACCAACCCAATTTGGTCATGTATGTTGACATAACAATAAACTAGGTTACAATAAAGGGTAAATTACCATTTCGTGAGCCGAATCTACAATTCGGGCTAACTGTTCATTTTAATTACCAAAATGTGAACGTGCGAAACCACAGGTTTTTCAACTGACGAGATTGCAGGTTTAAAGTGACAAACTCCCTGGTTTGTTTAGTGGTGATCTCACTAAAAGTAGCGAAATCTGTGAGATTGTCACTTTAAACCTGCAAAATTGTCTCTTTAAAACCTCTGATATCGTTACCGTTCACGTTTTGGTAATTAAAATGAACATTGAGCCTGAATCATAAATTCGTCAAAAGTTGGTCACGTTTTCGTAAATATCTCTTCAATAAATGTAGCATAGCATGAACAACTAGGTATCACAATATTTAACACTAACATAAAGCTTTCCAAAGAAACGAGGAAAAAATACAAAATGTGAAAAGAAAGTATTTTACAACGAAGAAGACATTTTTTATTTTTATTTTTATTTTCTGCATGTAAATGTCTACAAAGTTTTTAGTTGAACATAGTATGAGCCATAAAACATTAGTGTCTTAAGTTTCCTGCTCGCAAGCAAAATTATGTAATTCAGATTTTCACTGAGAAAAGGCAGTCAATTCAACTCTTAATCACCAAATCAGTAAGTGCTCCTTCTTCTTTTGTCTTTTCTTTGATAAGTAAAATTTTATTGCAAAAGGAAATGAAGAGGAGGTCAAGGAGACCTACCTCAAGAAAGCAAAGAAAACAGAAGAAGTCACTCACCCATTACATAAAGTTCTGTCATCGGATAAGAAATAAAAATAAAAATTCATAAAGAGGAATCTATTTAACTGTAGTACTCACATAGGCAACAGGAAGCTAAAGACTTGAGCAGAAGTGAATCCAAAGTGGAGAAGTAATACAAGGAACAAACGGCAAGTTCTTGGCAATCTCTAGGGAGCTTTATGAAAGGCCCATATTCTATACCGCCTTCAAAAAAAGAGGTGATGACCAAGAAAGAAGCTAAGCAATATGGCCAAGTATGGATAGATTTACATACTTTTACTAATGCCACACCAAGATGTGTGCTAATTCTTTGGTGATTTACATACGAATTGGGGTGGAGTTAGCAAAACTTGGTGTGGCAATAGAATCTCTAAATTTAATTAACAAACACTTCTGTTACCTTGATCCTTGCTCTCATCAAGAAATGTACAGTAAAACCCTCGCAACAAATGCTGCATGTTATCATACTCCCAAGCAAGAGAAGAATTCATGGGAACACGTTGACCTAGGCGAAGTTGAAGATGCAAAACAACCTACAAGGAACATTACATTTCAAAATAAAAATTAGCAGATGTTTAAACATGAAGCAAAGCCAACACAACGATCAGCACTGAATAAAGCGCCTGATTCATACTTGTTCATAATTGTCAAAGGAGACTTGGATGTGAGTGGAGCACCAATCTGTTAGTAGAATCAAATGATAGAATGAAATAAAAGCATACCTTAGAAGAAGAAGGGTGTTTACTGCCCAATTGGATCAGCAACTCAGAAAGCTCTTGTATCCAAGTAATCTGATGGCCTAATATCCCCAGATCACTAGTATCTAATAACAACGTACCTTCCATGTGTGACTTGCAACAGAAAGAAAACGGGTCAACACTTCTGAATTGTGTGCACTAAAAGATAGTGACAAAATTCTCCAATTTTTTGAAAAAGTCATGATTAATTCACGCTTCTTTCAAATCGAGATTTAATCCTGACTTATTCACAAAGCTCTGAAAAGTATATTTTTCTATTACATTTTATAAGAAATTTTGTTTAATATTGTATTAAGTAACAATATATTTTTATTTTATTACCAATTTCTCCTCGATTTTTTTCTGAATTTTGCCCCCTTTTTTTTCGAATTTTCTTTCTGCAGTATTTTTCTGAATCCCGACTTTGTCACCATGCACTACAGAACTTCTGAAATGCATGTGCTAAAGTCCTAAACACTCATGTGAGTAAACAGAATGGTGTTTTATCCCAAAATATGATCCCTTTTACGAGTGGTAAGCAAGCTGACAGAAAGCATTACTGAAAAAGAAAAGAAGAAAGGTTAAGGAGCAAGAAGCTTACAGGGAGTAGCATTTTCTCTATTGCAGATAGGCAAGCCAATTTCAGGGAGGACTCCGGTTTGCATTCTTTAAATGCTTTAGTAAATGCCTGCAATCAAGTTTATAAAATTTATTCTCTGTGAAAATATTATATAGCATTATTTTGGAAAGGAAATTTTAGATTTTTGAGAATGACGAACTGGAATATTTTAAGACTAACATAATTGAAGAGATGCATTGATTACTGGAATTCATAGCTTTACAAGAAAAAGTATACAACAGATCAGGGCCAGACAGATGTCACCTTGAGATTAGTGTTAAGCTGGGACGAGGAACTTATCCCTCCTGCACTAGCGAATTATTATTAACAGGAAAAGTGGTACCTCGTTCGGGAGAAGATATGAGGGGTGGATTCGGGCTGACAGCGTGAATTGCAAAAAATGGATAATCATTGGTACCTAAGATCAAGGGATTGATCGTAGATGTGTAGCGGCAAGAAAGTGTCAAATAAGGGTTTAGAGAGGTAAGACCTATAAATATGAAGTGGATATGCTAAGTTTAGGGTAAAATTCCTAAAACTTTATTGAGCATTGAACTTAAGCATTGGAGATTGTTTGGCAGGTACCACACTAGTGTCTGATGGCGAAGAAAATGGTCAAGTACAGACACAAAGCATTGCAGATTTCAAGGTGTTAGTGGTAACGGAAAATCACTACACAGTATCTATGCAATTTGCAACAAAATAAGCAGAAAATCACTTTGCATTTATAATTCAAGAATGCAAAATAGACCAAGAGCATGCCATTTTAAACGTCACTAATAAGCTTGACCTCTAAAAAGGGAACATGTGTGATTTGAAAGCAAACAAATCGAACCTGTAGAAGGCGGAACTTCCAATTGCTAGTCGCTTGTGATACAAGTTTGGGAATAAATGGAAGCAACGACACTAAATGCTTTTCACGGAGTGCTTTACTAGATCGCGTATTACCAAAAATCTGCAAAAGATGATAATTAAAATGGTTATTATGAAGATGACTTGATGATGATAAAATACATGTTATTTTACACCAATCAATACAGCCATAAGCAAGAAACATTAATTTACAAACACCTAAGAAGGGGAACCTAGCATTATAATATCAATACAATAAATTAATTTTAAAAAACATAAAAAATACTACTGGTATTGTCAAATTATTGGATTTGAGACTAACTATGGTAATAGGCAAGCCAACTTCTCATGCCAAACCAAAGTAAAGTCAACCTCTACAGAAATAAACTTAAATTTGATCATATTTGAGTAAAATTTGTTTGACACTCATAGGAAAAAGATTTCAGACTAGATCTTATGTGTCTTGTCATGCAAAGAACCACAACCAAGCTTCCTGGAGTTGAAGTGTGGAGTTCAGCAGAACTAAACTCAGTTGTAAGCATAAAGAGGGCATTAACTAACATTTAAGGGCAGTATGTGCTACACTCTCTATCATAATCCAAACATGCTAGGACAAGCCTCATTGACCATAATAGGACTTAACCTGTGGTCCATGTAAATGTAGCACTAATCATCTCACTGCTAACTACTAAAGAGGATATAATTGAAAGAAAAGAAGAAAAAGAACATGAAATAAGTATATTTCAAAATATGGATACTGTAAAATGAGTCCAAATACACATTGAGGGCCAAACAATGAAAATGCCAGACAAATGTATCTAGTCACTCTCTAGAGTTCATAATACAAGGATTCCAATTGAAGTCACAAATTGTGTGGATGGTACAATTCTCCTGTTTAGACTTACCATGTTAGTTCAATACGAGGAGTGCAGCCAAAGAGATCCTAAAGTAAGAAGTAGACAAAGTAATGCTGTCCAAGAAACAATGTTTTTTTTATGGGTAAGCTGGACTTGAACCCACGACCTCAAAGTTGTTTTCCAATGTGTCAAACCAACTGAGCTATGGGTCTAAGCCCAAGAAACCATGCTCATCTTACAGTAGATATACAATATAGGAATCTGAGAATGATAATTACATCAACAATTCAGGAGAAAATCATGGAATCACCACATATTCATATAGTGAACTCGTGATATGAAGGAATGAAGCCAACCTGCCCTGACAGTGCATTTTCTATAAACTTAAGGAACTTTTCCATCAAAATAGCAGGAGTGTCGATCCATGCACTAATGTGCAGAAAGATTTCAGTAATTCCAACATTCAAGATGTAATATCTGTCATCATCCTGACACGAGGCACATAATTAGTCCAAATCAAGCTACAAGAACTCCAGTAAGTGAACTATAAAAGAATGATTAAAAAGCAAATAATTCTGCAAATAAAAAAAAAAAAAACAATTTCCCACGTGGAAGGACAGGATGAGCTGTAACAGTTTTGCGAAAAAAAAAAATAATTTATCATAAATGTATAATATGACAGATAAGTTGCATATAATTTAGAAACCGGCCAATATGATTTCAAATCATACAAAAGTCTGCATCCATAAAAGCAAGATGACACATAAAAGAATGTTTATATTAAAGACAGAACTGCTAAAAATAGTATTAGATCCCAATTGTTTCTCTTTTGAATATTTTATAGCCAAGAGGAATGAGAGGCTTCACTAACTAGGTGGGTGATAAATTAGGAACATAAAATACTAAATAGGAAAAAACATAATGTGCCATGCTCAACTGAAAAAATTGAAACAAAAAATTCACAACCAACTGAAAATGAAATTGAGGTTATCCACAAGGGTGATTTCCAACCATCCAAAATTTAACGTTGCTCAAACATAAGCTATAACACAAATCGATTAAACTTAAAAGGGCACTAGAGTTTGCCCGTGCTGAAAAACAATAAAGTTTGGAAGGGTATTATTGAAAAAGGGGGGGAAAGAAGAAAGGCAATAAATTTAGGGGTATGATTGAACAAGGGGGGAAAAGAAAGAAATATAATGAAGTTGGAGGGGTGTCCTTAGAAAGGGATAAAAGAGAGAAGGTAAAGTTGGAAGGGTAATCTTGAAAAGTAATAGATGAGGAAAGAGAATAAAGTAAAAGATTTTTCTCGAGACCCATAGGGAGATTAAATCCCAGCCCTCTTTATTTAGAGGATAAAGGGAGTGGGGTCCACAGTTGTGCTTTACAATATAGATGGTACAGTAATGCGTGTCGATATTTGGAGATTACGAATGAAGATGACAGTGGTAAAACTATAAAAGATCGTAGTGAACACAAAACCACTTGTGAACAAACGTGAATATCACATGAACAAAGGGCCCACCTTTTCTGTAGGGTGATGCACTGAGCTAAGAGGAAACAATTCAAACAATTTCTTCATTAATATGAGAATGGTAGTCTCTCTCTGCTCTGTTGAATCAGGTCCTTCATGCATATAAGTAACAGAAACTCCAAAACCTGTTTGGTGCTTCTCAACCCCATAGAAAAAAATTTTGACTGCAAGATCTATGCTTTGGAGTACACATGACATGCAATCAAATGTCTGAGCATCAGCTAGTGGCATCACACGAGCCAATGGAGCAAGCTCTTGGAAACAGTTGACCAGAACTTGCATAAGGTCTTCTAGTTTCTTGTCTATGGAAGAAACACCTACACAACAAGTTATTAATTTATTATATTAAAGTAAACCAATAATATACAGAATGATTAAAAATACATTAGTGAATGAATCATTCAGTAAATCCTCCCCAAAACTGAATATGACTTGACTAACAAACAACATAAGGAAAATAAATGCAAATGACCCTTCTAAAAAAATGTTAAGACTTAGCTTTAACAAGTTTATATGGATATTTTAAACATAACATGCCATGTTGCAACACTTCAGAGGTACAAGTGATAAGTATAATCCATAAGCTAGCAAAGGATAATATGAACTATTTTAGGGCCAAAAGTGGCTAAGACTCGAGAAATTCCAAAGCAAGGGTAGCACCTAAGTACAAGATTCCAGCAAGTCAGTAGCCATGATGTAAATTAATTAGGTTGGTTTTGGGGCAGCTTTTAAGCATCCCCCCATCAAAAGCTCTTTCCGGAGTCAATCATTTTTCATGGTGGCTTCTGGATTCTCACAAAAGCAAGAAGCCAGAAGTTGAAGGTGCCAGGACCGCTTAAATTCTTTCTTTTGCAACGAACCGGGCTTGATGAAAATTAGTATTCTGGGACAAAAATGTCCCCTTTACTTAGTCAATGACTAAACTGCCTCAAACTACTTCTAGGTTATCTCATTCATCTTGTCTTCACTCTTCACACATCTAGAAGCTATTTTTTAGTTGATTCCACCAAATGCCCCACAGCTTCTGGAAATGATTCTAGAGCCCAAAAAGCACTTTCCTGAACACTGTCGCCAAAAGTTGGTGTTGTAACGAATAGATGCGGATCCATTTGATTGAAAGCAGAGTTACACCAAATAGGGCCTTAAAAGCCAGAATGAGACTAAAGGGTATGGGGAAGAAATCATTTAAGAGTTTGAAATTCATAAAATAAAAATCTTCAGATGTAAAAATATTATAATCTAATTAAAAGTCAAGCTAGGTCAGATAAAGAATGAGTCTGAGCACCAAGTAAATTTTGGATTCAAGTCCAAAGGGAAGATCATGGGCAACAAATTACATAGGAAAACTGGGAGATATTTATAACTTTGAACACATTATGATACACATTACATCCAACTGAGAAATTCGTAGGTGAACCTAAGATGTTGCGATTGGGATACAATGTACATTTCTTTAAGATGCTTATGTATTCCCTCATTCTCAACTATAGAGATTTTTAGACATTGCTGCAAACTGTAACTTTAAGTGGAGCCAAGGCATAAATTTCAATGAGGGGGGCCCTTGGCGTAATGTTACAGCTGACATAGTGATTAGCTATTAAGCACGATAAGGGGTGAATGAAAAGGTAGAATTTTTTATGGATGCTTACCGAGACAAAGAAGTTGAGATGGATGAAGGGGGAAACTAGGAAAAATTGAACTCAAACAAATAAATTCATGAAAATATAGGTGAAGTCCAAATAGGTGATAAAATAAAGAAGAGTCAATTGAAATGGTTGCAATTCTTTCTCACTGGTACAGTAATCGGTATTCATTGCATGAATTTAGAAGATAGGATTGATGGAGGAATATAACTAATGCACCGATCCCATATAATTGGGATAAGGCTTATGATGACGACAATGAATAAATGAATAAAGAAAACTTTGCAATCTGAGTGAAAATCAAATATCTTTCTCTGCTACTTTTCCTTGATCTGCCTTTTTTTATATATAAACAATGGCAAAAACTGAGTAATCAGAAAACTTTGCCAAATCAAAATCAGAAAAATACTGAGTAACTTTTGAATGGGCGTATTCAACTCTCTTTGAGCAAAATAACAAAAATACCATAATCAAGGATAAGGGATAATAAATAATTTTACATACCAGAGTGTTCTTTAGGCATCTCGCTCTCAAAAGCATGTAGTGACCCTCGTGCATCAGTATTCTAATAATGTAAAAGGAAGAGCATAAGAACCAAATAGGCAACCAAAAATTTCATGCATTCATTAGCAAATCCATTTCAATAGGCTTTCTAAGAAGTTCACAAGAATGAGATAAAGAAATAAATGGCACAAAATAGGAATAATAAAGCACATACAATAAAAATAAAGGTCCTGATACCACCATATCAATTTACTTTATGTCTCGTTAATGGTGCATGATTTTGTTAATCTGACCATCTTATTAGTGGACCTTAGGCTTGATCTGAGGATTTGTTTTAACAATCCAATATATAATTTTTTCTCTAGATTTTTACCCATTGCATTTCTGGAAATTCAAAAAGAAAATGATTGGTTTGAAGGTTAGGATCTTAGTTGCAGGAAATTCTTATATAAGATGACACTCCCATTCTAGAACTGTTTCCACTGTCCCGACTGGAGAGCGCTTAGGACTACTAGTTCTGAGATGAAAAAACCATGAACTTGTTAGAGAGAGTCTCTAATCACTAAACACGAATCATGGAATTATATAGTTTTTGTGTTCTTTATTGTGAAGTATGAATCTATGTATTCATATATGATGTAATTGAATAATAGAAATATAACATCTCTGATTAACTTTTTGATAGTATTTCCTCATTGATTAATCGTATATAGTTTTCTTTAATCCTTTAATCATGCCTTGTATATGTTCACCATTTCACTTCGACATCTCAGTATTTGAATTCACCAAAAGTTACTAGGAGAAATCATTGGCCTGAATTTTCAAGAAGAAGAAATAAGGATGCAGAAGGCATCCTTTTTCAACCTTTGAAAGCCTATGAGTGAATAATAGCAAATTTGAAAGTTTTGGGATGCATTCAAGTCTCTAAGGAGGCATCTACTTAACTGACTACCTGATCCATAGCTGTGTAAATATAAATTAAATGTGAATATTCTAACATGATAAGAGCAATTGCTATGTCAAAGCATCGAATACAAAACATGGCGCAAATAAATGAATGTCAATTAGCAGGTTATGCATAGCAAATATGACAGCAACATCACTGATGTGTTAGCTGAAATCATATTTTATTTTAGTTGCTTGGCTTTATTGCGAACTTTTTTTAGGGTAATAATAAGTTTGTTGGAAATTAGTTTGAAAAGATCAAATAAATGGAAAATTAAAAAATCAAAGTTTTATTTTTATACACTTCAACATGAGATCCCAATTGGCCCCTTAAGATTTGTAACCTAATTCAATTATGTGACATTGGGAATGTTTAACTCTCAAGAAGGGATCCAGACCCTTCTTTAACATTGTGAGTGATAATAACTCTGAAGAAGTGATTCAGACCTTTTCATTCAGATGCATTAACGTGCTAATATTTTAAATCATGATAACCAAATTTTTTTCTTTCAGCCAAATTTCTATTTTGACAAATAACCTTCTTCAAGTCAAATACAATATAAGATGAAACTGAGGCCTCATAAACAGAACTCTAGAAAAGAATGTGTTCTATGGTCCAAGTCATAATACACAGCCAAATTGATCACCTAACCATAGTGTGGACATGGTAAACTAACACCAAAGATTACAAGCATATCAACATTTCACAGATAACTACAAAAATTTGCAAACTTAGCATTACTTTTTCATGTGATAGATCAACTTCTCTCTCAACATGCGGTAACAAAGACAAGCAGCGAACCAACCCGACAAGAGAAATCTTTAGTTTAGTCTTGTCCTGTAAGTAGATGTGGTTCTTTCGCAAAATATCCTCATAATTTTGGAGAACCTGTTAGATGCAAAAGGTTGCCGAAACTTAGCAAAATCACGCATGCCAAAACCAAGAAAAGTGAACATATTCAATTACAATGAGAATATGAAATCATACAATATGACTATACTCACAAACAAATACAATTAAAAGGAAGCTTTTATAAGACAGCAGTAAGACCAGCGACACTTTATCGAACTGAATGTTGGGTAGTCAGGCCGCATCATTTTAATAAATTGAGTGTAGTAGAATGAAGATGTTGAGATGGATGAGTGGAAAGCTAAGAAAGACAAAATTAGAAATGTCCGAATACAAGAAAATGTAGGAGCAGCTCAATAAACAATAAACTAAGAGAAAATCATTGACATGGCTTGGGCACGCTCACCTAAGGCCTATTACAACATGGCTAGATAGAATATAGAAGTTTACACTGATAAAGAAAAGGAGTATAAAAGTTGAACTGTTGAAGGTTCTAAAAGAGCGATAGGAAGACCCTAAAGAAAGTGGATTGAGATATAGCAAGCAGATATGAACACACTTTCAATAAGAGAAGACATGGCTCTAGACAAAATTTAGTGGAGGAACATGATTCTTTTAGCCGATCCCAAATCTTTGGGATAAGGCTATGATGATGACGAATGACACACAAATACGGAACCCCAAAATTGAGAACAATTCAGAGTACCATACTCAATAGCAAATACAATATGAACAGTGGGACCTAGTCTTCATAATATTATTTTTAAAAAAGTCAACTTAATAAACTGAAGAAAATATATGAAGCCAGATAAAGTTCAAGAGACAGAAGGCCAAACTACGGAGAGATTACTCTTGCAAATATATGATTCCTTGCTTGAATATAACCATACCAGTCATGTCCTATTTGTTGCAAGTGTATATAGTTAGACTAGTAGTGCGAAACTCTAACATCTACAAGTTTGCTGACATAAATTACTAAACCTGTTAAGGCATTGGTAACTATCAAAAAATATCCCTGAGATATAAGTTAGAAAAACAACTAGTCCTGATAAGAGTTCCAACTGCACAATGCCAATCAGACCTGAGACCAGGCTTGGTTGTATTTTCCTGCCTCCACTTGGTCTTCTAGTGTGATCTCAAAATCTGATACAAAGTTAGGTTAGGGGCACATTGAACCCAAGCTCGGGTTTGTTGGGCTTGGGTTGAGTTGTCCAAACGACTGAAGATGAAGTTGGGTTGACCCCAACCAAGCTCAAGTTGCACCTCTACTCCCAAGTAACCAATTTCAAAACTAACAGTATATCATGTCATAAAGCTGTCCGGATCGGCGATCAAGCTTCATTTTAAACTCTTTTATGTAGAACTTAACCAATACAAGAAACTGTTGATTTTTAAAATAATAGATCACAGCACAAAGGCATCCAGATCCTCATACTTGACGTCATCTAAAGCAAGGAAAAGTCAGCCAGAATGCAAGTTAGTGTCGCATTCTATATTCATGGACCATGTTCCCACCAAAATCTGAAATAGCAGATCTCCGTTCCTGTAATCCTTCTCACTAAAATTTAGTCATTTCCGATGTAGGACAGTAGTTGCAAATCTTTCTTCTTTTTTTATAAATAAATTTTTTGTTCAAACAAAAAGCAAAGATGACCAACCGAAAGAAAGCAAAAAAAAACTAGTTACAACAAAGAGAATCCTAGTGAAAAACAAAATCTTCAAAGAATTCACCCTTGAATTTTGTGCATAACTTGCACCAAAAGAACAACAGCCCCAAAATACTCAAAACAACATCTTCATCCAAAGAAGCAACCCCTTTGAAAATTCTCCTATTCCTTTCCAACCACAGTCCTCAGGTAGTAGCGAAAGGAAGGAACCTACAAAGGATTTTCTTTCTTCCCGTGAACATGGATGAATCCCAACTTTGGAATGAAGATAACAATGAATTAGGGGATGCCTGAAAGATTTTGAAGAGCCCGAGGAAATGAGACCGAATGGAATAGGATAACTAACAATGCAACATGATATGGTCCACGAACTCACCATTCGCGTTACAAAGATAGCGAAAGTTTGGAGTAACAAAACCACGCTGAATTAAATGATTTAGAGTGGGTAACTTGTCAAGAGTCGCTAACCAAGTGAAGAAGCGTACTTTTGAAGGAAACTAGTTGCAAATCTTGGCAATTGGACAAAGGTTACAGGAGATTAGTTAAGAACTGAGTATGCATTTGGATCAGCTGATCAAAGTAACATGCTATACAGTCAATTATATGCTATTCAATTGTGAAAAATATATATACAGATTGATGAATTATGGGAGAAAATATACAAAATGCCTTCAAATAAAACAACACTCAGTCCCAAATCACACCCGCAGAGATCAACTGACAGAAGGTTTATATACAAAACTAGCCCAATTTCAAAGGAAAATGTTACATAATGAGTACCAAAAAGACTTGCAATAACTAATACTATTTGAGCGGTGGAATCAATGAAAAGTTGAGAACAGACAGAAGTACTCTGGTGACAGAGAAAAGAATGTAGATAGTTGTATCGCATATATAGAGTGTCCACCACTATAAATAATGACATTATATTAAGAGAATGAATAACATACCTTTTCAGCATACAATAGAAACGAAGATGGGTAGTGCTGGACAACAAGGTCAAAAAATTTGAAAGCCATCAACCGAATATCAACAGCTAAATGTGTCATAGCATTAAAAATATAGGCCATTATCAAGGAAGTGAAAGGCCCTGGGATTTCCTGAAAAAGAAAAGAGATAACCAACTATTCTAAGTAAAATATACATGCTATAACCCAGTTAATTACTAGCTAAGACAAAAGAGAAGCACATAATGTATTCATTTTTGAAGATTAAGAAAAATGATGTTTGGGATGATATACAATCCAATTTTGTTAAACTTTTGACATAGAAACATTCCCTAGGTGTACAGTAGATATCGTCCCCCTTTATAAAAATCTATATAATAAAACACAACGGTGGACCCCACTCCTTTGTCTCTATCTTTATACTTCCCGTAAACAACATATCTCGATGACGATTGTCCCTCCTTTGTCTTCTCTCTTCTTCCCCTTTCAAGAATATCCCCAAATTTATTATCTTTTCTATTCTACCCCTTTCCAAAAACACCCCTACAAGTTTATATATTCCAATAATACCCCTCCAAATTTATTTTCTTTCCTCTTTTACCCGCTAAACCCAAAAAGGGGATGCTCGTGTCTTTTCTCTTCTACCCCTTTCCATCTATTCAAGCCCTTCAACTGCACCCATCCAAATGAAAATGAAAGGAAGAAGCATATGAAGGCACATCTTGTGGTAACTGATTAACGAACTCAATTGTGGAATCATAAGAACGTGTTACAGAGAAGCAAAGCAGAAGAACATGCCCATCTATGGAACAGGTACGTACCTATGTAAAAGAATAAAGAATTGATAAATTACCTCTTTAGAGCCAGGGAAAATTACTGTCTTCAGAAGTTGATAAAGTGTCTCACGAACAACTTTATCATCATCACTGATGCGTTCACGCAGCTTCTCTATTATGGCAAGCTTGTGTAACCTCAATTCTGATGGATATTTAAGGGCTAAATCCTTAATACCAATCAATGCATCTTCATCAAAGAAAGAAAATTTCATATAAGCATCTTAGTCCAGTTACTCTAGTACAAAAGTTAGAAGCCAATCATGGAAGTAAAATCTATAGATAGAGATTAACATTTACAAGTTATACTACCTTTGCGAACTTTGGAATTGTGATGAGATGTTTGCTGAAGGAGCTCTTTCAATGTCAACCCCTTTTTGCTCACAGCTAAGCCTACTCTCTCTGATGCCACACTCTGTTCAGGAAGAACAATTGCTGCTCGTATCCATATTAACAAAATTAATATTCATTAATTATTTGATGGGCTTCAATTTGGTTAATTTGAATAAATTCATGAAAGTTATATATAAAAATCAGGAAGATGTGGGAAATATACAAATGATGTTTTTTGGATTTCTTACCAAAACTCATCATCTTCAACCTCCCTATAAATCCTATCTTGTTCTTGAGATTTGAATGTTGAAGAAAATAAACTTTTGAGGGTGAAGGGCAAAAACGTTATCATATTCCACAATTAATAGATAAATCATCAATTCACCAATTTAATTAGCTAGTCCCTTATTCGGAGTATTTTGAAAATTCTCTTTTGTGACTATGCCCTTATCACATGTAACAATATTTTCATTGTTAATGACTAGCACAAGACTTAATAATGTAGTGCTAAACAAATATTGTAAAAAACAGTGCAAACAAACTAATGATTGCTTAGAGAAGAATTCCTACAACAACAGCATTGGTTGGCAACACTTACCTTTGGATTTGATTTCAGTGTTAGTAGCATTCTTTGGGGGTGGCAACTTACGACCGATCTTCCGCTTAATTTTCTGCATGAATGGATATGAGGAGGAAAAGTTCCTGATTAATAGAACAAAACTATAATAACTTTAAATGTTGGGAAGGGGGAGAGGGGCGAGTATTTGGTTACTTTGAAGTCTACACCGCGCTTTTGCTGCTTCTTTGAAGGTGGCTTTGAACGTACCATAGTTTCTAAATATATTTAAAAAAAAAAAAAGGTTACAAACACACTGAGATTAGAATAAAAATTCAGCATAAAAATATGATTAATTCACTAAAAAGGTCCCAAACTCTAGATCTAAGCAAAGGTCTCCAAGATGAAAAAAAAAATAACAACAAAAACCTTGGAATAGAGCTCTTGCGAATGATTGAAACGGTCTTTAAGCTCATAATTGTTTACTAATACGCATAGAAGCACTAGCAATCATGTGTGAGTGAGACCGAATTGAAGAACTAAATCTTCCATTTAACATGGATGTTGTCTCCATTTTCATCCAAAAGAAGATATAAAGATGTTTTAGGATAACTTACAGAGTCTGGAGGGAGAGATAGAGAGAGATAGAGAGGCAATTGATGTTGGTGCCTGGTGGTGATGAAGTGGCGAGAGAGAGAGAGTTATTTCAGTGGTGATTAATAGAAAACATCGACAGGCCTTTGTGTTTCGAACTTACTATTCTGAATGATGTATGAAGTACAAAACAAAAGTGACTTAGCCTATGTGGATAGCGGAGCTAGAAGTACTCTGAGAAAGAGCGAGAGTTGAAGTACTTTTGAAGAAGCTAGATAAGTACTTTGGGATACGATATGCACTTTGGAACCAGCTCCGAGAAGTACTGTCAGAATTACTCTTAGGTTAGATTGGTACTTGAGAACTACTCCGACTTATAGTAAAAAATAAAAATACCAAAATACCTTATAGTCAACCAGTTACTATTTTCTGCCCCCCTAATGTTAAATAACATCCTGAACACGTTTTGTGAGTTGTGAACCATAAAAATTATTATAATATCCATTTAAACACAGGCTATTGTAAAATTTTCTCAAAATTTTGGCAAAACCTCCCCTGGAAATTGAAGTTATGTAAATATCACTTGTAGGCAACTTTCTTTTTATACTCACAGTCCCAAACAACACAAATCAAACTCTCACCCCTTACTCTTTGCTTCCAAACAGACTTCATACTGATTTAATTTCAAACTTACTAGGTTGAAGAATTGAAGTTATCCTTTTTAATGAAAATAAAGGAAGATAATGAAAGAAGTGTTTACTCTCGTGGGGATGATCCCATGTGTGACCCTAGAAACCTTTGCCTTATTTATTCTTATTCCAATTGCTTAAGATGAACCATCCTCATCACACATTCCTAACATGTTTATCCTTAACAGAAAAAGAAAAAAAAAAAAAAAAAGAGCAAAAAAAAAAAAAAAAACTTGAACCCCAAATTTCAATCCAAGAACAAATTCTTTTTTCTTTTTTTGTATCAGTTAAATTTAAGAACAAACTCAACAACCCAATGTCACAAATCATGAATCCTTAACTTCAGATCTATTTTGATAACCTATTAGATCAATTCTAGATCACCATGTCCTAATCCCATTAGAACCCAATCCAATTGTTATTGGATCAGATTCAAATCCTAATATTGAAATCCAACAAAAACCCTATCCAACAAGGGTCCTATCTAATACTCTTATTGGTGGTTAATCCAATCCTTATCAATTGATCCTAAAACCCACAAGTAGGTTTCTAGCACTCAATCCAAGGTATAACTACAAGATTCAATGATGGAGTTGAATTGATGCAAATAGGTAGGGACCACCTTAGATTGTTTATTGGGTTCCAACAGAAAAACCTCGACTGATTTTATTTCATCCAAAATCACTAAAAAATGATTATAAACTAAAATAAAACCATAGGTGCCATATATTCTTGGAAAAGAAGTAAGATTACGAGGTTAGATTAAATGAACTTGCACAAGTTGTAATTGGAATCAACAGTTGTGGATGGATGTGATCCTCTTAGGAATTTTTACAAACAACTAGTGCACATTAGTCAGAAAGTAAAGAAAATCTACAAAATCAGACAGTAATTCTGTAGAAATTTTGGCAACATTTCCTCTTAAAAATGGACATAAGAAAATTTTCTAATAAACAAAATACATGCATAATTAATGTTGATAATGCACCCAGAATGCAAAAAAATGACCAAAATACCATTATTAATATATAATTACACTAAATATATATTAAAAAATTATAAAAATTATTATTTTAATTTTAAAAAGTTTATAATTCTATAAAAAATTATAAATTTTTTATAATTCTATAGAAATTTCGGTAACATCTCCTTTTAAAAATTAACATATGAAATTTTCCTGATAAACAAAATACCTGCATAATACGCAATCCAACATCCACATTACATCATATATAGATAACACATTCACATAATATCTCATTTATATTCCGACATTATTTAAACATAATAACCATAACTAATATAATAAGTAAAACTGAAATAAATAAAAATATGAAAAATATACATCCAACAAATGCATACAAGATATAGTTTTCATTCTTCTTACTTGCTTCCGTCACTTTACCTTGAGTAACATTATCATTAAAATTTGAAATCCAACAGATATTACAAACTACATCAAAATATCGGATATTCGAATAGATTATCGAATACCCGATAATATTTGATTTGATTTGATTCAAGCTACATTAGGTTTTCGATTTTATTTTTTCCAATTAGAATTTGAAATCCAACAGATATTACAAACTACATCAAAATATCGAGTATTCGATTAGATTATCGAATACCCGATAATATTCGATTTGATTCAAGCTACATTAGGATTTTGATTTTGTTTTTTCTAATTCGAATTTGAAATCCAACAGATATTATAAACTACATTAAAATATCGGGTATTCGATTAGATTATTGAATACCCGATAATATTCGATTCGATTTGTAAAATAAAAATTATAAATTTATAAATTAGATTATCGGATACCCGATAATATTCGATTTATAAAAAAAAAATTATAAATTTATAAAATAGATTGTTGAATACCCGATAACATTCGATTCAATTTATAATTTTTTTTTTTAATTTTATAAAAGTATAAATTAGATTATCGAATACAAGATAACATTCGATTCAATTTATAATAAAAAAATTTATATAAATTTATAAATTAGATCATCGAATACATGATAACGTTGGATTCAATTAAAAAAAAAAAAACAATTATAAATTTATAAATTACACTATTGAATACCCATAACATTCGATTATCAGTCAACCAAAACCCTTGATTTTGACGATGAAAAAAATATTGAAATTTATAACAAACCTCAATCAAAACCTTTGATTTTGAAGATGAAAATCAAGGGTTTCTTTGGCTAAGGTTGAGGGGAAAGAGAGAGAGAGAGAGAGAGGATACCTGAACGATCGCCGCAGGTGTGCTGTGTGAGGCTCTGTCGAGAGAGGAGAAGCTGGTGTCGAGATCGGCTACCGTTGGGCGTGCTGTGTGAGCCTCTGCCGAGAACAGCTGCGTGCTATGTGAGGTGCTGTCGAGAAGAGGAGAGGGACCTGTGTCGAGAAGAAGAGAGAGAGAGAGAGAGAGAGAGAGAGCTGTGCGTGTTCGAGCTTTTGTCGACAGCGAAGAGAAGAAGAGAAGAAGAGCAGAAGAGAGAGCGAGAGAGAGAGAGAGTGTGCTGTGTGAGAGAGCTGTGCGAGAGAGTCAGGGTTTCGTCGAGAGAGAAGATGGGGGGTATTTACGTCTTTTCGCCTCAACCGTTATTCGGTGTTTGCTTCTCCCAAAAAAAAAAAAAAGGGTCTGTCGCATGTTTTTTAAACTCGGTATCGCGTCTCGTCTCGTTCAGATCCGATACCGAGTTGACTCAGACGATCTGTCTCGTCTCGTTTTGTGACATTGAGACAATGATTTTTAATCATTTAAAAATTTTGAAAATTTTACAAATGATCCCTATTAAAAATGAACCAGAAAAAATATAAAATTAAAAAAAAAATGATTTGAGGGTGAAAGAATGGAGAGTTGAGACTTTAACTCATTTATCTCGATTAACTCGGATGAGATTTTGAATATCTCGTCCGATACATCCCATTTAAGTCGTGAGTTAATTATTTTCTGCGTTGTCTTGCTTGCATCGCCTGAAATATTAGAAAATATCGTCCAATACGACTCGCTTATCTCACGATATGCGATCGTCTCAAAATACTTTATGAGTTGATCTCATTTAGTGCTGATACCGAGTTAACTCGGACGATACGTCTCAGTTTCGGACGAGTTTAAAAATCATGGTCTGTCGAGCTTCTCATATTTGCATTAAAAAAATAACAGGTATTTTACGCAACTTTTTTCTATCAAATAGTGATTGCAGATGCGAACTTAAATTTTCAACTTAAATACAGTAAAAACCGCATTTAAAAGCAGTATTAAACAACCCCTTTAGATTCCTACTTTCCTACTCCATCAATATAGCAAATTTGAGAAGCACGGTTTCCTATTTTTAGAGCTACTATTGACACCTCAAATTTTATTTATTACTCCCAATCTCTTAAGTTATTTATCATACCTACTCTTCAAATATTACAAAGGTATGACTCAAATCATAATCTCAACACTACAAAATATTATAACACTCGTTTAAATAGTTTATGTAGTTGTTTAAAATTGTGATTAGGTTCATATAAACCCTAAACCCAAAATCTAGTAATCTAAAAAAACAAAAAACAAAAAAACAGAGGGGGGGGGGGGGGGTCTGGGCTTCTATTGGTATCGCAACTCTTACTTATTCTCGACTATTCACTTATTTTCTTTACATTTAATTTGAGTGAAATAAGTAAAAAAGTTGAGGTGCCAATAGCAACTTAATCAAAAAATCTTTGACTTTTTTCCCAAAACTAATCTTGATGATGATGATGATGTGAATATTGATATCAATTTTCCATTAGTATATAAGAGAAGACCAAAGGTCAAGGGTGACATGTCATTATTAATTTGAAAGCAAGAAGAGGTGTATCTTAAGTAAGAGTCGTGTTGGAGTGACCTTAAAATTGACATCGTTTCACGCATTGCTAATGTGGAGGTGCACACATAACCATAAATGTTTTCACTTGTATCTCAATGAAAAACATCTACGATTTTGTACACTCATCCACACCAGCAATGTGTGAAACAATGTGAAGTTTAATGTCACTTCAACATTTTCCCTCAACTAATCATAAAAACAATGAGGGAAAGATTTTAAATTGAATAATATTGGAGTGACTTTAAAATTCACATTGATTCACACTTTGTTGATACGGAAGTGTGAAAGGAACCATAGATGATTTTCAGCGAGATACGAGTGAAAGCATTTATGGTTCTATACGCAACTCCACATCAAAAAAGTCTGAATCAATGTGAATTTAAAGTCACTCCAGCACGATTCTTTTAAATTCAAAACTAAAATACGCAACTTGTCAACTAATCCAAAATGCACATTTAATTACTTCTAAATTTTTTTGTTAGAGCTAGAAGTACTCTCTGGAGCATAGTTAGCCATTCGGTGTATGGCAAAAAATCGTTACAAGATTAATTTGAGCACGATTTGTAATATACATTAACAATTCATTAAAATTTCCCAAAAAATAGCAAAAATGTGATACCAGAATGGTTCAAGTATAATCCAAGTTCAACATTCCAAAAAACTTTCAAATAAGCCTTATTACAATCAGTAGCACTAGATGTTTTTATACATATTCATTGGCATTCTAATTTTTATTCTAAATAGCATATATGAAACAAATTTAAAAACTAAGAACATAATGATCATTTTTTTTAAGAGAAGTTGATGATACTATTAACACAAATCTTCTTAAGGCAAAACACATACTGTCTTACTTAATGGAGTTATCGGGATTCATGTTCGAAAAATATATTGATAGGAAAGAGAAGTATATGAAAAAAAAAACTAATTGTTAATCGATAATCGTTAAATTTAGTAACAAACAGTGGTAAGTGATTATCTAATGATGAAACCTTTAAGTGTTAATTGAGAATAATAAAAATATAATCATGCGATATTGAGAATAGTATTTTTTTTTAACTCTCTTCATATAAAGTATTTTTGATTTGTTTAATTCAAGAAAAGAATAAATCATGAATAATTCGAAAAAATTCAAAATTTTGAGAATTTTTCAGAAGGAGTTAAATTGGATTGAAGCTTTAATCGTTATTTTTCTTTTGTATATAATTCACAAATTATTTGAAGAATTACTAACTATGCTCTAGAGCGTATCTAAACATCATTAGTCAACTTTTTTTTAGAGATTATGCTCGTGTTATGGTTTTAAAATCCTGTATTTTGTCTCATCTCATCTGCATTGATATAGAGTTAACTTGTTTGAATCATCTCGTCTCCCGTGAGCAAAATCGTTTAACTAGGTTTATAATTATTTATTAATAAAGCAAATAAGGTGATCATATTTCTATTCAGATAATAAATACTTAAATTGTTAGAAACATCTAAAATTGTTTGAATCATCTCTCTTCCACATTTTAGTGAATATTTGAGTAACCTAATATTTGTTTCAAAATGATGATATGTTTCCTTTGACCTCGATCTTCTCTAATAGACTGATGAAAAATTATCTAAATGCCCTCACTTTCAAATTGTAGAAAATCTTGATTTTTCTTCCCACGACAAGCCATTTTCAACCTATTGGTTAAAAGTGATTAACCTAGAGATTAATCAACTTCAAATGTCAAAAATATTAATTACCATCCTGTTCAATCTTAAGATTCAATCTATTTCAATCTTCAAACCTTGAGAATGAGAACAATATCTGGTTTTTGAAGTAGAAGATCGGATAGAAAATCATTGATTTTCAAAAAAGGCATTAAAAGCAATTCACCGTAAATAATTGATTTTACAATATTAAGGGGTGGGGTTTTTTATTTTGTTATAAATTGAAGACCAAAGGCATCTAAGGACAAAGAGCCAGGCCGGAGCCAAGGCATCTCGATCCCTCCCCCATGCACGGGCAATGCCCACACACCACATGCATTGGCTGGGTAAGTAAGGGTGCACCCTCGTGGGTGGCCCAAAGGAAATATTGCTCATATTGGGTATCAAACTCACAACTTAAGGACTCTTACCACTTATTGGATCCGAAATTGTCATTGATCCACCCCTTCTGGGTTTGGAATCCTTAGACTTATGAAAGTGAACTTGTATGTTAACTCAAAATCTCAACTATGTAAATGTGAAATCCATTTATTTATGTAATAACTTAAACTTATCCGATTTTGTCCAATTATTTTTGTGAATCTTTAGAATCTATGTACAGCTTCAAAAGTAAAATTACCTTTATACCCTCATGCAAAAAAGGTCAATCTTTCATAATCTGAAAATGGATATTTATATACAATTATAGTCTCTTAATAAATTTTTTACCTTTTTTTTTTTTTTTTGCAGATGAATTTTAGTCATTTACAAATGTTTTAAAATCGTATCCGATTACATAAAATTGCTATAAAGTTTATACCTTTTATATATTTTCACCTTATTTTATTTAAATGTGCATTGAAATTCAAGTCCACATTACATCTCTAGCACAGACATTTTTAGAGTTGGATAAGAGGATATGATAGAAAAGATGCTAAAACAAATAGTGAATCATTGAGAAGAAATGCATGTTTAAGGCTCTTAGCTACCATTTAAGATCAAATCTCTCCATCCCAGAGCTCCTCTTTAGACTTGAAGGGTCCATCAGCCGAGATGAAAAAATCAGCAGTAAGTCCTCTAGACTGCGGGATCTCACTAATCTTTTTAGACTCCTCTTCGCTTAATTCCCAATCGAATATCTCTAGATTTTCCTTCATCCGTTCCTCGTTGAAGCTCTTCACCAACATACCCACCCGTTGCTCATATACCCATCGTAGACAAATCTATATCAATTCCAACTCATAAGTCTTGTACGACGTTCGATTCAAATATCAAGGAACGCTAGCGATACTCGTATGAATAGTTGAAATAATTGACACACCATCTTTGTCAGTTGTCGCATACATGTCTACTGGCACGAGCACAACTAGCATTCCTCATGTATATATATATATATATATATATATATATATGCACGTTTTATAGGGTGATTTACCATAACAGGCGTTGAAAAATGAAAAAAAAAATTCAAAATTCAAAATTCAAAATTCAAAATGGCACAATGTTCATTTTAGTTCCAAAATTCATAATTTGCCATTTTTGAAATTAAAATATTTTCGTTAAAGTGAAAAAGAAAAACCACTGTTTTATAAAGTAAGATCACTTTTTCATTAAAAAAAATTCAGATAGAAATATGGACATACTCATATCCGACCCGTTTTAAGCCCTAGTTATCAAATCAACATAATTCTGCCAAGGATTTTCCTATCCCAAAAATTAATTCCAAAAATTGTAATTTACTGTTTTTGGAATAAAAATGAATAATGTGCTTTTTTGGGGTCATTTTTCAATTTAATAGTGCCATTTTGGTAATTCTCTCTATTAGTTATCATCTTTGAAAGAAAAAATTCAAATAAAATAGAGGATTTAGAGAATAAATATTAGAACCTGAGCATGAGTCTTTCCTTTAGCTATGGCAATCTCTTTGAGCACTACACATTCCATAATTCGATTGGTGCCCCAAAGGGATCCTTTGGCTCCCAAAGGTGAGTAAGCAACAACAGTGATACCTTTGTCCTTACAAAAGTCCCTCAATTTATTTTGTTGCCAAAGTGGGCTCATCTCCACCTTCAAAAATAAATTATCTTACAATCATCACCAACCATGTCATAGTAGAAAATAAGAGAAATTTACCAAAATGGTATAGATATGTAAATTACCTTGCCAATTGGGTCTTCAAAATATTTACCAAAATGGGTTTTTAGTCAATTTGGTTAAAAACTAATTTAAACAAAATTATGGTTAATTTCCATTTATAGCTTTGTTATAAGAGAGCAAAAAAAATGACTAAGGTTTTGTTTGTAATTTCTAAAATATCTACAATATGTGAAATCAACCCTATCATAAAGATCAAAAGAATTCCGCTCACTCTCCTGATTGGTACTGTCCTATTCTAGGATCTCTTCCATGTTTTTTCCACAAAAAATAAAGTGATTTACATGTATTTTCTATTAACACGCGAATATTTATTTATAATACAATAATCTAATGAAACAAGGGATTTTTCCTCAAATGTGCGCGATTTATGTCTAAATTTTGATTTCAATACAATGTTTATTTTATTTCCAAAACATGCTTTTCCAGTGAATTCGTCACTTTTATAATCAACAAATTCGTAGATAAATTACCAGCACGATCGTTGATAAGGCAAAATCGATGGTATTTTATCAACAAATTTGTAAATTATAAAAGCAACGAATTCACTGTAAAAACATGTTTTGGGAATTAAAACGAACAGTATGCCAAAATCGAAATTTGGTCATATTTAGCACATGAAATGGAGATTCACTCATGAAACAACTATCTAATATCAGAAGGATTGGTGAAGTAAAAGTTTGTGTGCCAACAAAATCTCTCTACTTATAAGAGCGTATAAAATAAATAAAGAAACAACTTGAGAAATCTTACCATTTTGATAAATATTTTGAAAACCTGACTTGCATAGTAATTTTATCAATCTTGCTCTACCATTTTGGTAAAACATCCAAAATAAAATTTGAGATACTCAAGTGGAAAGTGGCTTACTTGAACCACTGCAGGAGGGATCTTTGCTTTGGTGAGTAAAGTTTCGAGCTTTTTGCAAGAAAAGTTGGAAACACCAATTGATTTTGTAAGGCCGAGCCTCTGGCACTCTTCCATCGATGCCCATACAGATTCGAAATCCAGTTGAATGAGCGTGTCCTTCGGTATTGGAAACGTATACTTCTCTGGTGTTGTAGTACTTATTGGCCAATGTATAAGAAAGAGATCAAGGTACTCCAACTGAAGAGCTCTACGCAATAATAAGATGAACTTTCATGTAAGGTTATTGTTTAGGTTGATTTACCAAAATGCGTCGTGACAATTTCCATTTCAGTGTATTACTAAGTTTAATTCGATAAAGTACTCTTTTTGGAATTAAATTTTTTTACTAAACAAGAAAATTTAAGCTAAATTACAACAATACCCTTACAAAAATGTGTTGTTTAAACAAACACTAAAGGGTATTTAAAAATAGTTTTTTCCCTAAAAATTATAATTCCAAAAATGATAATTTGCCTTTTTCAAAATTAAGATGAATAATGCATTGGAATGGGAATTTCACAAATTTTCTTTATTTATTTTTTTGATAATTTCCCACTTGGTAAAACATCCTTCAATCAATCTTGAATATAGTTCTAGATCTGTTCATAGTGTTACATGGTTTTATGATGTGTTTGTGTGTGTGTGTGAGAGAGAGAGAGAGAGAGTGTCGATATTACTGAAGAGTCTTCTGAAGGGCAGGAATGACACGATCATGATGACCATCACAACACCAAAGTTTGGATGTAATAAAGAGTTCATCCCGAGATTTAATGAGGCCGAGGCGAAGTGCTTCGACTATAGCTTCACCTAGGGCTTGCTCGGTCATATACACGGGAGATGTGTCGAAATGCCGATAACCAACCTCAATCGCCTTGAGCATTGCTACCTTAACTTTCTCGGATTCTACAAAAGGGTAGGCAGCCACGCCCATGCCTATGAGAGGCATTTGGCAGGCCGAGCTGAGAGTCACCTCGGGAACGCTTCCCATCTCTCTCTAGTCTCCAATCTCTACTAACTCTATCAATTGCAACTACAAATCTAAAAATTTGCTAGTTATAAACAGTTTGGTTTTGTACTTTTCTCATTTAATAATTCGTTCATTGGTTCCCACGAATTGCGGGGCCATTCTAAAAGATTTTTTTGGTTTGTATTAATGGGCCGTCTTTTTTGTTGTAATACTTGGACATGACACATGGAGGAGGATAGAGGTCAAACAGGTAAAAAAAAATAATTTTGAAAGATTTTGGATACATTTTTTATAAATATAAAAAATGATAAATTTTCAAATAATTACAAAAGTTTTCGATATTTTCAAAATGTTACTAATATTGATAAAGTAATCGTTGATAATATTTAATTAACATTACGTGATAATTATGTCAACACTAGCAAAATTTCTAAAATACTAAAAACTTTTGTAATTATTTAGGAATAAACCTTATAAAAAAAAATACCATAAAATGTTTTACTTTTATATCCTTACTCTTTTATAAAAAAAAAACAAATCGTGATCAAATGACTCCCTCATGTGGCATATGCTAAAACTGTAAATCTGAATTCCTCGGGATATACAACGGCACATATTTATATGGATGTTCATTTGTATTTCTTGAGGTGTACAGATCTACAGTTCTAGCACATGTCACGTTAGGAGAGTCTATTGAGTATGCCACGTGAGAGAGTCATTTAATCATGGCTAAAAAAATGCGGTATGAAATTCAAAACAAAGGCATTTATGTTAGTTTTCATTAGTAGACTGATGTCAAGGGGGGTATGTCACTAATTAGTTTGAAGTCCCAAAAGTTGCAGAGATTGGCACATGAGAAGGTTCATTCTCTCTCTAGTTTCTCTACATCTGCTATGTGTTCGACGAAATGACTGACTGAATATTCATTGATAATGGTCTGATTTGGTAGCCCTCACGGCATCTTGGGACAATGTTTTCTGTGGGTTGTGGAGCCCCCATTGTCTATTGGTTGCGCTAGTTGAGACTGAAAAATTGAGATTAATACATGAAAGTAAATCTTATAGTTTATTTATGAACGAAAATTTCAATTCTAAGTAGCCCATTTACATGTTTTTCATGTTCTATTTTATCTAGGAATTTTTAGTTTCACAAGGTATAGAAAAGTTGTTGAATGATTAGTATGTTTCTTTTTTTTACATTGTTACATAGCCAAGTAAACCTACAGATGAGACGTGTTCGAGGCCCCAATGTGTGCACATTTGCGCACACCACATTGAGTCTGGCTAGGGCATGATCATAGGTCGTGAGGCCATTAGTTAATTTGGATTTGACTAAGGTCTTTCTCTCATTCCAAAACTTCTAACCTATATAAGATAAATGGTTGTCAAAAGAATAATGATTTTCTGACGCCCCCATAAATATGTGCAGTTGTGTATTTCAAGGAAAATAATCTATGATTTTGGCACATGCCACGTTAGGTGGGGTGTGTGTCAGAGGGGGCATCAGAAAATCACTACTCTTGTCAAAATGGTGTGGATAAAACTGGCTTGATTAAGTAAGATTTCAAATCTTACTAAGGGTTGTTGGGATGGATTATCACATTAGCAAATTCAATCTCTAGATTTCGTGGAAAAATTCAAACAAAAAAAAAAAAAGAAAAAAAAAAACTTTTTTAGGTTTGATCCAAGGTGTTGAAAATGGATAGCCACCGAACTCCCAGATTTAAAATTAAAATCCAGTAGTGAAAAATATTTATTTTCAAAATTATTAAAATTTGGTGATATACATTCTTGTGGCATCTGAAAGCAGAGGATGTCAACTTCTCTAAATCCATCATATCCTACACGAGTAATTTTGTACCTTTTCAAGTGTTGTTGTTTGAAATTCAATTCCACATTACATTTCTAGGTTCTAGCACAAACTTATTTCAAGTCCCATAAGTGGAAATTGATACAAGAAGTGGTGCTTCATTGAGATGAAATGCTCATTTTAATTACTATCTATAATAAAATCTCTCCATCCCAAAGCTCCTCTTCAGATTTGAAAGGTTCGTTTTCTGAGACGAAAGATTCACCAGTACTTCCTCTAGATTGCGAGATCTCACTAATCTTTTTCAACTCTTCTTCGCTTAATTCGCAATTGGGTATCTCTAGATTTTCTTTCATCCGTTCCTCGTTGAAGCTCTTTACCAACATACACACCCCTTGCTCGTATAACCATCGTAGACAGATCTGCGTAAGTTCCAATTGATGATCATTTGATGTTGTTCAAATAGCAAGGAACACGAGCAATGATGCTTGTATGAGTAGATAAAAGAATGGCTAATTTACCAAAACATGCACCAAAAATTGTGAAATTCCCGATTTAGTAGACTATTGATTTTACTTCCCAAAACAGTACATTTACCACTTTCGTAATTAAATTTTCTTACTAAACAATTTTTTTTTCAAGTTGAATAACAAAAATTCCCTTATCAAAACATAATGTTTAAAAATGAGAAATTCCAAAAATGTACTCAACTTTTGACGAAATTCTCGTTCCACCTCAGTATTCATTTTAATTCCCAAAACATGAACTGCAGGATCATAAGGATTTTAAAGTGACGATCTCACTGATAAAAGGTAGTGAGATGACTGATATATTTTTTTTAAAGTGACGATCTCGTGGCTTATAAAAGTGATGATTGCTGCTACTTATTGTAAAAGTGACGATCTTGCTACACCATTTCGCAGTTCATGTTTTGGGAATTAAAATGAACAGTAAGCCAAAATGGGAATTTCATCATATTCAGCGTACGAAATGATAATTTACCCTTTAATAATAAACATCAAGGGGTATTTTAGTAATTTAATTTATTTTTCTCTGCTTGTCTGTTTGGTAAAATTTTTACCATTTTCGAAATTAAAATTCATAGAGTGCTGAAAAAGAAATTTCACAATTTTTCTCTACTTGTTTGGTAATTTCACCTGAAAAATCGATTACACGCTCTTTGAAATAAGTACTTGGAAAATAAATATTAGAACCTGAGCAAGAGTTTTTCCTTTAGCCTTGGCAATCTCTTTGAGCACCTCACACTCCATAATTCTGCTGTCCCTACCAACTCCTTGGCCTCCCAAAGGGGAGTAAGCAATGATACCTTTATTCTTACAAAACTCTCTAAGTTTATTTTGTTGCCAAAGTAGTCACCTTTCAAGTAATAAACCATCTTACAATCATCACTAACCCATCTCACAATAAAAAATATAAAAAATTAAAAACAAATTTACCAAAGTGGTAGAGAAAGATGGGTAAATTACCATGTCAATCATTTTTTATTTTTATTTTTGCAAATATTTCCCAAAATGGTTTTTTGGTAAACAAATTTATGTGTCCAAAAAGATACAATTTACATGTTAACTAATATTTAATTGAGTCATGATAATCTGACTTAACCACGTGGCATACTCAATCGACACCCCTGACGTGACATGTCCAGGAGTCATAGATCTATGGTTCCTGGACATGTCATGTTAGGGGTGTCGATTGAGTATGCCATGTGGGTAAGTCCGATTATCACGATTCTATTTAATTTTCTTTAATAACCCTGTCATAGGAGAACAAAAAATGACTAAGATTTTGATTATAATTATCAAAATGCTTACACTCCCAATCACAACTTGTAGGTTTTTCTCCTCCTAGTGGACACATTTCTCTTGATCTTATATTATTTGACACCTTTGTAGACACTTCACTCCCCGAAGTATCTCTCGTGATTTCTTCCATTTTTCGATTAAAATAAGGTCATTTATGTCTTTCCTTATATTAAAGAAAACTTCTCAGCGATTTTCATACTTTTACTCTACGGCAGTGTTTATTTGCGTTATTTTTCAGCGCTTATTGCTAAAAAAAAAATTAAATTCAGCACTTTTTGTGAAAATAGCGCATTTGTTTACTCTATATTTTCAGTGCTTATTGCTGAAAATAAGTGAAAAAAATTCAGCACTATTTTGATGCTGAAAAAAAGTGCTGAAGCGGTAAGCACTTCGCTTTTTTCGACACGGACAAGTATGCCCTTCATTTTTTTAGCATGGACAAGTATGCTCTTATTCTTAAAAGGATATTATCTCTTATATCTCATGAATAAGTATATAAGCACTCCACAAATTAATAAACCCACACCATGGTTAAATTATTTTGTCTTATATGGGTTAAAAGTTTTGGAATGAGTTGATTTTTAGTGATGATGATCTCCTCATTAGCATATAAGCACCCCACAAATTAATAAACCCACACCATGGCTAAATTATTTTGTCTTGTATGAGTTAAAAGTTTTGGAATAAGTTGATTTTTGATGAGGATGATCTCTACAATGAGGAGATCATCCTCACCAAAAATCAGAACTTCCTGAAACTTCTAACCCTATCAAAACAAGTTCAAGAACCGTAAATAGTCCTTTTTTTTTTTTTGAAAACTATTTTTGACGAGTTAGAAGTTTCAAAATGGATTAATTTTTGGTGAGGATAATCTCTAGACCATATAGACCATCCTCACTAAAAATTTGTTCATTCTAATAACACTAACCCATATAAAACAAAAAAAATTGGCTATGGTGTGGGTTGCCCTTATTAATTCTTAGGGTGCTTTTATAATTACACATCCTTCATTTCCATCGAAAATTATTCATTCAAAATTAATTTATTTTAATGTTGATTTCAAATTTTGGTGACTTGTATGACATTATTATTTTTAATTTGAAATTTGTGGGCTTTTATAAATAGAAATTATTATTTATAAATTGAAGATTTGAGTATTATTTATTATTTAAAAATGAATTGTATTTTAATTTTATAAGAAATAATATATTTTTTTGTGTTTGATAAAAAATAGGCATATGAAACATGCAAACAATGTATAATATGATTGTAAGGGTAACAAAGACAATTTACCAGCTTTAGCAATGTGTAATAAATATGATTCAGTATCTAAACAAACAACTTTTTCAGCATTTAAATTCAGCACTTAAAAGTTTCAACGCTTAATGCTATTCAACACTTATTTTTTTCAGTTTAACAAATAGTACGTCAATTTTAATACATATGGTGCCATGTCATTGGTTCATCAATTTAGCACCATTTTTCGTTACAACAAATCTCGGTTCATTGGGGAGGCTGTCCCCTCTATTGTTCAAGTGACTTTTTGACTTTAGAGTGATATTTACTTCCTATTTTTCTACAATTTCTACGATGAGCTGAGACTTAGGAGAACTATTGTATAGTGAAGGTTGTTCCCTCTCTTTCGTAGAATTGAAGATTAGATCAAGATAAATCGAAGTTTATTGGAATCATTAATCTATATCTAGTTCATAATCTATTTATTTCAATTTTCTATATATTTTACACGAATGTGAAACTCAACCTATATATAATTGTTGATTGATTGAATGTTGAAAACTCTAGATTAGTACGACAAAATTTACCCATCTTTCTCTACCGTTTTGGTAAAAACCCAAAATAAAATTTGAAACACTTTTTGGATAAAAACTTACTTGAACTACTGAAGGAGGGATCTTCGTTGTTGTGAGTAAAGTTACATTCTTTTTGCAAGAAAAGTTGGAAACACCGATGGATTTTGTCAGGCCAAGTCTTTGACACTCTTCCATGGATGCCTATACAGACTCGAAATTCATTTGAATGAGGTCCTTCTTGGGTATTGGTATCGTAAACTTTCCTCAAATTGAGCTTACCGGCCAATGTATAAGATAGAGATCAAGGTACTCCAATTGAAGAGCTCTACACAAAATTAGAGGGAAAATTTTAGTTATCTAAATACTTTCCAAGGCTATTATATGTATTTAATGGTTATTATTTGAGGGAATGGATCAAGGGACATATGAAAAAATATATGTAAAAACAATGTAACATTAATAAATTTTCAAAATATAGGTTAGAAGTTTCGGATTGAGCTGATTTTTTGTGAGGATGATCTCTTGATGGGAAGATCATAAAATAAAAAAAAAATCAGTCCAATCTGAAACTTCTAACCCCATTAAAAGTGATTTAGAATGTGGACCGTCGACTTTGTGCCAATGATTTGTAAATCACTTTTGATGGATTTAGAAGTTTCAGATTGAGCTGATTTTTTGTGAGGATGATCTTCTCATCATAGTGACCATCCTCGCAAAAAATCAGCTCAATCCAAAAACTCTAACCCATATTTTGAAAAATCATTATTTTTACATATGTCCCATGAACTGCCCCCATTATTTAAAGGGAAAATTACTTTAAAGGACCCTTGTCGAAGGGTAGTCCCTAAATTTTGCGTGGTAGCTTAACATGACATTTAGTAAACTTTCTTTCTAAATGGTCTCTCGTACTGTAGAGTTCACAAATTTTACTGTCGAAATCAACACTTTTTTATTTAGTATCGAGTTCAAAAATTTCACTGTCGAACTCACCCACTAGGTACTATCGAACTTGATGTTTTTTAATTACTGTTGAATTCACCACTTTTAAAATAAAAAGTGGTGAACTCGACACTTGTAAAACCTACCAATTTTCAATTTTTCGAGTTTTCCGACTAAAATACATGGAAAGATAGACTAAAAACTCGAGATAACGATTTGTTTAGATGATTTCAACCCAAAAGAACTATTCTTGATTGATTTTCATCTAAAAACTAAGAAAAAAGTGAAAAAACTCGTAGTTTTTTACATACATCTTTAAAATGTTTGAAAAGCCCCTTGAAAATAGTTTATTCTTCTTTCTTAAATCCTTTCTAACGGAGTGGAGTCTTTGAAACTCGATTGAGATGTCAAAAATCCGATTTTTTGATGAAAACGATGAGTCTGAATGGTTAGGGCATTCAATCGTGAGAAATGTGAGAGATGAGGTCCAAGGACCATTTAACAAGCAACATCTAAAATCTTAGGGACTATTTAGAAAGAAACCCTTCCATGAGGGTCCTTTAAGTAACTTTGCCTTATTTAAATGAGTTCTTATTACGTTATGAGGAGGATATTTCTCGCTAGGTATCAAGAGGTGATACATGGCACCTAGGGATTAGAGTTCAATACGGAGATACGAGGGCAAGCTTGGCGGCTCGGTCACAAACCAGCCATGGGTTTGAGTCTCAATTGGAGAAAAAGGGATTAGATCAAAAGGGGTTAAAATTCTAGTGAAGAAAAAATCTCAAAAAAAGAGGAATGTATGAGGACTAGATATTCATTCTTAAATCAACAATGAAGATCTACCTTTTAAATTGGATAATGGTCAAATCGGTAACAAAATCTAAAGGGATTATAGGGTTTCACCTCTATAAATAGATGGGTAGAGGTACAAAAAGGTATGAGTTTCCCCCCCCCCTTAAATTTGACACTATTTTTGTACTATACTTTTAACTTGTGCGTCGGAATGGTAGTGTTACAGGCACAACTAGGGGAACGAGAAGAGGAGATCGCGAGGCATCGTCACAGATCTTAAGGTAGTGAGAAAGTTTTTGCATCTATAAGTACTATAAAAAAATGTAGGGAAAAATTTAGAAAGAAACCTTAGTTTATAGCTTGAACCCAGCCCAACCTAACTCAATAACAAAACGAGACCATTTACAACACGCAAACCTGGTTCATGGCAAACGGGTTGGTCCGAAACCTGGCCCATTGGCCATCCTAGTTCTTGGTAAATAAGATAACTTCATTGAACTAAATTTTACATTTTAGATTACAATAATGCTGAAGTGACCTCAAGATTGTACCTCCCATCGCACATCCTGCCGCGAAAGTGTATGGGACCATAGATGCTTTTCATTGAGATAGAATGAAAAAACATCTATGGTTCCTATCCACTTTCATCTCATGGTGTGCAATATGAGGTATGACCTTGAGGTCACTCCAACACAACTCTTTAGATTTTGGTATCTTATCATTGTTACATTGATCTAGATTGGTTTAAAATCTCATCTCAGGAAAATATCAAGAGAAAAAAATTGATGGGTAGTGTTAAAAGATCCTCAATTATTACATACCCCACACATAGTCGATTTTTTATTTTTTTTTGTCTTATGTGGGTTAGAAGTTTCGGAATGGGCTGATTTTTGGTAAGGGCGATTTATATAATGAGGAGATCATACTCACAAAAAATCAGCCCATTCTGAAACTTCTAATCCCATTAAAAATGATTTACGAAAAAAATAGATGGTTTATGGTTCTTCAACTTGTTTGATGGGGTTAGAAGTTTCGGAATTGGCTGATTTTTTTTAAGGATGATCTTCTCACCATATAGATCATGATTACCAAAAATCAGCTCATTCGAAAACTTTTAACCATATAAGACAAAACAATTTAGCTATGGTGTGGGGGTGCCCTTGGTAATAATTGGGGTGCCTTTTACACTACCAAAAATTTATACTGTCTCGACCAAAACATTTTCAAAATATTCAATGTTTTGGGTCAATGATTTGTATCGATCTTGACCAAAAGGGAGGGTGTGAATGTTACCGAAGAGTCTTTTGAAGGGTGGGAATGACACAATCATGATGTCCACCATTGCACCAAAGCTTGGAGGTGATAAAGAGTTCGTCCCGAGATTTAATGAGGCCAAGTTGAAGCGCTTCTGCTATAGCTTCACCAAGAGACTGCTCGGTCATATACATAGAAGATGTGTCGACGTGCCTATACCCAACCTTGATAGCACCAATCAATGCCTCCTTCACTTTCTCCTATCCTACCCAAGGGTAGACTGCCACGCCCATATATATATATATATATATATATATATATATATATATGGGTCCCGTTCAATGGCCAACAGTCTGGCAAACATTTTGGCAAACACTTTTTCAAAACATGGGTTAGAGGTCTTGGAATGGGCTGATTTTTGGTGAGGATGATCTCTACGGTGAGGAGATCATCCTCACCAAAAATCAGCTCATTCCAAAACTTCTAGCCCCAATTTACAAGTTGAAAAATTGTGAACCGTCCCTTTTTTGTAAATCATTTTTGATGGGGTTAGAAGTTTTGGAATGAGCTGATTTTTGGTGATGATGATCTCCTCACCGTAGAGATCATCCTCACCAAAAATCAGCCCATTCCAAGACCTCTAACCCATGTTTTGAAAAATGTGTTTGCCAAACTGTTGGCCATTGAATGGGACCATATATATATATATGTATGGGTCCCGTTCAGCACCCTAAGTTTTACCCTACACTTTAACAAACGTTTTTTGTCCTACATGGGTTAGAAGTTTTGGAATGAGCTGATTTTTGGTGAGGATGATCTCTATGGTGAGGAGATCATCCTCACCAAAAATCAGCTCATTCCAAAACTTCTAACCCCATCAAAAATGATTTACAAAAAATGGACGATCCATGATTTTTCAACTTGTAAACATGGGGCTAAACATTTCGGAATGGGCTGATTTTTGGTGAGGATGATCTTCTAATCATAGAGATCATCTTCATAAAAAATCAGCTCATTCCAAAACTTCTAACCCATGTAGGACAAAAAACGTTTGTAAAAGTGTAGGGTAAAACTTAGGGTGCTGAACATTTCCCTATATGTATATATATATCCCCCCCTTTCAATGGCCAACAGTTTGGCAAACATTTTGGCAAACACTTTTTCAAAACATGGGTTAGAGGTCTTGGAATGCGCTGATTTTTGGTGAGGATGATCTCTACGGTGAGGAGATCATCCTCACCAAAAATCAGCTCATTCCAAAACTTCTAACCCCAGTTTACAAGTTGAAAAATTGTGAACCGTCTCTTTTTTGTAAATCATTTTTGATGGGGTTAGAAGTTTTGAAATGGGCTGATTTTTGGTGATGATGATCTCCTCACCGTAGAGATCATCATCACCAAAAATCAGCCCATTCCAAGACCTCTAACCCATGTTTTGAAAAATGTGTTTGCCAAACTGTTGGCCATTGAACGCTACCCATATATATATATATATATATATGGGTAGCGATCAAGGGCAAACTTTTTAGCAAACTTTTTGGCAAAACATTTTTCAAAACATAGGTTAGAGGTTTTGGAATGTGATGATTTTTGGTGAGGATGATCTCTACGGTGAGGAGATCATCCTCACAAAAAATCAGCCCATTCCAAAACTTCTAACTCCATCAAAAACAGTTTACAAAAAATAGACGGTCCACGATTTTTCAGCTTGTAAACATGGGTTAGAAGTTTTGGAATGGGCTGATTTTTGGTGAGGGTGATCTCCTCTCCGTAGAGATCATCCTCACCAAAAATCAGCCCATTCCAAAACCTCTAACTCATGTTTTGAAAAATGTTTTGCCAAAAAGTTGGCCATTGAACGCCCCCTATATATATATGTACTTGAAAAGTATGTTTGGGTGGTTCACATGAAATGCTTGGTTGTATCACCAGGTTTTCCCATCCTTTATGTCCTTTTACATCTTGCAGGCAATGTACATGGCAGATGTGGAGGTCAATATGAGACCACAAGCAAATAATTTTGTTGTTGGAGTCATTTATTAGAGAGAAAATTACTTAAATGACCTTGGTGGAGGAACTTCTTTCTAAATAATCCCTAAGTTTTGGATAGTATCTTAATAGTCCATTTAGTAAAATTTTCTTTTTCTTAATAGTCCCTAAACCTCATCTCTCGTTGTACTATTTTTGAAATACCTAAACCACATAATTAGATTTTACGATAATGATCATTTCCCATGATTTTTTATTGTAAATTGTGGAGGTCATTTTTGTGCTTGACCTCCAGATTTAATTTTTGGCAAGATCATTTATCAATAGATCATAGAAATAATAGAAAAAATAACAAAAAAGAGAAAGACCACAAAAGATTTTTTACGTGGTTCGGCAAACGTGCCTACTCCACGGGTTCGGGAAGCCGTTTCACTATAGATCTCAGATTTACACATAGCCTCTTCTCCCCCTCTCCATCTGTCCTTTTCCTTCTTTACAATAAACTCCAGGTTTTTAAATAGAGAAATCCTAATTAGAGTCTTAACCCTAATTAATTATAATTTACCACATTGCCCCTTATCCAAATTAACAATTACATAACAAGGAAAATAATCCTTTTAAACTTGGAATATTCCCTAATAAGATAGAATTCTCTTTATATGATGCCACGTGTCTACCCCGAGATGCGCATTGATGGTGCGAATGGACGATCCGGATAGAAGACGATTTTAGCCCTCCACATGAATGATGAAAGAAAAATGATAAATTCTTAATTTTGAACATTTTAATGTCTTTTTTAATTTATTCCAACAATTTGTTAAAAAAAATGAATAACGGAATTGGGATTCTAATTTTATTATTTTTTTTGATGATTTTGTTGTAAGTTTTGATTCAAGTGTCTATTTCACAACTATGATATATACATTTTAGGTATTTCGAGGAGATTCACTCAATATCAAAGTCGGAAAAAAAGAAAAAAATCTTAATCATATTTACAGTGTCGAGTTTACCACTTTTTATTGTCTAGTTCAATATTTTTATTGTCGAGATCAACAATTTTTGTGTGAAAATATTGTCGAACTCGACAATAATTAAACATGACTAAAAAGTGTCGAGTTCATCAATAATATAATCTATATCATCGAGTTTGGTAATATTAATATTTTGAGTTCAACGATAGTTATTGATGAACTAGATGCTTTTAAGATGACTTAAGTCATGTTTAATTACTATCAAACTTGACAATAAAAAATGGTGAACTTGACAATTAAAATGTTGAATTAGACAATAATAAGTGGTGAACTCGACATTACGTGGTGAGTGCAATAATAAATATATTGAACTAGACAATAATAAGTAGTAGAATCGACATTGCAAATGTGATCCGGATTTTTTCATTTTTTTAATTTTTTGACTTTGATATTAAGTAAATCTCCTCGAAATACCCAAAATGCATACATCATAATTGTGAATTAAAAGTTACGATGTAATCATAAAAAAAATTTAGAATCTCAACTTCGTCCTTCAATTTTTTTAATAAATCATTAAAATAAATAAAAAAAATTACATTTAAATATTCAAAATTAAGAGTATATCATTCATGGTAAAAAATTGTCAGAAATAATCGCAATCGCCATTGGAAAACGTAACTACGTAAGATGAGAAAAGGGTAGTTTTTAGGTAATTCAAAAATATTACAACATGACATGGGGTTCATGGACTATTAAGAAAAGAAAAGTTTACTAAATGGACTATTAAGATACCACACAAATTTATTTCGAGTTGCACAAGTGAAAATGATTGTCTTAGTTACTATCTATAATCAAATCTCTCCATCCCAAAGTTCCTCTTCAGATTTGAAGGGTCCGTTATCTGAGACGAAAGAGTCACCAGTACTTCCTCTAGATTGCGGGATCTCACTAATCTTTTTCAAATCTTCTTCGCTTAATTCACAATTGAATATCTCTAGATTTTCTTTCATCCGTTCCTCGTTGAAGCTCTTCACCAACATACACACCCCTTGCTCGTATAACCATCGTAGACAAATCTGCATAAGTTCCAATTGACGAGCATTTGATATTGTTCAAATAGCAAGGAACACTAGCGATGATGCTTGTATGAGTATAGATAAAAGATGGCTGATTTACCAAACATGCATGAAAAATTATGAAATTTCCGATTCAGCACACTATTGATTTTAATTCCCAAAACAGTGCATTTACTGTTTTTGGAATTAAATTTTTTTACCAAACTTTTTCTTTTTTAAAAAAAGTTGGATTACAAAAGTAGTTGGAGAATAAATATTAGAACCTGAGCATGAGTCTTTCCTTTAGCCTTGCCAATCTCTTGAAGCACCTCACATTCCATAACTCTGTTGCTGCCCCAAGCAGTTCCTTTGCCTCCCAAAGGGGAGTAAGCAACAATTATGATACCTTTATTCTTACAAAACTCACTTAGCTTATTTTGTTGCCAAAGTGGGTTCATCTCCACCTTTCAAATAATGAACCATCATTACTAACCCAAATCACAATATAAAAAAAATTAAAAACAAATTTACCAAATTGGTAGAAAAAGATGGGTAAATTACCATATGTCAATCAGTATTTTTTTTTTTTCCAAAATGGCTTTTTGGTATTTTTTTTTCCCAAAAAGATACAATTTGTATATTAACTAATATTTAATTTTCTTTTATACCCATGTTATAGGACAACAAAAAATGACCAAGATTTTGATTATAATTATCAAAATGCGTACACTCCCGATCACAAAATCCTAGGATTTTCTCCTCATTTTTTATTTATCTTTACTCTCTTGACACCATAGTAGAATGTTTTTGAGCTAATTTTCACTCTTTTGAGAGTCCTAGTGGTCAAATTTCTCTTGATCCATATTGTTTGCAGATAATACAACAGTCAACACTCTCCTTCACCCATAAGAGAGGAAAATTCCTTTGAGGAGAACCCGTGACCTATACGAACCTAGTGCTCAGATATCATGTTGACAAACCATTAACCTCAAAAAACCGATTTGATGGGGAATGAGCAACTATGAATATAAGGTGGTCACCGGTCGAATTGGGGCACGATACGTGAGCACATGACACTTGGGAGTGGAGGTGGATCACACAACACTCAACACTCAACAAATATTTCAATTGTTAATCACTCCCAAAAGTATCTTTGATCATCTCTTCCATTTTTGGACTAAAATAAGGTCATTTACATGTTTTCGTATATTAAAGAAAATTTCTCAATGATTTTCATGCTTGGATTTTGCTTCAATTTTAATACATACGATGCCACATCATTGGTCCATCAATTTAGCACTGTTTTTCGTTAACAAATCTCGGTCCATTGTGGAGGCTGTCCCCTCTCTTGCATGACCAACTTTTGGACTCTAGAGTGATATTTTCTTCATATTTTCCTACAATTTCTACGATGAGCCAAGACTTAGGAGAACTATTATATAGTGGAGGCTGTTCCCTCTCTTTCATACGTTGAGATTGGAGTAGTGCACCATATTTTTCTATTAACTATTGTTTTGCAGCATTGAAGATTGATCAAGATAAATCGAAGCTTATTGGAATCATTAATTTATATTTAGTTCATAACCTATTCATTTCGATTTTCCATATATTGAATGCTGAAAACTCTAGATCCGTGGTTTTTGGGTTGTAAAACCCAACAAAATTTAACCATCTTTATCTACCGTTTTGGTAAAAAAAAGTCCAAAAAAATAAATTTAGATACTTAGTTGGAAACAAGCTTACTTGAACTACTGCAGGGGGGATCTTCGCTGTGGTGAGTAAAATTTCGATCTTTTTGCAAGAAAAGTTGGAAACGCCGATTGATTTTGTAAGGCCAAGTCTTTGGCACTCTTCCATGGTGGCCCATACAGACTCGACATTCATTTGAATGAGGTCCTCCTTGGGAATTGGTATCGTAAACTTTCCTCGTTTTGAGCTCACTGGCCAGTGTATAAGATAGAGATCAAGGTACTCCAATTGAAGAGCTCTACACAAAATTAGAGGGGAAATTTTAATTATCTAAATACTTTTCAAGGCTATTATTTATATGTTTTTAATGGTTATCTTTTTATTTAAATGGGTTCCTTATTATGTTATGAAGAGTACTATAAAAAAAAGAGTCATAACGAATACACACGGTTGACGTGAACCATAGCTCTTTTCTTCGGGATATACACAGAAAAGATATATGGTTCTGCACCCTTGACATGTCAGCCACGTACCCAACCGCGTGCATTAATCACTATTCGTAATAAAAATATAGGGGAAATTACCGAACCTGGTTCATTACAAGCGAGGTTGGGCCAAAACCTGGCCCATTGGCAATCCTAGTTGTCCTGGTAAATAAGATGATTTCATTGAACTAAATTTTACATTTTAGATTATGGTATCCTATCATTGTTACATATTGATCTAGGTAGGTTTAAAATCTCATCTCCAGGAAATATCAAGAAAAAAAATTGATACTGTCTCAACCAAAATATTTTCAAAATATTCAATATTTTGTATTGATCTTGATCAATATATATATATATCCAAGACTTTATTGGGACGTTAACATTGTCTATTACATTATTTTTCAATAATATCCCTACCCATTTTGTCTTTTAGTGAAAAAGATAGGGGTGTGTTGGTCTTTTATATAATAAATGCTTATTTGCATTAATAGCCAAAATATTTATTACAAACAAAATATTAAATTTAAAAAATAAATGTCCTCAACATTAATTATGTAAAAGACACATTTATTATGTAAAATGACTAATATATCATTATATTTTTCACTAAAAGACAAAATTAGTAGGAATATTATTGGAAAAAATGTGGTGAAGAATGCAAACGTCCCATGAGATCTTGGACGTTAGCGTTCCCCATATATATATATATATATGGTTCAGCTAAATCCGAAACTTCTAACCCATATTTTGAAATTTTATTAATGTTACATTGTTTTTACATATGTCCCTTGATTAGGTGAGGATGATCTCTACGGTGAGGAGATCATCCTCACCAAAAATCAGCCCATTCCAAAACTTCTAACCCATGTTTACAAGTTGAAAAATCGTGGATCGTCTATTTTTTGAAAATTATTTTTGATGGGGATAGAAGTTTTGGAATGGGCTGATTTTTGGTGATGATAATCTCCTCACCGTAGAGACCATCCTCACCAAAAATCAGCCCATTCCAAAACTTCTAACTCATGTTTTGAAAAATGTTTTGCCAAAAAGTTTGCCATTGAACGCTACCCTATATATATATATATATTGTGGGGGAAATTCTCAAACATGGACACGTGGCTCGAACAAAGCTCAAAAATATGGACTCGTAGCTCAGATGGATTGTTATGTAGGCCCAGCTTATTAAACTCTTCGGATGCATGGATACCCATCTCGGACCTGAGCCACCGAATAATTAAGTAGTTCGGCAAGACAGATCTGACAGATGTGCCATTGATTGATAGCTCTAACAACTCACATCATGTCAGATCAGCTCTGATTATCTTAGAAATGGCAGGGCAGTTGCAACAACTCCTGTAGCTGACATGTCAGGGAGTGAGCTAATTGCCCTTAGTAAACTAACTACCCTGGGTCATTTCAAAGGATGGCACAGAAAACGATCAAGTTCAATATTTATAAAAGGAAGAGGGCTATGGGTAAAGGAGGTTCGAATTTTTCTTCTCTTTGAAACTAAATAAGCATTGATCAACTTGTCTAACTTGATCGTCGGAGTGGGCTAATTTGTAGGTCCGCCCGAACTAGGAGAGAGGAAAAGTGTAGAGCGAATTCTTGCATCTACATATATATATATATATATGGGTCACGTTATTACGACCCCCTTTGCGACCCCCTTTGCGACACACCTTTTTGTCTTATATGGGCAAAAATGTTTGGAATGAGCTGATTTTTTGTGAGGATGATCTCTATGGTGAGGGGATCATCCTGGCAAAAAATCATCCCATTCCAAAACTTCTAACCCCATCAAAATTGATTTACAAAAATTGGACGGTCTATAATTTTTCAACAAAAATCGGACGGTCTAGAAGTTTTGGAATGGGCTGATTTTTTGCCAGGATGATCCCCTCACCATAGAGATCATCCTCACAAAAAATCAGCCCATTCCAAACATTTTTGCCCATATAAGACAAAAAGGTGTGTCGCAAAGGGGGTCGCAAAGGGGGTCGTAATAACGCAACTCTATATATATATATATATATATATATATATATATATATATATATATATATATATATATATAGGGAAATGTTCAGCACCCTAAGTTTTACCACACACTTTAACAAACGTTTTTTGTCCTACATGGGTTAGAAGTTTTGGAATGGGCTGATTTTTGGTGAGGATGATCTCTATGATTAGAAGATCATCCTCCCCAAAAATCAGCCCATTCCGAAATGTTTAGCCCCATGTTTACACGTTGAAAAATCGTGGACCGTCCATTTTTTGTAAACCATTTTTGATGGGGTTAGAAGTTTTGGAATGAGCTGATTTTTGGTGAGGATGATCTCCTCACCATAGAGATCATCCTCACCAAAAATCAGCCCATTCCAAAACTTCTAACTCATGTAAGACAAAACACGTTTGTTAAAGTGTGTGGTAAAACTAAGGGTGCCGAACGGGACCCATATATATATATATATATATATATGGGAAATGTTCAGCACCCTAAGTTTTACCACACACTTTAACAAACGTTTTTTGTCCTACATGGGTTAGAAGTTTTGGAATGAGCTGATTTTTGGTGAGAATGATCTCTATGATTAGAAGATCATCCTCCCCAAAAATCAGTCCATTCCGAAATGTTTAGCCCCATGTTTACACGTTGAAAAATCGTGGACCGTCCATTTTTTGTAAATCAATTTTGATGGGGTTAGAAGTTTTGGAATGAGCTGATTTTTGGTGAGGATGATCTCCTCACCATAGAGATCATCCTCACAAAAAATCAGCTCATTCCGAAACTTCTAACTCATGTAAGACAAAACGCGTTTGTTAAAGTGTGTGGTAAAACTAAGGGTGGCGAACGGGACCCTATATATATATGGGTCCCTTTCAGCAACAAACATTTTGGCAAACATTTTGGCAAAACATTTTTCAAAACATGGGTTAGAGGTTTTGGAATGGGCTGATTTTTGATGAGCATGATCTCTATGGTGAGGAGATCATCCTCATCAAAAATCAGCCCATTCCAAAACTTCTAACCCCATGTTTACAAGTTGGGAAATCGTGGACCGTCCATTTTTTGTAAGCCATTTTTGATGGGTAAGAGGTTTTGGAATGGGCTGATTTTTGGTGATGATGATCTCCTCACCGTAGAGATCATCCTCACCAAAAATCAGCCCATTCCAAAACCTCTAACCCATATTTTGAAAAATGTTTTGCCAAAATGTTTGTCAAAATGTTTGTTGCTGAACATTTCCCTATATATATATATATATATATATATATATATATATATATATAGGGTCCCGTTCGCCACCCTTAGTTTTACCACACACTTTAACAAACGCGTTTTGTCTTACATGAGTTAGAAGTTTCGGAATGAGCTGATTTTTTGTGAGGATGATCTCTATGGTGAGGAGATCATCCTCACCAAAAATCAGCTCATTCCAAAACTTCTAACCCCATAAAAAATGATTTACAAAAAATGGACGGTCCATAATTTTTCAACTTGTAAACATGGGGCTAAACATTTCGGAATGGGCTGATTTTTGGGGAGGATGATCTTCTAATCATAGAGATCATCCTCACCAAAAATCAGCCCATTCCAAAACTTATAATCCATGTAGGACAAAAAACGTTTGTTAAAGTGTGTGGTAAAACTTAGGGTGCTGAACATTTCCCATATATATATATATATATTTGCATGTGCGTGTGAGAAGGTTATTTTATCGAAGAGAGGGGGGGGGGGGGGTGTGAATGTTACCGAAGAGTCTTTTGAAGGGCGGGGATGACACAATCATGATGTCCATCATTGCACCAAAGCTTGGAGGTGATAAAGAGTTCATCCCGAGATTTAATGAGGCCAAGTTGAAGTGCTTCCGCTATAGCTTCACCAAGAGACTGCTCAGTCATATACACAGAAGATGTGTCGAAGTGCCTATACCCAACCTTGATAGCACCAATCAATGCCTCCTTTATTTTCTCCGATCCTATCCAAGGGTAGACTGCCACGCCCATGCCGACAAGAGGCATTCGACATCCTGAACTGAGACACACCTCAGGAACAGTAGCCATCTCTATCAATAGCAACAACAAGCCTTTGTTAGTATATATAAATGTATAAATCAACAGTAAATTTGTTGATGGTATTTGCTTCTTCTTTTAACTCTGGAAACCATGTGAATGTACTCCAAAGATCAAGTGAGTATCAATTTTTGTAGATTGTAGAGGTAATTTTATTTGAAATTACATTAGTTTACCTTCGTTTACTGCATATTTATAGGATTCCATTTCTATTGGTCATAACGTATGCTGGTTTACTCATTTTAACTCATAGAAATTTTGACACATACCAACTCTTAAGAATCATGCGCAACCTTTTTCATATGTTGACCACGTGTCAGTAAGATAACACGGCCTATCATACATGCTTAATTGGGAATTGTGTCTCTCGTCAATTTGTTCTCGAGGTCTGAATATACACCTCACATGTATAACAATGTTGATAACGTTGGGTGTAGAGAGAGTCATATCTATTCCACAAGAAAACAACTAGCAGTAGTTAGGAGAAAATATACAAGGGTCGGTTCCGCTAACCCAAGAAATGATACAAGATCTTAACAGTGTAAACGCAAAATCTAACCGTTAAGATTTTATGCATATCTCAATAAAACATATTCTGATGACACTTATTTCAAGGATGATTTCAATAGTTAGATTTTGTGTTTACCTAATCAAGATTTTGTGTCATTTCTTGAGTCGACTGAACCAAACCGATATGTAAATGATATGTTTGGGCAATGACAAGTACAATCTTTATTTTACATTTTTATATTTTCTAAAAGGGTTTTGTTAAAGTGCAATAATACACATTGGGAATAAGCATATGAGAGTATTTTAATAAATAAAAAATAAAATAATAAAGGGCATTTTCGATACATAGTACCATTTCCAAAGTGTATTTATTGAACTGTGCTCTTAACGTTAACAAGGCCCTTTTCTAAAATGAGTAGTTACAACTCACAAGCATGGATGGGTGGATACACTCACTCTAAACTCTGTCACTAATCCAAAAAGTCTTCCAATAGACAAAGAGGGGTAGGACACTCAAGGTTTGACGTCCCATCTTGGATTCAAGATAGAAAATGGGCCCTTAAACTTGAAAATAAGGCATGAATGCATGATGCTGATACCCCAAAAGAAATGATTTTTGAGGACATTTGTATAAACTAGAGATACCCAAGAAAGTGAAATTGATGACATATGCCTTTGACCTTGATTCTTTTTCAAGTCATGATGAAAGCATGTGAAAAATCATACGTGGTCTATATGCGGTTGATATGACAAGGGCACAAAATCATAGATCTTTTTCTTCGGGATATACAAGGAAAAGATCTGCGATTCTGTGCTCTTACCACATTAGCCGCGTATAGATTGCGTATGATTTATCATGTGCATTCATTATTCTTCTTTTTCAATGTGCTAACAATTGTTTTTTGTGTAATGATTTTCAAACGCCCTCATCACATAACTGTAGATCATTTGCCTTGGGATACGCATAATGATATATCTTTTTCTTGTATATCCCAATGCAAATGATCTACGATTCTGTGATGGGGGTATAGGAGGCGTGTGTTAGAAGGGGGCGTCATGTTATCACAACTCTTGTTTTCTTTTTCTTTTAAATCATGCAAAAATCCTTGTTTTCCCTCCAAAATTCTATCTCAAATGGAAGAACAATGAAAGAGAGAGGTTGAGATTCAATGTTACCATGTAGTATTTCAAGTAAACTCCAACCATGTCTTAAAGAAAATACTAAGGAAAATTAAAATTAGTTGTTGATAGTTTGATTATTTTAAGATACTCACGATTATGGCTTAGGTGTCATCTTTTGCAAGATAGGATATTGGGTTGACAATTTTTATTTTTTATAATATGAGTACATGTCAAATGTAGTTGGTTTGCTTTAATGACTATTTTTTTGGGACAATTACTTCAAGGTCCCTGGTGAAGGAAATTTTTTCTAAATAGTCCCTAACTTTTAGGGCTTCTCTTAATTGTCCGTTTAGTAAAACTTTTCTTCCTAATCAGTCGCTGAACCTCACTCCTCACATTTCTCACGATTGAAATGTCGAATATACCTTAACTGTTCGAAGTCACCATTTTAATTCAAAAAATTAGATTTTAAGGATCCCAATCAAGTTAAGGAGACTTCATTCTGATGTTGAAGATTTGAGAAGGAAGAAACAATTTTCAAGCATTTTGAAGACGTATGTAGAAAATAAGGGTTTTTTCAATTTTTTTACATCGTTTCTGGATGAAAATCAATCAAAAATGATTCTTTTGGTTTGAAGTCATTTAGACAAGTTATATCAAGTTTTTAATCGATCCTTTCATGTATTTTAGTTGAAAAAAAGTGGGTCTTACAACGTCGAGTTCGACAATTTTAAAAATTGTCGAGGTCAACAATGATGAGGACCATCAAGAAGAAAAAAAAAGGTTTACCATCAAGCTACAACCCAGAATTCCAGGACTATTAAGAAAGAAAACCCTCCATCGGGAACTTTCAGTAATTTTCCTTATCTTTTTGTTTGAGAGTTTGATGGTCATCTCGTAGAGGGTTTTTAATTTTTTAACAAATGAAAATGTAATTAGGTCTTTTATTTCCCATGTTTAATGCTTTAGGGTGCCAAGATTGGATTTTTATTTTTCATTTTTTATTCTTGGTATGTAAATTAAATTATTTAATCGGCGGAATTTGAACTTAGTTCCCCTGGGGTGTTTTATTCGAAAATTGGCTATGTAGGCCAAAATGTTGGCTTTTAAAGATTGACAATGTTTTTTTTAGTGGGTTGGGGAGGGGGATCAATATTTGTTTTTCTTTTCGCAAGAGATTAGGGAGGAGGGTATTTCGGCCATTTTAATTATTTTCATTGGTCTCTCACAAAAGACTAACAATCAAAGGGGTATCTCAATCTAGATACATAAAATCGAGTAAGGATTTGCACTTAACAAATAAGGAGAATCTGTTTTGCCGATGAAAATCTAAGAGATTATTGTCGAATGTGTCATCAATGAGATAATAGTTGCACATTGATTGATTGTGGAAAGAAATGACAAATCATATGCCCATTCGTACGGTATAGAAGAAGATAAACAAGTAGGTCAAGTCAAAAGGGCCTCGATTGGGCCATAATCGATTAAAGCTAAGTTCAAAACCTGACGGATTTTAATCCGAAAAAGAAACTGATTTTCCTTATATGAATCTTAATAAGCATGATTATGATAGATTCAGAAGCTCGACGTAAATACTGACCTTGATTAATATAGAGTCAGAGGCTCTATGAGCCAAAAGTAACTTGATCAAAGACTCTTTCGGCCAATAATGTATTAACTAGGCCATAAAACACATTGAAAATGATTATTTATTATTATTATTTTTTTTGGTGTGTGTGTATTAGAGTTACTATTGCCACACCAACTTTTACTAATGCCGCACCAACTGGTGCAATTCTTTGGTCGTTTACCTATGAATTGGTGTGGCATTAATAAAAATTGATGTGGCAATAGCAACTCTTTTTTTTTCCTAACACAAACATAGGAAGATGTGTTTGTACAGTATCCCATTAGAGAGAGGTTGGACAGTGGAATAGGCTCAATTAGAAGTTTAAGAGCAAATCACTCCAGAATACTCCTTTAGTTTTGGAGATCTTCTATTGGCACACCAACTTTTACTTTATTACAGTTCAATTAAACTAAAAAAAGAGAGTAAATGACGGAGAATACGTAAAAATTGGGGTGCCAATAGAAATTCTCTCTCTCTCTCTCTCTCGATTTCTATTTGTTGAAGTTTTTTTTGAATATGTTACTATGCTTTGTAATGTTAAGGTAATAACTTGGACTAAACTTTTGTAATGCATGAGTTGTGCGTATTAAACTTTAATCAGGTGTGATAAATAATTTAAGAAATTAAGTGAAAGTTGGAGTGACAATAGCAATTCTCTTGTTTTAAATTAGTTAGAAGTACTTCTGTGTTGGACGTGCATTACTATTTTTGGTCTTCTAATTTCATATTATGTCCTCAAACTATACTGTTTTAAGAAATTTTGACTATAAATATTAATATAATGTATATCTAAATTCAAACATACAAATACTTATTGTTATTTACGGGTAGCGTTTGACAATTAAAATTTGTCCTACATGATTTAAAAGTTTTGGATTTGACTTATTTTTTGTGAGGATGATCTTTAACGAAAAAATCAGCCTAATCTGAAACTTCTAACCCCATAAAAAAATGATTTACAAATTAACGATAAAAAATTGATGATCCATAATTCTTAATTACTTTTGACAGGATTAGAAGTTTTATATTAGCCTGATTTTTTGTGAGGATAATCTTCTCACTATAGAGATCATCCCCACAAAAAATCAGCCCAATCCGAATTTTTAACCCATATAGAACAAAGACGTTGGTTCCCGAACGGGACCTATTGTTTACTTCATAGTTTTCACGGTGACTCAACCCAAGCACATTATATTCATTGGCTGAACACTAAAATGATTTTCTAACAGAAAGTCTTCACTCAGCCAATACTCAGTTGATGTGTTATCAACATGGAACCATAGATCAATTTCCTCGAGATACATAAACATAAATCCACATAAAAGATTGCAATTGTGTATCCCGAGAAAAAGAATCTATGGTTCCTTGTTTGTGCCATGTTAGCCCAGTATTGACTGAGTAAAGATTTTCTAATTAGAAAATCAGTCCTCAAAAAAAAAAAAAAAAAAAAAAAAGAATAATGATTTTCTAACTAGAAAGTCAAAGATTTTCTAGTTAGAAAATCAGTACTAAAAAAAAAAGAAAAAAAAAAGAAGAGTAATGATTTTCTAATTAGAAAATCTTCACTCGATCAATACTTGATTGACATGTTATGGACATAGAACTATAGATTCATTTTCTCGGGATACACAAATGTAAATCCTCATAAAAGATGGGCATTTGCATATCTTGAGAAAACAGATCTATGGTTTTGTTAGTCAAGTATTGACTGAATAAAGACTTTCTAGTTAGAATATCAACACTCCTAATAAAAACAAAAAAAAGAAAAAAGAAAATACCACTTGGCACCAAAGAGATCTTAATCGTCAAAAATAAAAAAAAATTAGAGTGTTGATATTCTAACTAGAAAGCCATCATGGTCAATACTCATAGATCTATTTTCTGAGATACACAAATGCATATTTTATGAGATTTGCATTTGTGTATCCCGATAAAACATATCTGTGGTTTTGCATCCGTAGTATGTCAGCCAAGTATTGCCCAAGACTTTTTCTAGTTCGAAAATCATTATTCAAAAAATTATGAAAAACACTTGAAGGAATAAAAACGCACACTTGGAAGTATTGATGGTTGAAGAATATATAGAAAATCAAAGAGATATTAAAAACTTATAAAAAATTAAAAAAGATTAAACACTTGATGGCAACAAAGAGATCTTACTTGGGATTATTGAAGCTTGGAGAAGATGAAAGATACAAGATTCAACTTGAAGATCGAAAATCTACGAAGAACAATGATCAAGATCAATGGCAGCTCTGCACGATCTCAACACAATGGTTTAGTTCTACGAAGGTTAGATCTATTGATAGAGAAGAATATAAATGGTTTTTTAGGGCTTCCTTCTCATAGAATATTGAGATTTATCAGGGGCATTTTTGGAATCTGACCCATTATTTTAATATGTAAAGCCACTTAGAAAAAAAAACCCAATTTTTTTGAAGATTTCTTACCTGCAACAATGGTGAATCTTCTCTCTTTCCTCCTTTTTGTGTCCATTTGAAAAAAAAAATTAGATCAAACTAAAGGGAGATTGGAAATTCTCTGCAGCACTATTAGAATGATTTTAAGTGATCTTCATCCCAAGTTCAAGGCTTTCTGATTTCTGAGTTTACCAAGAATTCTGAATGAGGGTATTGTTGATTATTTATTTATTTATTTTATATGATTTTATTTATTTATTTGAAGGAACTAAGATTGCCAGAACAAGAACAAGTTTCCATCTTTCCATGCTATGAACTCCATTAAAATGAAGGTAATCGATCCTTTGAGAAAATAACAATCTTTTCAATCTTAAAATTTGGGTTATTTTCTTAGTTTCTCAAAATAATTCTAACTTGTTACAGAGAAATGATCCATCAAGTGGTTCACACTCTTCACCACATCAACCTATGTAAGTGAATTAAAAACCCTTTATTTTTCTCAATTAGAAACCAAATGATTTCTTAAAACACTCAATTCTTCTTTGTTGTTTCTTGTAGGTTTAGCTATGGACTTGAATTGGCAGATTTTGTGATTGGATCTGATCTTCTTCATCATTCATGGGCAGCGATTTCGATGGTCTACAACGATGAACTATTAATGGTGAAACCCGTGGACCAATCGCCGCGCTTCTCGATTAGATACAGAGTTTATAATCAACCCAATTACACAATTATAGCTTTTGGGTCTTGTAGCAGAGATCATAATCAAGAAGTCTTGATCCCATCACCTATACTTGAACAAAATCACTCTCTATTTGAATTTCTATGCAGCAAAGACAACTCTTTGTTCTCAATTAACAAAGAGGCCATCACCCTTTTTAGCTCTCTCCTTGATGAACTCTCTTACCTCCACAATCAAGTACTTCACTATCTCTTTTTTTTTTTCACAATTTTTCTCTTCTTTTATTTAACAAGTAAAATTTTAATATTGATTTGTGTTATTTGTGTCATTTGTATTATTTGTGAAGTTGAGCAAATCAAGTCCACTGGTTATCACTGGTCACTCCTTAGGAGGATCGGTCGCAACTCTGTACACTCTATGGTTATTAGAGAACATCACACCATCTTCCACCAATCTCCCTCTTTGCATCACATTTGGATCACCTCTTATTGGTGATTTCGGTCTCTTACAAGCCATATCCGATCGACAAACATGGAACCATCGGTTTCTCCACTTAGTCTCCTACTTCGACATCGTTCCTCGTATATTCATCTCACCTAACAATACATCTCTTGTTCTCGATTCGTCTCTCCCAACAAGTGGTTATAAGCCTTTTGGTGCATTCCTCGTGTGTTCTAGTTCGGGTTGTGCTTGTTTAGAGGACTCCGAATCAATTTTGAAATTAATGGAAACAATTGGGGAAGAAACACGAGTCGTTGAATTTGTGGATTATGGAGAGGTCTTGGAACACTTAAAGGGCAGAATCCTATACAGAGGAGATTCAGAGCTTCGGCGGTTGTCATCTTCGCTTCGAGGAGGGATCGTTCTACAACTAAAAGCAATTGGACTTGAAAAAATGAAGGTAGCTTTCTAGTGATCCAAGAGTAAGAATAGGCTTCAATTATGAAATCTTTTATCACTAATTCATCACAATTTACTTGACTTCTCAAAACCCATTGCAGCAACAAAACATCGAAGACGATGCTCTAGTTGTAGCCATGGAGAATCACGAACGAGTGAATTGTTTCGACCTCGAGAGGCGTCTCTCTGATCCAACAAAGAAACTTAATGGAATTAAAGTAAACATGGCCCTTCTAGAGTGGTACAAAAAGGTGTGTAAGGGTGTGGGCATGGGCTATTATGACTGCTACAAAAGCCGACGAACTCAACGAGATATGGACGTTATCAAGTATAAGAACATCCTTACAAACTACTGGAAAGACATGGTTAGTGAAGCTGAGAGAAGGCCTCAAAAGCAAGCGGTCTTTTTTCGGACTCGTTGGCTCTTTGCTGGGACGAATTATAGAAAAATGGTTGAACCTCTCGACATTGCTGACTACTATAAGGTGCATGGTAAGAAGGATTACAACACTCTAGGAAGACAACATCATTATATAATGTTGGAGAGATGGCAAGAAGAGGTGGTGAAAACAGAAGGGGATCAGAAGGTCAGGACCCGAACCATGGAACTTCGTCTAACGGAGGATTCTTGCTTTTGGGCACATGTGGAGGAAGCAATAATCTTAAACAAAATGTTGAAAAACGGAGAAGAAGGGTGTGAGGGAAGAGAAGAATCAAGGAAGAATTTGATGAAGTTTGAAAGTTATGTCATGGGTTTGATAAAGAATTTCGCATTATCTCCGGAGACATTCTTGGAGAAGAGCAGTTTCATGCAATGGTGGAGAGAGTATGAGTTGATTCTTGAACCTGGGTATAGTTCTTTACTTACTGAATTCATGAAGACTAATAGTTATAAACAAAATACTTAAGAAAGGATGTTGAAGTCAATTTTGTACAAATTTTGTTTGAGCTTACTCTTCATCATTCATGGTGACCTATCAATATGAATTTGATAGGTAAAAATTATCTAGTTGATGTACTTTAGAGGTCATCTCGACCTCATTTTTTCTCTAATAAGATTTTAACTTACCCCGTCTCACCAAAGTCAATTTTGTACAAATTTTGTTTAAGCTTACTCTTCATCATTCATGGTGACTTATCAATATGAATTTGATAGGTAAAAATTATCTAATAAGATTTTAACTTACCCTGCCCCCCCCCAAAAAAAAAAAAATAAATAAAAAAATTTCCGGTTGATTTCTATGTTCAAACGAAACACTCAAAATATAATTCATTTGATTAGTATATATATTAGCTTATCATGGGTATCCTCACCCTTTGGGTGAGACTAATCCCATGGTCACATGCACTGCCCCCTCGTAAAGTCTTACGTGCAATTGATTGAGTCGAGGGTCAATTGGACCCTGGAGGGTGACTCCAAGGAATTCATTGCGTCATGCATTTGATAAGTACATAAAAAAATAAATGTTGGGGGAATTTTTTGGTTTCCATATATCTCGAGATTTGTGCGACAAAATCTTTCTCACCTATGTCGTCTTTCTAGTTGCTTAGTAGGGTACCTATTAATTATACTCTGATGGTCAAATCAGCTAAGTATGAGTATTTAGGTGTTACTTCCTACTATGTAGAAATCGGTCGTGGCGAGTGCTAGTGGTGTCACCTCTCCATTATTTATGTTCTTGATTAGTGTTAGTTATGGGAGAAACTTTTGGAGCAATTTTTATCTAGTATTCCAAACTCTCTTCATCTCTACCTTACCTATGGTACTTGCCTCTTATTGATAATAAACTTTGTATGGTAGGTTGTTTCTTTAATGTATGAGGTTATGGAGTTAATTAGTTTCACTTAATTAAGGTGTTAGTTCCTACAATGTAGAATTCAGTTGTGGAGACTGTGAGTGGTTTCAAGTCCCCACTCTCTCTGTTCTTAATGAGTGTTAGTTATAGTAGAAACTTTTGGACTAAGTTCTATGTAGGGGAGAAAGTGTGGGAGGTGGTTTTAGATGTTTAATTTGTTATTTAATTTATTTTTCGAGAATGTTTAGTAGCAGAGATGGATAGACAAATCAGTTTCTCCAATATAATATTGAGAAGAGTCGAGTTAATGTTCAATTTCTTGTTCGTTGTGTGGAAACAGATTTACACAATTCGGCGTAAAGAAGCTTACAAGCTCAAATTACAATATACATATTGCGTCGTGGGCAGGGCAGGGGATGCACTAATAGGGGGTTTAAATGTACTTATAAATGAGAGGTATTTGTCTCTTTTAAATATAAATATATTTGTAAGATTAGATATAAAGAAGAATGTAATAAAATTGGTAAAATTAGAATAAATCAATTATTGCTTTCCATGGTAAAAGGGTGCCTCACGACGATTTGAATCATCGAAGACGAGATGACTTAAACAAGTTAATTCGGTATCAATGTGAGACATATAATATTGCTTAAAACCATGATGAGAAATGCAATCGGTAAGCCTTAGCAATCAACATGGCTCGGCCACTAATGACCTGATTCTAATCGGGTTCAAAATTTTATCCCAAATCTGACCCGTTTAAGGATCACGGTTGAGTCGGGCCAAATAAAAAATACTTGTCCAAGTATTTTCAATAAATAAAATTATAACACAAGTTACTGAGCCAAATCGGACCGAGCCGTTAGACTGACCGATTCTTCCAAGCCCCGAACCCGGCCTGAACAAGAATCGGGCATACCCGGCCCACTCTGGTTACTAAATGGACCCAATCCACATCCATGGTGGACAGGCCAAAATCTGGTCCGTTGATAGCCCTACCTATCAGCCTGATTTTGATGATGTGGTCCCACCACATTGAAAGGCTGAGATGAGAGGGGAAGAGAAACACATGTTTCCTAGGTACGAGATTCATACATTATTGGACCTCAAAAGTTTTCTTCAAGGGATATGTCGACATTAACCCCCCAACCAAAAAATGCCACGTGGTGCATCAATGACCACTGGACTAGAAGTCTAGACCACGACCCTTAATTGAGAAGGCTTTGACCTAGAAACTTTTCTCAAGAATCTTAGCAAGTTGAGTTCTACTTTCCTACTCTTCCACCATGTCTATTAGTAAATCTATATATAATAAGGAGAAATAATGTTAGATTTACAAAGTTTTCAAAGTACTTTATATATATATATGAACTTTTGATATATTTTAATAGTCTTGTATCCAAATCAGTGTCAACTTCATTAAAATGAGGGTAATCTTGTTTTCAAATGTAGAAATTGTTCCAAATTTCAAAATTTGATTTTGATTTTTTCTTATTTTCTCTAACATTTTTCTAATAACTTGTTACAGAGAATTAATGGTTCATCAAGTAGTCCACACTCTTCACCTCATCAATCTTTGTCAGTGAAACCTTTGTTTTTTCTCAATTAGAAACCAAATTATTTCTTAAAACATTAAGTTGTTCTTCTTTGTTGTTTCTTGTAGGTTTAGCTATGGACTTGAATTGGCAGATTTGGTGATTGGGTCTGATCTTGTTCATCGTTCATGGGCTGCGATTTCGAATGTCTACGACGATGACATTGACATTTCTACGGATCGATCATCTCGTTTCTTAGTTAGATACAAAGCTTATGAACAACCCAATTACACAATTATAGCTTTTGGGTCTTGTAGCAGAGATCATCAACAAGAAGTCTTGATCCCATCACCTACACTTGAACAAAATCACAATCTCTTTGAATTCCTATGCAGCAAAGACAACCCTTCGTTCTCTATTAACAAAGAGGCCATCACCCTTTTTAGCTCTCTCTTTGATGAGCTCTCTCACCTCTACAATCAAGTACTCTCTATCTTTCTCTCTTTTTTTTTTTTTTTTTTTAAATAAAAAAAAAGTAAAATTTGAATGTTAATTTGTTAATTTTGTTATTTGTGAAGTTGGGAAAATCAAGTCCAATGATAATCACTGGTCACTCATTAGGAGGATCAATTGCAACTCTATACACACTATGGTTATTAGAGAACATCACACCATCTTCCCCCTATCTCCCTCTTTGCATCACATTTGGATCACCTCTTATTGGTGATTATGGTCTCTTACAAGCCATATCCGATCGACAAACATGGAATCATCAATTTCTCCACTTTGTCTCCTACTTCGACATCGTTCCTCGGTTGTTCATCTCCCCCAACAATCCATCTCTTGTTCACAATTCGTCTATCCGAACAAGTGGTTATAAGCCTTTTGGCACATTTCTATTGTGTTCTCGAGTGGGTTATGCTTGTTTTGAGGACCCGGAATCAATTTTGGAATTAATGGCAACAATTGGGGAAGAAATTGAAAGAACCCGTGGAGTGCAAGACGTTGAATTCGTCGATTATGGAGAGATCTTGGAACACCTAAAGGGCAGAATTGTATACAAAGGAGATCTAGAGATTCCACGTTTGCCATCTTCGCTTCGGGGAGGGCTCGTTCTACAACTTAAAGCAATTGGACTCAAAGTAAGAATGGGCTTCAATTTGATTTTTTTTTTCTTCCACAAATTCACTCTACTTGAATTCTCAAAACCCATTGCAGCAACAGAACATTGAAAATGATGCTCTGGTGGTAGCGATGGAGAATCGTGAACGATCGAATTGTCTCAACAACATGAGGAGCCGTTCCGATTCAGTAAAGAAACTGACTGATATCAAACTAAATATGGCTCTTCTAGAGTGGTACAAGAAGGTATGTAAGGGTGTTGATATGGGCTATTATGATTGTTACAAGAACCGACGGATGCAACGAGACATGGATGTCATCAAATACAAAAACATCCTAACAAACTATTGGAAAGACATTGTAAGAGAAACTGAGAGTAAGCCTAAGAAACAAGGGGTAGGCTTTCGGATCCGTTGGCTCTTTGGGGGAACAAATTATAGAAGAATGGTTGAACCACTTGATATTGCTGACTACTATAAGGTGCATGGTAAGAAGGATTATAAAACTCTAGGAAGACAACATCACTATATAATGTTGGAGAGATGGCAAGAAGAGGTGGAGAAGAAAGAAGAAGGGAAGGCTAGGACCCGAACCACGGCACTTGATCAAACGAAGGATTCTTGCTTTTGGGCTCATGTGGAGGAAGCGAAAATCTTAACCCGAACGTTGAAAAATGGAGAAGGAACAAGTGGGGGAAGAGAAGATTCATTAAGGGAGGATTTGATGAAGTTTGAAAGTTATGTTATGGGTTTGATAAATAATTTCGCGTTATCGCCCGAGACATTCTTGAAGAAGAGTAGCTTCATGCAATGGTGGAGAGATTATGAGTTAATTCTTGAACCTGGGTATAGTTGTGCACTTGTTGAATTCATGAAGACTCATAGTTATAGAGAATATGCTTAAGGGTAGGATATTGTTGGAGTGAATTTTGTATGAACTTACTCTTCACCATTAATGGTGACCTATCAATCTAAAAATAATTGGTCAAAATTAACAAGTTGATTGCTATGGTCAAATTAAACACTCAAATATAATTTCGTGGGTAAATTAGCATTTCATGAGCTGAAAATGAGTTATTTATGATTCCGGCTAACTGTTCCTTTTAATTACCAAAATGTGAATGATCACGTTTTCGTCAAAAAAAAAAAAAAATTCAGAGCAAAATGAATTTGACGGTAGTCACTTTATAAATCTCCAAATTCGTTATCGTTCTTGTAAATTTGTCAAAAGTTGATCACTTTTTGGTAAATACCCCTAATTTCATTTGGTAACTATAGGAAAAGAAAGAAATGTGGGTCCAATTTTTTTTAGATTCCACACCTCAAGTTTTGTGTGATCTTTTTGACTTTCTTTGTCATTCTCTTAGAATCTGATTCTTGCCTATAATCCAATTCTAGAATTCTCCCATACTTAAAAATTAAAAATGGGGTGAGCCTCATCTCTTAATATTTTGAATTTTGAATTTTAATTTTTTTTATAAATATTTTGTCTCACAACTATTAAAAAAAAAGGGTGGCAAAGGGACATTCTGAATTTAGATCTTGAAGTTTTCTAGAAAATAAGACGAGCGAGGCTGTAAGAGAGGTCGTTCAATACATTTCCTTTTAATAAATTCCTTTACCTTCGGCACAAGGCAACAAAAATGTAGTTTCTAAGTTGTATCCCTTATCCCTTATCCCGTCCTTGTCGTGTCCAAGTGGAGACCATGGACACCATGGGAGAAGGGAATGGGAAAGCGATACGACTTCAAAGTCATATTTTCTTGTCAAACACTCTTAGTACACAAAATTTAATAACTTAAAAAAATATATTTTTTATTATTTTTCAACATATTTTAAATAAACATTTGAGGTCACCATCCATGAATAATAAAAAAGAAAAAACACTTTCCTTACTAGCTTAGTAAGATTTCAAATCTTACTAAGGGTTGTTGGGTCACATGAATTACCACATTGGCAAACCAACGCCATAGAAATTAGTAAGATTTGAAATCTAACTAAGGGTCATGGGGTCACATGAATTACCACATTGGCAGCCCAACACCATAGCTTCTCGATTTCATGGAAAAACATGAAAATAAATGTTTACCAAACTCCCAAATTTAAAATTAAAATTAAACTATGAAAAATAACTTTTTTTCTCGAAGTCGTAAATATTTTGTCCTCTATATCCTTGTGACATCACATTATGTTTTTTGATGCCACAATACCTTACAACCCTTATTAAGATTTGAAAATACTAAAAATGGATTTTAAAAAAAAAATACTGTTTTTAAAATTTAATCTAAATCATAAATATGTTCACATGGCTCAAATGAGAACCTCAATTTACATTCTATATGTTTTCCTATATGATCCTTTGAGTAATGATCCATAATAGTGTCCCATTCTTATAACAAGATATGGTGTTTATGTGACACATTTTTATTAGAGTTCAAACACACTGGGCCATGTGCATGACTGGATTAAGAGTCCTAGGTGTTTTTAAATTCCAACAAAAATGTGCCACATAGACACCATATCTATATTATAAGAATGGCATATCGTTCCTGTTCTAGATCCTAACTCTAATCCTTTTTCTTTATACATACTATTTATTTAAAGGGCTTGCAATTTAAAAATTAATTAAAGGGTGATTATGGAAACTAACCAACATGATCCATGATTGTGCGATTTCAAATTTATAGATTTTTCACCAAAATGACCCCAATTATATTAGGTTTGAGTATTAAGATGAGAGCATTTTTGAAATCCAAATTTTGATGTGAGCTACTTTCTACTCCACCTTCTCTCATTATAATAGTAAAGGTATTATTAATAATTGAATAATACTCAAGTGACCTCCAAATTGTACTACATATAAGACATCCTTATAAGAAAGTGTGTAAGAACCATAAATGTTTTCATCAAGATATGAGTAAAAAATATCTAGGATTCCTATATACTTTCATGTCAAGATGTGCGATATGAGGTACAATCTTGAGGTCACTTCTGCACGACTCTTAATAATTTATTCTATATTATAAATCTAAGATAATCAAATTGTAAAACAAGTTTGACACATGAGAATTGGACCATAATCAAATGTGTAATGATTTTCTGACACCCCCCTCTGACACATGCCCCCATCACAAAATCGTAGATTAGTTGCCTCAGGATATGTATTAGGGGTGCAACTTAATTCGGTCCAAACTGAGAACCGAACCAATCTGTGAATTTTAGATTGGGTTGGTTTGATTTTAATTACATGCGGTTCGATTTCAGGTTAAAGAAAATAAGAACCGATGGGTTTGGTTCGATTTTCGATTCAGGGTTGGTAAATTACCGAACCAAATCAAAAATCGATATTATATATATATATATAAATAAAAGGTAATTTTTTTAAAAAAAATCCAAACCCTCCTCTTCGTCTCTTATCTTTGCGGCTGCGATTGCAACTTGCGCTGCCACCAACTACCACCGGTTGCAATTGTCTCTCTCTCTCTTGTTGTTTTTGCGGTTGCGATGATGTGACTTACAACCTACAGCTGCCACTGACAGAAACCAGCACATCTCCCTCCCCCCCCTCTCTCTCTTTCTCTCTCTCTCTCGTTGTTTTTGTGGCTATGATGGTGTGACCTGCAACCTGCGGCTGCCACCGACAACAATCGGCACATCTCTCTCTCTCTCTCTCTCTCTTCGATTGGGACCTGCGATTCGCAACATGCGGCCTGTGATATACAACCTACGACAGGTTTTAGTTTGGTTTTTATTTATTTTTTATTTTTTATGCATTCTTTAGTTGTGCTGATCTTTAGTGATTATAGGGTTTTGACTCGAAGAATTGGGGATCAATTTCGTGTAGAATTCGAATGATCTCTCTCTCTCTCTTTTGACAATCCCATCGAATCAATTCGAATTAAGGTCGGTTCTGGTTGGTTCGATTCTAGACCCAGTCGGTTCGATTCTGGTTCTCATATAATAGAGTCGATTTTGGTCGGTTCGATTTTGATTTTGCTCTAAATGGAATCAAGTTGCACCCCTAATATGTATAATCATAAATCTTTTTTTTTTTTTTTCTTTTCTTTTTATTGCGAGGCAATTGCTCTAGGATTTTGTGATTGGGACATCATATTACCACGACTCTAATGAAATTCACTTTTATAACATATAATTGTCAAACTGTTTGACTTTTGGTGATACTAAATTAAGAGTTCACTAGTTGCATGTGCGCCACGTGTCCAGGTGACCAATCACACTGACTTTTTACCTCCAAAAATAACCCATCTCCCCCCTCAAACCCCTCCCCTTCACAAACATTCCCCAACCATCTCCCACCCTTGTGTCTTCTTCTCACAAATTTTCCTCAAAGAAAGAGATCCTGCTTCCTCTCTCCTCCTACCCTTCTGAGGAAGCAGGTCTCTCTCTCTCTCTCCACCATGGAATTACCAGTACTTCTCATTCTTCTCTTCACCTCCTGTGTTACCTTCACTCCTTCACAATCAAAACTCACCACAACCTACTACTCCAAATCATGTCCAACGATGGAACAAATCGTACGAGACGCCGTAACCAACAAACAAATCAACAACCCCACCACTGCGGCTGCTACCCTCCGTCTCTTTGTCCATGATTGCATGGTCGAGGGCTGTGATGGCTCCATCCTTATAAGCTCCAACAGCTTCAACAAAGCCGAGCGTGATGCCGACCTCAACCTATCCCTTGGTGGAGACGCCTTTGATCTCGTAGTCCGTGCCAAGACCGCTCTCGAGCTTACATGCCCAGGCATCGTCTCATGCGCTGACATCCTTGCTCTTGCCACTCGTGATCTCGTCATTATGGTACTAATATAGAATATTAAAAATATATATATCAATGAGATCATCCTTATAAAAAACAACCCATTCCAAAACTTCTAAACCCATGAAAAGTTATTACAAACTAAGGGTAAAAATTGCCAATCCACAATTCTTTAACTTATAAATTAGGGTTAAAATTTTTAGACTAGGCAGATTTTTTTTTTGCTAGATGATTTTCTTATCATAAAGATCATACTCAAAAAATAAGCCATTCTCACTTTTAACCTATATAGGACAAAATACTTGATCTATAAGTTTGTCTACGGAACCGACTATATATATATATATATATATATATATTATATATATATATATATATATGGGTCCCGTTCAGCAAGAAACATTTTGGCAAAACATTTTTCAAAACATGGGTTAGAGGTCTTGTAATGGGTTGATTTTTGGTGATGATGATCACTACGGTGAAGAGATCATCCTCACCAAAAATCAGCCCATTCCAAGACTTTTAGTCCCAGTTTACAAGTTGAAAAATCGTGGACCGTCCATTTTTTGTAGAGATCATCCTCACCAAAAATCAGCCCATTCCAAAACCTCTAACCCATGTTTTGAAAAATGTTTTGCCAAAATGTTTGTTGCTGAACATTTCCCTATATGTATATATATAGGGAGTGGTTCGGTAGCCCTAAAGTTTGCCAAATTTGGTGTCAAACATTTTTTTATAAATCACTTTTGATGGGGTTAGAAGTTTTGAAATAGGATGATTTTTTATGAGGATGATCTCTACGGTGAAGAGATCATCCTAAAAAAAAATCAGCTCATTTTGAAACTTCTAACCCTAGTTTACAAGTTGAAGAATCGTGGATCGTCCAATTCTTGTAAATCACTTTTGATGGGGTTAGAAGTTTTGAAATAGGCTGATTTTTTATGAGGATGATCTCTACGGTGAAGAGATCATCCTCACAAAAAATCAGCTCATTTTGAAACTTCTAACCCTAGTTTACAAGTTGAAGAATCGTGGATCGTCCAATTTTTGTAATTCACTTTTGATGGGGTTAGAAGTTTTGGAATAGGCTGATTTTTGATTAGGATGATCTCCTCATCATAGAGATCATCCTCACAAAAAATCAGCTCATTCCAAAGCTTCTAACCCATATTCTGAAAAATGTTTGACACCAAACTTGACAAACTTTAGGGCTGCTCAACCGTCCCCATACATATATATATATATTACCTAACATGCATTGCCTTATGTCATTCATATAGCATATCTCATCACATACCTTCAAGATTTAGATGAGCATCAAGTAAAGCAATTTTTTTTTTTTTGGTATATTACCTAGATTAGATTGATGAGGTGACCCACTTTCTATATTGGTAGATTTTTTTTTTTTGGTCTATAAACTCTATAGGTATAATAGAATTTCAAAACAATTAGATTCTTCTTGATAGAATTTATATATATATATTTGCTAAGTCTTGTAGAATATATATATTGAAATGAGTTACCAAGAGAGAGATTGTGTTCACCTATGAGATTAGATTAAATACAGAAATACAATAAATTATAATTATCCTAAATATTTAATATAATCGCAATATAAGATAATGAATTTCGTGTATCACAATACATGCACGTTTGTGAGCTCGGATCCCTAGCTCTAGAGATATATGGGATGAAAATCAATCAAGAAGTATTATTAGATTAGGGGGAATACAAGATTTAAGTAACTGGGCTAAGCCTTATGTCCATGGATCATAGATGAGAAAGTTTTACTGTTATTAACAATAATTACAACCCTACCTTATATAACCATAGGTTTTCCAATCCAAAATTTAAAATGTCATATTATACTCAACTCTCCTGAAATCCAAAATGCCATATCTTTGGCCTTACATCAAATACCCCTATTAGAGTTTTGTTACGTCTGGGTTTCTACTTCATATTTCCTAGGCAAACTCTGCTTCGTCCAATCAAGGTAATCAAGGCCCACAAATTTTAGAAATCAAATTTGATGGTTTAGGACTGTTGAAATTTTGATGTTCCCCATATTCGATGTCTTAGCCATTGAAAAAAAAGATTGACAATGAAAAATTCGACGCTTTGGTCCATTGAATTTTATGAATTCAACGGCCTTGGGCTGTCGTATATGGATTTTTTTTTCTCCTGTTGTGCCCAAGCTAGGTATTTGATAATAATACCCGGTGAAACTTTAATTTTAAGACATCTAACCCCACAACCGTATTATATTGCATCATAGTTTAATACTAGAATATTTCTATAGGTTGGAGGTCCATTTTACAAAGTCCGATTAGGCCGTAAGGATGGATTCATCTCTCAAGCTTCTCGTGTGGAGGGAAACCTCCCTAAAACTACAATGCAGCTAAGCGAGGTCATATCGATCTTCGAATCAAAAGGGTTTACTATACAAGAGATGGTGGCTTTACTGGGTGGACACACCATTGGATTCTCTCATTGTTCGGAGTTCGCGAATAGGATCTACAATTACACAGCATCTTCTTCAAAGATCGATCCATCGTTAAATCCTGAGTTCGCTGCGGGATTGAGAAAGGCATGCGCGAACTACAATTCGGATTCGGGTATGGCGGCATTCAATGATGTGATGACTCCAAGCAAATTCGACAACATGTATTATCAGAATCTCCAAAGAGGGATGGGTTTGTTGGCAACCGATCAATTCTTGAATAGTGATCCAAGGACTAAGGCTTACGTAGACTTGTACGCCGCGAATCAGGCTGCTTTCTTTCAGGCATTTTCTCATGCAATGGAGAAATTTAGTGTTCTTGGGGTAAAGAAAGGACATAAAGGAGAGGTTAGGCACAGATGTGATTCTTTCAATGGTCTTAGCTCTTAAAACACAAATGAGATGGTCAAGATGATGAACAATTTCGATAGTAGATTATTTGTTCTTGATGAGTGTTTGTTTGTTTAATATTTATGTGTATGTTTATCTATTTATGAAAGTAATCGTAACTTTATTGAAATATTTTTATACTTCTTTTTGATCATTGGGCTGTATCTGATAATTGGTTTGGACTTTGGATTGTTTGTGGAATTAATGCAACAAAATAATATGCTCTTAGTTAGGATGACAATAATCCGAAATATACCTGATGTTCGAATCGGTTTGATCTGAAAAATATGAAAAATTGGATTTTCGGATCAATCCGCTTTGAAAAAAATTCGACATTAATATATTTTAATACATTTTTTATTATTCTTAATTTTATATAAATACATATTGATAATACATTTTAGTCTTTTTTATTTTTCTCTATATTTGTATTTAGAAAGTAGATTTTTTTTAAAAATTTTTATGATTTTATATTTTTTGAACATTGATAATTTAAAAATAAGGCATGTGTTCGATTTTGATTTAAGGATGAAATGAAACAAATTAGATTCGGTTCACATATTCATTAATTAGATATATGAGTGGTACTGATCTGGTACCAAATCGATCCGTTGATAGCCCTACTCTAAGTCTAACATATGGAGGTCATTAGTTTGATATTTTGTATATAGGTCTATCTAGAGGTAAATGAACATTCAAGGGTTAAGTGGGCCCAGAATAGAGTTCCATGTGGCATGTCAAAGGATGATGAGTATAATTGCCATTTAACTCCAATATGTATAAGATCAGAACGCTTTCATTGATTCGTTAAAAGTTCAAGGAGGCAAATCAAATTATTTTAAACTAGTAGGTGGCATGTGCAAATGGGCATTATTACAATTTTTTTTTAAAAAGATTTATGCATGATTTAATTTTTAATAATCATTTTAAAAAATTTGAATAGATAATCGAATTTTATTTCATCTTTTTATTATTTAATATAATTTAAAGAATTTTTTTTTTTTTTTTTTTGTAATTTAAATATTAACTTAAGGTGACTCATATGAGACAAGTTAATTTGGACTAGTCGACTTGGTCTCCTAGAGATCAGTACTATGATCCTAGGGATACATCATTTTAGGAATCCCTAACATCTTCTACAATTTGATAGATGGGGAAACTCAGGGTGGAACTAGTAAGGCCCCTAGTGAGGGCAATTGCCCCCACCCCTATATTTTCAACTAATTACATGTCCCATTTCTTTCGCCCCCTCCCCATTTTTCAATTTTTTGTTGATGACATTGCCTCTTGATCAGGCCTTCTCATATATTAATTTGAAATGACCTAAATATCATTTTCTTCAATTTCTAACCAAAAATCTCTGAATTTCTTTCAACTATTCATCTTCAAGTTTTTCAACTATACAACTAATTGTAGTTTGCCCCTACTACAAGAAAATCTTGTTCCGCCCCTGGAGAACCTCAACCATTGGTTGTGGGTAATATTTTCTTATTTATATGTGTAAATTACCATTTAATGAGCTAAATTTGACGAATTTACAATTCTGGTTAATTGTTCATTTTAATTACCAAAATGTGAAACATAAGAAATCACAGGTTTAACATGACAAACACGCTTGTTTTTTTCTTGTTGGTTTGTATAATGACAATCTGGTTAAAAGTAGTGAAACTTGTGAGATAGTCACTTGAAACCTGGGAGGTTGTCACTTTAAACCTATAAAATTGTCACTTTAGGACTTCTGATATCGTTATCGTTCATGTTTTGGTAATTAAAATGAATAGTGAGCCAGAATCGTAAATTCATCAAAAGTTGGTCACATTTTCGTAAATATCTATATTTTTATTGTAAAAAAATAATTCTATTTTTTTGGGTGATTTAGACATACCCCCCTATGTTTTGCTGAAAATTAGAGATATGTTTTGAAAATGATGACATGCATCCCTTGACCTCAGTCTTTTAAACAGACTAAGGGGAAAAGACTCAAATGCCCTCATATTTAATATCTAGTCAAAAATTCATAATTTTTTATTTAAAAATCAACCATCTTCAATCTTTATGTTTAAAAAAATTTAACCTTCATTATATATCTTAAGATTGTATTTACTTTAAGCCTTCAACATTCAAATCTCAAGGAAAGATACAATTTTTGAGAAAGTATAAAATGATGAAATTTTGGATAGAAAAGTCTATGATGTTTTACAAAAGGAGATAAAAAATGACGAATGAAAATAAGGTTGAATATGTTAAAATTATCTTGAAAGTCGAAGATGATTAGATTTGAAGAACAATCTGGATTTTTGGCTATAGATTAAAGTTTAGGGCATTTGAGTCTTTCCCCTTTAGTCTATTCAGGAGATTGAGATCAAGGGATGCATGCATCAATCCCAAAATATAATATTCAACAAAACATAGGGGGTATGTCTAAATCACCCTTTTTTTAGTCGTGATAATCTAATTACCTCACGTCGCATACTCAATCGACTCCCCTAAAGTGACATGTGCGAAAATAGTAGATCTATACCCCTCGGGATACACAGTTGCACATTCCCATAAAAGTGTAGTTGTGTATCGCGAGGAGTACAAATCTATGGTTCTAGCACATGTCGCTATGTGGCTAGTCAGATTATCACGATCCTTTTAACAAATAAATAAATAAATTCATGGAGACATGCATAATATGCAATATTAACAAGGGAGCTAATCAAAAGAAGTTCCATACGATATATATCTGTATAATGAAGAGGAGGGGCCCACTTTGAACATCTTAAAATTGGAAAAGAAAACTGATCCAGCCTGAAACACTAAGAAAATACATTCTTAATAAAACAAACTTACCAACTAAATAAAAAAATCATTATTATGTGATCTTCCATGATTTTGGTCAGGCCTTCACATGATTTGTTGATCCTCAGATCGACGGCCCACAACCCATCATCAATCTGTAAAGTAGATTTCTAAAGAGGGTTTTGAAAGTTGTAAGTGGTTAACAACAACTCTGTCAATTATGATTGATAGTATATGGAAATTTGGATATTTTTTTAAAATATTTTTTTTTTAATGTGGGGTTCAAATAATTGAAATTCGTGGAAATAAAGTGAGATTTGATTCGTCACTTTTATGAAGCTCATGCCCTTGTGCTTCGTCGGGACTTGGTATCGTGCATTATGCATCACATCTCATAACAAACGCCCAAGTTTTCACCCACAAATTTCCAAAATGCCACCTGAAGGTGTCCACACATCATTTTACATTTTTTTTTAATAATTAATTGAATTTTTGGGTGTCAATGGGTATCCGAACGGAACTAAAATCAAAATAAAAACCTCTTATCTGATTCCTTTTTTATTGGAATTGATTGAATTAGGTCTAATATGGAGTTAAATCGATAAAAATCAAAATCATTAGACTCTATCTGATGACTATTCACGGGTACCCAAAACTGATTTATTTTTTATATTTTACATGATTTAAAATTTTTCTATATTTTAAAATTAACTTGTATTATATAAAATTCTTCAATTTTTCATATAAACTAAATACTGAAGTTTAAAATGGCTCATCTTTTCTTAGAATTTATTACTTGTAAAAAAGATGAATTTTAATTTTTGAAAAAAAAATCATTAAATCATACTTTTAGTGGAACAAATATAATTAAGTTGATACTTCATAGATAATTTGTTATTTTTAAAAGGAATTTTTTTTTTATTATTATAATGATTTCAAAATATTTTTTTTCTCATTCGATTTTTGAGAATCGTAATTGAAGGGTACTCGTGATTATTGGTGATTCCCATTCCACTTATTTTAGAATCGGAATTGGAATCAACAAAAATCAATACTGATAAAATATAATGGTTATGATTATAATTTTCTTTGGAACCGACCCATTAATACCATGGTTTCAAAATTCGTCCAAGACTGAGACGTGTCGCTTGAATTGCTCGATATCAGGCATGGACGAGATAGATAAGTTAGTTTTTCGAACAAAATTTAAAATCCCACATTCATTTTTCTACGAGACATCTGAAACATATTGGAAAACTTGTTCGAAACGACTTGGTATCTAGCATGGCAAGATGAGCAAGTTTTAAAATCATGGGTGACACTCCTACTCCTACAATTTATAATTCAAATCACTCCTACAATTTATAACAATTGTTGGTGCTTGTTAAGATTGTGACTTCTTGGACTTGTTTAAGTCCTAGCCTAAACCTAAAGAGACGGATTTTACCTTAGACCAGCCCATTACCTCTATGAGACTTAAGTTGACTAAGTTCTAACTCAAATCTAGCAGGTTTGAGTTGAACTCGAATTGAGTTTAGGTGGAATAAAGATCAGATTAACGTGTTCAATTGACACCCCCAATGCATGGGAGGTGTCAATGGGTCAATTTTGATTCAATTCTAAAAAGAATTGAAATCATTAAATTTTATTGATTCAACTTTCAAATATATGGAATCAGAATCACAATCATAAAAAAAATTCCTTAAACGATTTTGATTCTAGATTCCAATTAATTTTATCGATTTGATTATAAGAGATCCAAATCTAATAAAAAAAAATTTAGAATCAGGGTTTTCGGTTCGGGTTAAATGGGTACCCATTGAAACCCTAAATTATTGGGACTTACTTCCATGGCTCAAAGTTGATGTTACATTGATTAATATTGGCCATACTTACAGAAGGGTAGTTCTGAGAGAAGAAAAGCTGGTTTTCGTAAATAAATGGCAAAAGCATGGTCAATTCTTTTTGTAAGTTCTTCTGTTTCTAGCGAATCAAATTCCAGCATAAAAAAGACATCATCATCGCTTCAAGCCTCCAACTCTCTCTCTCTCAGCTTCAGCAACTTTAACTGCTCTTCATCAACAATGGAAAATTTGGGAATTTTCATTAAATTACTGAAGAATTTAAGGATAACTGTTCAAGCTCTGATCAGAGCTAGTAAATTTTGAAGATTGGGAGAGTTGCAGAGATGGGTAATGGTGGAAAGAACAGGTGGAGAATCACATTCTACCGTTCTCAATCTGCTTTAAAACCCAAAATCAAGAATCCACCAAAGGAATTCCTTTGTCCAATTTCTGGATCGTTAATGGTGGATCCAGTAATCGTTGCTTCAGGTCAAACCCTAGAGCGTAACTGTGTTCAAGTTTGTAAAAATTTAGGGTTTACACCGATCCTCTCTGATAGTTCAAAACCTGATTTCTCTACTATAATCCCAAATATCGCCATCAAATCAATGATCCTCAACTGGTGCGATTGTTACAGTCTCGATCGTCCAAAACCCCTTGAATTTGGTGTCATAGAGAAGATCGTCCATACATTAATGGAGTCTCAACAAGCAAAGATTGTGGTTTCGGAGAAAGAGCTACTTAAAGCAGTAACAAAGTACTCGTTCGCAGTCAATGAGTTGAATCGTCAGTCTCCGATTCATTGTGACTCGAGCTCGGACGAATCGGTGACGATTTCTTCATCTTCATCCGAGATCGTTGCAGAAGAAACCCTAAACTCTAATTCTCTTTTACAAGAGGAAGAAGAGATCTTCGTTAAGCTCAAGAGTTCTCAAGTATCGGATCAAGAAGAAGCCGTGACGACATTAAGAAACATCACGAGAACCAATCAAGAGATCAGGATTCCTCTCTGTACTCCTCGATTACTCTCAGCCGTTCGATCTCTGTTAATCTCTCGATACTCTTCTATCCAGATTAACTCTGTTGCAGCTTTGGTTAATCTCTCATTGGAGAACGTTAACAAGGTGAAGATCGTACGGTCCAGATTTGTTCCAACATTGATCGAAGTGTTAAAGAGAGGATACCCTGAAGCGCAGGAGCACGCAGTCTCGGTGCTCTTCAGCTTAGCTCTTGAAGATGAGAACAAAACAGTGATTGGAGTGTTAGGCGCATTGCCTCCTCTCCTTAACTCGCTCAGGTCTGAGAGTGAGCGAGTTAGGAGTGACTCGGTACTCGCTCTGTATCATCTCTCACTCGTTCAGAGTAACCGATCCAAACTCGTGAAACTCGGAGCAATTCCGAGTCTATTAGGTATGACGAAGAGAAGGGATGTGGGTGAGAGGGTTTTGCAAATTTTGTGTAATGTGGCTGTTGGTAGTAAGGGTGGGCGTGCAGCGATGCTTGATGCAGGTGCGGTTAAGTGTTTTGTTGAGTTGTTAAGTGGGAGTGAGTCTGACTCGGAGGTAACACGGGCGAGTTGTGTTGAAGCGTTGTATGAGCTAAGTTGTGGGACTTTGAGGTTTAAAGGGTTGGCAAAGGAGTCCGGAGCGGTGGAGGTGTTGAGAGAGGTTGCGGAGAGAGGGAGCGAGCGAGAGCGGACGAGGGAGAAGGCGAAGAAGATTTTAGAGATGATGAGGGGGAGAGCGAGAGGTGGACAAGAGGAAGAGGAGGTGGTGGTGGTGGATTGGGAGAGTTTGTTGGACTCGGGGGTATTGAGTCGGAATCGTTATCAACTCGATGGTGAGAAGAAAAACTCGTAAGATTTGGTTTTCGGGTTTTGAGATACATTTGTAATTATGGTTGGTTTTGTGAGGGTGTATAGTTCTTCTAGGGAGTGGATCCTCTCTGTAGTTCTTTTTCCCTATAACCCCATGTAGTGGATATTGACGATTGAAGGAGCGTCACATTACAAAGACACAAATCCGTTCATTAAAAAATGAAAGTTCTGAAACTATTCATTTACAAATCATTAGATCAATCTCAAATTTTGACGATCCTCTTAATTAACCATTTAACAAATCTGAAAATCACCAAATGATAGGTAACACATGATCCTTGCCATGTAGGTACAAAGTCAAATTGTTACGACTTGTCTTCGGTATAATTATTATTGGGATATGTATTATTGAGACATGCATGAAATCCCAATCGTTGGATTTTGCATTTACTGATCCATAGATACGTGATATTCTCAGGAATACATCTTTTATCCTATCATTGGATTTTGCTTTTACACATGGCAGATGAGCGAATACTTAACACCTTTTCCTATAGTTCCTTATAGCACTTTTACATAATTTTATTTATTATTATTATTATTATTATTACTATGGGGTGTGGACCTGTAGACCCGACCAGCAAGAGCTAGGTAACTAATTTCTTATAACAGCATATCTTGCCAAAAAACCCTTGAATACATGTAATACCCTCATAAACCACACATATGCCATCTAAGCCAAGAATGTCTTAGTAAATGTGACATCAAAATCCCTTCTTTAAAAATTGAGAAATTTAGTGACCATCCATTTTCAAAACCTTGGATGATGTTAAAACATGTTTATTTTATTTTATTTTTTTAAATCTGACTCTAGACATTTTTAATTTTTAATTTTTAATTTTTTATATTATATAAGTTAAATTTTATTAAAAGAAAGATAAGAAGTCCTCATAGAAAAGAAAAAAAAGGAAAACAAAAAGACAAAACCACTACTTTCTAGTAACAATTTCCCATCTTAAGACAAAGTCTTAAAATAAGGAAAAAAAAAAAAAATCCTAAATTCCTTGAATTGCTTGGATCAATAGAACAACAAATTGAGGATACTTATCTCTTGCGAAGTGTTTTCCTTCCTTGCAAATGTGCGTATATTCCTCTCTTTTCATAAACCTCAACAAATAACAAATGACGTTAAATTCTACAAAATCCTCAACCCGTCAAAAAGATAATGAACCCTCCAACCACACAAAAGAGAAATATTCGAGCTGAGGTTATAATTTTTTTTCAAGGTGATCCTCTCTCTAATGTGAAAAGAGTGTTGGAAGGAAAAAGTGGTACAGAGAATTGGCTTCCCATAGTGAAGTAGCTACCAAACTTAAGAGATATAAATTATTTGACAAGGTCAAAAATTGAAGGAGGCAATTTAATTATTTTTTAAATCAAGGGAGGCATGTCAAATATCCCTCATTATTCAAGGTGTTGACTCAAAAAAAACCCCATCATCTTCTATAAAAGCGCACACCACCAAAATTATCTTCTATAAGAATCTCTAAATGAGAGATAATTTAATAGTAGTATTATTAGACTTTATGGTTGTAATAATAATTTAAAACCAAGCACCTATATTCCTATGCTTTACACCTTAAAAAGGAGAATTCACCTTTTATAAACTCATATTGTGTGCTTTTTACCTCTTTTGTGGTGTAGCCCATAGTTTTAGAACTCATTGAGTTGACTCAATTTGTTTGAGTTGACTTGCCTCCAAAACTCGGTGGACTCAACTTGTCAAGTCCACTCAAGAAATTGATGATAAACTCATCAACTCTGCCAAGTCAATTTAAGAAATGCACTGAATAAAGTTGATTGAGTTTTGCTACTATATTTAATATTTTTGTGAAGAAGAAAAATAAAAATATTATAATTTATTTTAAATTTTAAAATATAAAAAAATTATTTTTGAGAATTTATAAATTTAATATATTTTTATTTGACTCGTTCAACTCAACCCATGAGTCAAATTTTAAAAACTATGTCCGAGTTCGAAGAGATGAAGTAGCTCTAATCTTTGCTCGGTGCATGCTTAGATTGTAAATTAATGAATCGTGACTAGACAAGTAAAACTTGTTAATTTTCCTCTCGTCTTACAAATTTGATCGTCGAAGTGTAATTGAAAAATGCCCCCCCAGTGACATAGAGACTGAGGAGATTACAAAAGACGTGAACTTGACAATTCATGGTACATATCGAGAGGGGTTTGGAAACCTTAAATTTCCTCCATGAAGGTACAATGTATTAAATAGTTGTAGTCACCTTATAAACTCTGCTTTGCAACCCAATTGAGGAAACCTAGGAATAGGGGAGGATCAAGAGAATTTCACTTGCAGAAGCCGAACTAATAATATGAAAATGAAATTAGAAAAATTATAAATAATAATGCATATACTTTGTTGTAATAGAAGTCTTATTATACATTTACCCATGAAAATAATTTCAGATTTTATAATAATTTGATATTTTTAAATTAAAAAAAACTGATAATTGCCTTTCTTTTCTGTTTTATTTAACGTATGAATTGTGATAATATAACGTCCCTCTCTCACATACACCCCGGCCACAGAACCATGGATCATTTACCTCAGGATATACAAGAAAAATTATGATTCTACATATCCCGAGGCAAAGGATCTACGGTTCTGTGATGGGGATGTAGGGCGATGTATGTGAGAGGGGGGCATCAGAAAATCATTAATCTTAATGCATAGTTGTAAGAGGGCCCCACATGAAGGAATTTGATCTAAATTTTGTGTTCTCAAAGATACCTAACTTAAAATAAATTATATTGTAAAATTTATAATTTTATTCATCTATTTTGTTGATGGCAATGTTTGAACTCAAGACCTATTGAGTGTTGTTTGTAAAGTGTAGAGATTTCCTTAACTGAGAAGAAGAATCTTTAAAAAAAGGAGAAAATATAATTTCCTACAACTCAAATTCTCGTAAAAAGTGGAAAAAATAAAATGAGTACAAACCCTAACAATTACACTCTCATGCCATTTAGGCCAAAATAACTTATATTTTGAAAGAACCATCAAATTAGCGAGTAAAGTGGACTCAACTCGATGCATTTTAAAATTATGATTCTCTATGTAGTTCCATCTGTCTAAGTGAACCGTTGGATCTAACTATCGTCCATGTATGATCCATACTAGATCTGACCAACTATCATTAAAGTGGGACAACATCGTACACTTTGTGGTTGATAAATTTAGAGATATGGCCACTTTTGGGCTCTAATTTTCAAACTCCATGTTTTCATCTTTATTTCAATGAAGAATGGGAGGCTTCAAATAACAAAGTATGTTTTGTTTTTCACCTCCTTTTGTCATTCTCTCCTAAAGAAGGCATCCACTAAAACTTCAAAAGTGTCTCCTAACATTTGCTTTGCTTTGCTTTTGCCATCGAAATTAGTGTTTGAAAGTTGACAATGGTATTGGATTCTCTATATCCTCTATGATTTTAATCTCGGTCTCATTCATCAATGATACGGATTCACATTGTGTTTCAACATTCACATCATCTCGTGAGGTAAACGAGATGTCTCAGATGATATTTTGAAAATTTCAACTGAGTCAATGGGATTTTGTAGATTTTAATTAAAATAATAATAATTATTTAATTTTAAATATTTATTATCTCAATAAAACAGGATTTTATTACCACACATTTATTAATTTATCTTATTTTATTAAAAAATTATAACTATTTTGATTTAAATATGTGTTAATCAATCAATATAAACCGAGTTTAATGGACTATCTCGTCCTCCATCTTCCATGGATGAGACGAGACATCAAACAGAGTTTTGAAACCATGATACCCTCCTCTCTTTTCTTCTCATGTTGTTGGGGTTTTTACTCTAGACCGAATTTTTAAACTTTATTGTCTTTCTTTGTGAACTTTTAATCAAAGATGTTTTTTTAACTCGAGTAAAAAGACCAACCTACCCCAAACGAAGCATCTTAGATAACGTTGATGCTGTGATATTACTTTAAAAACCAATTGTTCGTCACCAAATAATCAATCTTTTTGATCGACATTTATTTATTTTTTTCTTATTGTGGGTATCCCCATATTTCGTGTGGACTGATGCCATGGTCACATGCACCGCTCCCTCAAAAAGTCCTGAGTGCAACTGATTGAGTCAAGAGTCAACCAGACCGTTGAGGGTGGCCCCAAGGAATTCATAGCTTCGTGGGTTTCAAACACTTGACCTACCCTTCCTGCGGAACTTATCAAGGCTTGGTTTGTGAATAAGCCATGAAATGAAACAGCCCTTCGATGGAAACTATATTGATGGTGGGGGGGTGATAACGAGCAAATATTGGAGATGGTAGGGTAGGGCTGATGACGGGCAGACTATTGGGAGTTGGGGGTAAGGGGAGGACATCGGTCCAGGAGACAACTATTACGCGCCTACCCAGATCAAAACTAAACTAGTTGATTCTCGTTTATCGGCTAGTCGGGGACCTTAACATCATCTGCTGAGATCTCCAGATCCCAAGTGGGTCCTCACATTATTAGTGATTAGCAGCCAACATTAACTACTTGGAAGGTCAAATCATTTGCTTGATAATCATGTATTTTTAACAACATTTGGTGTTTTGATATTGGACACCATTGTTTCCCCCATTCTCTTCCTTGTATAACCTTACGTAGTTGGTACCCAAAAAAAAGTGAAAACTTGGATAAAATTCAAGACCTGGACTGTGATTAGGATATAAACATACATACAAGTAGGAATCATTCAAGTGCATTTAATACAACATGTGGTCACATATTTGTTGTTGATTCCCTGATTTCATCCAAGGAGATGGCCTGCGTGGCAAAAAAAAAAAAAAGTGAGATCATGAACCAATAGCAACAACAGTACTAAGTAGTGATCAAACAAGTACATAACGATGAGCTTCATGTTTTGCAGCACTCTCCCATTGCCTTAATATCATAGTAACAAAAAAAACAGTTTTTTTTCAAAGGCCCGTTTAAAACATGTTCTGAAACTTCAACGATTAAAACAATAAAAAAAAAACTCGTATGTTTCAACACAAAAAAACATGTTCTTACTGTTCTTTTTTTTTTTTTTTAATGTTTTAAACACGTCTTTTGCATTTTAAACATGTGTTTTTAAAATAATAAAACCCCATTTTTTATAAGCCTATGATTTATTTCTATACCCTTATGGTTGTTGATTAATATGAGATTTGATAATAATGTCTTGATGTTATGATTTTAAAAAAATTTCAATAGTGTCTTATTTTGCTCAAAAGATTCGTTGATGGTTAAACTTTTTTCTAGCATCACAGAATACCTAATTATGTGTGTAAACATGTTATCATGCATAGATATTCAGAAGTGTTTTTTTATATTTTCTTTTTTATTTTTGCCCAAAAATATATTGGAAACTTAGAATAAATGTCTAATGTATTATATGTATTACATTTTTTTATAATTTTTAATATATATTTTATTTTTTATATTTATCATAGTTTCCCTGTTTGTTCTCATTTCTTTCCCATTTTTTTCCAAAGTTTTCCCTTGCCGTTTTAAACCCATATCCTTACTTGGTGACTATGCTTAATATAACAACTTTATATATAAAAGAAGCATAAGCAAGGTTTAGCATGTTTTCGGTAGCTTAATGATGGATTTTCTTTCATTTTTTTTTTTTACACTTCTTTCATTTTGGCAAGCGGTCTAAGATTTAGATGACTTTTTGTCTCCAGTTGGACGATCCAAGAAGCCAAGACACCCACTTCAAGTCTCTCCCCAAGTTTTTGACGGTTAAATTTTGTTAGCTAGTAGTGTTGTTTAAAGTTTTATTGTTACATTTCATAGGTTCATAACAGTTGGATAGAGATCTGACATTATCGAAGGCTTCTTCCAAAAATTTGGGTCAGCTGAACAAATTCTGTCTAAAACTGAATAAAAGGAAGGAATTCTAGTTAGGAGATTGATCAAGTTTTTACACTGTACTCCAACTTGACGCAACCAGTCATTTATCCGAGCTTGGGACCAGCAATGTATTGTAAAAGAAACATTACACAGGCAGAACTCTTTTTCTTTGCTTACTAATTCATAAATAAAAGAAAATAAACAAAAATGTGTAAACAGGACAATATTGTGTAGAAAAACATTTTGGAGTTCAGTACTCAATAGAATGCATAAAAGAATGAAGACCCATCAATAACCTTGCACACGTTTGAGAGTCCAAGAGAGGTGGAGATTGATTTTTTGTCCAAATGAACAAGCACTAAGTCGAAGCCACTTCTATGTCAGACTGTCTTGGATGGTTTGGGTCCTTTCAGAATGAAGTTTGTCTGTTTTTCTTTTTTATGGGAAAGCTGGACATGAACACACGACCTCAAAGTTGTTCTGCAATGTGTCAAACCAACTGAGCTAGGGTCTAAGCCCTAACTTTCAGAATGAAGTTATGACCAACACTAACCTGAAGTAGGAGAAAATGGAGTAAACTAGCAGAAGAACATTAACAGTAGATCTGATTGAGTTAAAAGGTAAAAGTATGTAACAATGCCACTCCAACAGCTAAAGATCACATCCCTAAAGACAAAACCAACAAAAAAAGAATCCAAGAATTTCCTGTGTTCGACTTCATTTTGGGCACACGCCTCCCTCAACAAATGACTAACTTGTAACATGTGAATCACCATATCGAGCTTGCAGGGCTCAATGTGTCAGAAAAGATGCATCTTTTCATAATTTTTTTAAAAACAGGAGAGAAATGAGCCGACCCTAAGTTTTTGAGACAGGGTTTAATGATGATGGTAAACAAGGAGAGAATGGGATTACCTGATCTTGGCCAGCAAAATCATTATCGGGTGTGAGGAAAAGCATGCAGTGGCATTCCTTCCTGTCAATAGAATGTTGAATTTAGACACACCCACTAAATCAACTGAGTAGAGCGACAAGGGAAAGAAAAAACACAATTTGCATCCATATGATTCAGATACTTGCATAAGACACCTATAAATGTACAATTCTGACAATTTTGAGCTGAATCCAAGCTCTATTCGTTGTTTTCTGAAGCCTGACACCATTTTTTTAGAGAGCTTCTATTGCCACACCAACTTTTGCTAACACTACTCCAAGATGTGTGCTAATTCTTTGGTGATTTACATATGAATTGGGGTGGCATTAGAAAAAGTTGGTGTGGCAATAAAATCTCTCTTTCTTTACCCGGAAACAATAGCATTTATTCCAATTTTATAAGATGCCTTGTATCATCCTCTGATCTCAGATTTGAGCTTTAAATCTCTGTGTTAAAATGCTAGGAGAACAGACAAATGCATAGAGAAATATGTAAAAACAAGGAAAAGGGAGTCAATTGAAAAAATAGAAATTATATTGCCACACCAACTATTACTTACAACACACCAATCCTTTTGAGATTGAGTAGTTGTTTACATATGGATTGGTGTGTTATAAGTAAAAGTTGGTGGGTTGATAGCAGCTCTCTAAAAAAACTGTGTACACTCCATTTCAGATCCTTATGCCATACCAATTTTCTTTAAAAATGTGGAAAGAAGTTCCAATGCCAAGCCACTACAATGGACACACTTTCATCATAGCAGTAGAAACGTTTCTTAAGCACATTATATTAGCAAATGGTGCTATTCCAAGGGGTTGGCCTAGTGACAAGCCGAACCTTGATAAGCTCCTCAGGAAGGGTAGGTCAAGTGTTCAAAACCCCATGAAGCTATGAATTCCTTGGGGCCACCCTCCAGTCCAGTTGACCCTCGACTCAACCAGTTGCATGAAGGACTTTCCAAGGGGGCGGTGCGTGTGACCGTGGGATTAGTATCACCCGAAGGGTTGGGATACTCACGATAAGCAAAAAAAATATTAGCAAATGGTGCTGATGTGATGACATAATAAGGTTCGTCATAGTCAACCTGTTACTCTCGCAGCAACCCCTTCATGAAAAGTTTAGCACCATATTTTTTTATAAAGAAAAACTGAGAATAGGTTGAGAAAACTAGATCCAACTCGTGAACTCATCGGATTCAAAAGCCACCATGTATGCATGGCAGAAGGAATATTTCCTTTCAAAGCATGCCAAGGTGGTGACCATTAGGCTTTGATCTCTCTATAGAGATCATTAATTTTTCTCAACTACATTATTATAGTTAACTTGCACTTGCCCACGAAAAAATGAAAAATGTTCACTAGCATCAAAAGATTTGACTACATATACAACAACATGGGCAAAACCCAAGTTCCGTCTATCTTAAGACTCAATATCTCAACCTGTACAACAACTTGCCAACAAAGCTGAATAACAACCTTAGCGAAAGGCATACGCTCTCATTTAGGGTTGAAGATCTTAGTTTCTTCCCAGTGACTCTTAAGATAGAAAGGCAATTTTTCAACATTATCTCCTAGGATTCTTGCAAGTGAGGGGCCTTGAAGACTAGCAACTAATGTCGACCACATTAGGGATTTAGTTGAGGATAATATATGTATATATAGGGTCAGGTTCCGAAGACTCATGGAAAATGATTCATGCAAAAACATATGGTCCTTGACAATATAAACATGAAATCCAACAGCCAGGATTTATGCATGTTCTGATAATACAAGTCTCGGGGGAAACTTATCCCAAGGTTAAATCCAACCATTGGATTTTAATACAAGAAACACCGGAAACACATACCCACACCCATCATTAGATAAATTCGACCATTTGGATTTTATTCTGATGCAAGATTATTTTCTTTCACTGTTAAATTTCGGTACAAAGGTCAAATTCTAGCATTCCTTGTTCTAATTTCTAAATAAACAACACAAATGGATAAGAGTATAGTTAATACTGAATTAATTAATAAAACCTGTCATGCAGAAGATAATAATATTAGCAGCCTGTAAAGTAAATAATTTCGATATTCCATCATATTGTTTTAGTGACTAAGTATATAGAGACCCTCCATGAGGCTTATCACCTATTACTATAGAATATTCACAAATTAGAGTGAAAAACCAATGTGTACCTTTCCCTCATGGGAACACAGGGACAGTTCCAAAATCCCTGCCCTACTTCAGCAGCTTTGTCATCGTAATGCCTGGAAAAAAAATTGGGTTTTAGCTTCAGAAATTATAAACAAAATAAAATCAATTATTGATTCTGTAACAGATAAAATTTGCAAGAGAGCACAATTCTTCATAATAGAGCAAGAAAAAAATATTTACCTACAAGGGCAAAGTGGTGCTCCCAACGAATCTTTATGGTCAGCTAATCCCTGTCGATGGGAAATTTTGATAAGACACATGGAAAATACAAAAATACTTATGAAGTAATATAACCTTTTAGAATTTTAAGATCCACCCAATCCAATCCCATTCTTTTCTTCTTTCAACAAGTTCAGTTCCACTTGAGAACTCCGAAGTCACCCTTATTTATTCATTTAGATGAGTAAAAGTCATCATTATGCCAAATTACACCTCTCAATTGTATCTTTCTAACTTTGCTAGGAAAGCAAGGGTTAGTGGTAAGGGTGAAAGCGGGCTCAACAGGTTTTGAACACAGGTGGTATCAACACTCTACAAAGTTATCAATCCCATTGATGGAAAGCTCATCATTCAGGCAGGAAGATTTGTATTGGGTCCCCCAAACGGGTAAAAGAGGGAAGATAGTAAAGTTTGAGGGGTACTATTCAAAAAGGGGGGGAGGAGAGGAAAGACAATAAAGTTGAAGGGGTATATATTATTAAAAGGGGGGATAAAGTTGAAGGGTTTGTAGGGAAGGGGAGAAGAAGAGGAAAGACAATAAAGTGGGGTTGTGTTTTATTATATAGATTTCTGATCCTCCAAAAGAATCCATTAAATCGGCCAGTTATAAACACCAGATTGGTCAAATTTGGGCATAAGACATCAGCTATGTGAGGCCTAGCAAATGGTGGTCCCAAACCCAAAGCATGTGTGGCACATGGACCACAAAAGGAAGGGAGGGCAGCCTCCTCCAATGTGCTACCCTAACGAGTATTCCTCTTCAAAACCAAGAGCCTTAAAATGAAAATTTGCGTAAAAGGTGGGGTTTTTTGCTAGGAAAGCAAGGTTTAGTAATCAACAACAGTGAAGATGGGTTCAATGGGTTTTTGAACCCCAGTCATGGCATCAACACTTCATGCGCCGTATCAACTTAGCCAAGTTGGAACTTTCGATGAGATTAATGAATGAAACAAACAAGGTGTGATCCCAATAAAACTCAGTGACAAAACCAATAGACTCGGGTGAAAATTTATGTGTAGAGCTTTGGAATCAAGGAAACAAGAGGGTAAATGAGATGCTATTAAAATGTGAAGATATTCAGCTCAAACGACCCTATTAACAATGATTTAGTCTTTTAAGATATCATTGTAACAGTTGAGTAAATATTTAACAACGACAAATAACACCGTGAACTACTCTGCATAACTATGCCCACCAGGCTAGTTTTAAGGAATAGAAATTGGATCTTTGCTAGAGCACAACACTCACTAAAAAGACGAAAAAGCCACTGAAAAGATATTTCCGAAGACAACAATGATAACTATATTTGGAGAAACTGGGGCATATATTGATCCATTGAGATATTGCATAACCAAAGTGTAATGCTATCCTTCCTTGCATGAGAGGAAAAATCCTCTTTGTTTGGCATGCACTCTTGTAAGGGTGTTTTGGAATTTTGGCAATTTACAACACCTTGTATTGCCATTAGTAATACCCTTATAAGGATGTCCAAAGAAAATGGCTAGGAGATACCTTCTTTCTCTTTGCATGAGGGAGCATTCCTCATACATAAACTAAACATACCCAGAGAAACGAGAGCATAAGGAAACTCATATTAAGCAGATACATGGCCTAAATACATGAATGCAACAAATGTCTACCTTGATGACAACAGAGGTGACTCCTTTATCAACACAGAAATATGTTCCTGAGCGACGAGCGTACTGCTCTGAAAACTTCCTCATTATTTCTACAGATTTCTCAGTAGGCTCCACTGGAAAAATCACATAACAACATGTTATAATAATTGCATTTATAGAACATAATATTATCTACAAGCTAGAAAAAAGAAGTATAAATTGGTAACAAAGGTTAGATGTGTTCCCCATCACTAACAATTCAGAACCAACAAGATTAAGTAAACCTTGTCATCCTGCCAACGTTGATCCGTATTTCTGAAAATTATATGCTCTATCATTCCCTTATTCATAAAAGAGTAACCTATTTTTGTTGCACTTGCAAGAAATGAATTTAAATAACTTCAAATCTCATTCTACAATTGCATGAAAAACACTATTTATTTCTTTCCTTTTTTGGACGAGAAATGTGTTTATAAATTTAAGTTTATTTTTTTTATAAGTAATATTTAAGTTTATTAGGGTTGGAAATTTAAGAAAAATAAATTACGAAAATTAGGTTATTTATTTGTTATTTTAGTTTTATTTGGGTTCTTAAATTTATTTCTTTATACATAGTTTGTATTATGATTTTTTTTAATGAAAAATTTGATGAATAAAGAATGAATTTCTTTCATGGAGTGAGTTCTCCACCATTCTTGGTGTGATTCTAAGAAACCCTTGGTGTGATTCTAAGGTTCTATCTTTCTATCCCTTTTTTTTTTTTTTTTTTTTCTAATCTTTATTTTTCTTTTCATTATTTTCAATTAACTTTATTGAATTCTTGATTCATGATTCATGATTCATGATTATTTATTCTTGAAACTTACAAACCTCAACCTTTAATCCTTTCCCTTTACTTTAACCCTTATCCAACCCCAACCAAAATATCTTAATTTACAAAACTTTGTATTTTCCATCTCAATAGTCAATTGGGATTTTGGAAACCCTTTTCCTACCGTCGCCAAAATCCTTAACCCAATTCCAAATCCCAAATCAAATTTCCCTAAACACCCTTTTTTCTCCTCTTCTTCCCTCACCGTCATGCATCAATAAAGAATTACAAGGACCCCGTGAAAATAAAATGTAACGCCAATGGAGTGTACTTAATTAAAAGAACGAAAAAGCACATAACAGTATTTAGGACAAAAAAGAATGAGTAAGTAATCCAACTTGTTCAAAATATCCATAAAACGATCACCAAATAACTCGAGAACAGAGGCCATATGATGAATTCAAATTATAATATTTTCCAAAACTTCACCTAGAAAAATAATAATAATAATAATTGCTATTGTTTATTGCCTTCCACATACTCCACTCTACAACCAGAAGGAACCAAAGCCCACAAAAATTTTCTTTTATGATACAAGACCCTTCAAAATATGGTGAAATAGAAAATAAACCATGCCTTTGGCAATGAACTTCAAATATTGCAAAACATTATCTTGAGTTGCATTCACATCGAATAAGAAGATAAGCTACCGAACCTTCATCTTCTTCAACATTATATACATGTTTGACAAGATTTTCTTTCTACCAAGTACATATAACATGCTCTATTGTTAAGATCTTATTAAGATGTTACCATCCAAAAGCATTACTTTATCATGAAAAAGTCGGTCCCATACTGCTCTGTGAGAAAAGATAGGGGCTATGCTTTCATCTCCAATTTCAAATAATGAGATTAAAACCAATAGTTTGCCACCGTCTCTGAAACAAAACATGTTTTAAAACACGGTATTCCATCTCATCTTGTCCCCCACTGATATCAAGTTGACTCACCCTAGTCATCTCATCTCAGACAAAATAAACCTTTTAAGTTGGTTTATAATTATTTATTAATATATATTTATACAAAAATAATTATATTCTTTTTATAAAATAAATGGATTAGAAGATTCCTAGTCACACAATCATATTTCTATTAAAAATTTAAGATAATATTTAAATTATTAAAAAATATCAACAATATATAAATAAGGATGAGTAGGCGAGTTTTACTAACTAGGCCCATATTTTCAAAACATCGGACTAGTAATATCATATTTTGGACAAATCGATTTGAAGGACAATTCACATTGAAAATCCCACTCGTTCATAAATGGTACCAAGATTGTGGCGCCCCTGACCCACACGTGTAGGATATTGTCCTCTTTGGGTTTTACCCCACACGGCTTTAAAACGCGTCCTACATGATAGGGTCAAGCTTGCCCTTATAGTCAGGCTCCGAACACCTACCCCTTTGATGTGGGACTAAACTCACAATTCCCCCTGTCATTCCATTCAGGGTAAAAGACGGCTCCACTTCAACCCGTCGGTCTCAACAACCCTTTTCTTGTCCCTGGTAGGCGCATCGGTGGGATCGTGACATTCTCTCCACCCAATAGAATGAGTCATCCTCGACTTTGATACCACTTGTAGCGCCCCTAGCCCACACGAGTAGGATATTGTCTGTTTTGGGCTTACCCTGCATGGCTTTAAAATGCTTCTTATATGATAGGGTCAAGCTTGCCATTTTAGCCAAGTCTTTGAACGTCTACCATGTCGATGTGGGACTAAACTCACAACTCCCCCTACCATTCCATTCAATGTATAGAACGGCTCTACTTCGACCCCTCGATTTCAACAACTTCCCTCTCATAGGTAGGTACACAAACGGGATCATGACAAAGATCACTTGGACAAGTAATCTCTGTTTGGGACAATTTATAAAACCATGCTTTGAAATATCCCTTAAATGCTCCTCCTTTCAATTTTTTATTGTATATTTTTGTTCTTTCTGGAATGCCTTTGTACATCCATTCTTCTTCACTATATTCATTTCTTTAGTGAAACTTCATTCCTCCACTTTTGTTCCTTGATTTCATAACCTTTTTCTACTATTTCCAAGAAAGAACATGAAATGGATCTTTTTCTTAATAAATAAAAACAACCAATTTGTGGGGGTCAACTTCCTTTGATCATATCTGAAAACAAGCTGTCGTGTCCACTCTTCATTCATCCAAGAGTTATATACATCAAGTATACAAGACTCTATGCCACATAAACCACTTCTCAATTATTCCCACTACTCCCACTGAACTAACATCATAACTACAACTCCTCAACCCATTACTACTGACCGACTAACACGTCTACTAACTAAATACCTGCAGCACATCCAATAACACATTACGCCTTAGCACTCCCTTTTACTGACTGTGCAGCCATGTCATACCTAGAAAACAGACCCATTGCAGAACATCAAACAAACTATCTTTTATTTTACTTTGGTCTCATTCATCCAACCTTCAAACAAATCGTTCTTGATCTGAAACACCTATTAACAACCCAAATTTATCCCAATAACTTGTTCTGTGTCAGTGCCACCCACCTTTGTAATGGAGAGCTTCTTTACTTAGCAAAGCAATAAATACCAACAACTAAACAATTACATGAAATAAAGAACTAATTAAAGAAACTTCGAACACTATCAATTAGAAACACTAATAAAAGACACAAAATTGGGGTTTTTTTTAGCATTCGAGATTGAATTAAAGAGAAATTACAACTCTGTTCTTAGATTCTCACCTTTGGCTCGAATCACATGGCGAAATGAACGTTTTGAAGGAGTTGTGAAGGTGGTTGGAATGCCAACTGTGTGTACAGAGGTTTGAAGAATCATGGCGGAGTCTGCAAATTAAACTAACAAAAAAAGATATTTTCTCGAAATCTGAAGAATTCGATCTTTATTCTTCTCAGATCCGATTAAAATAACTCATTTTTATTTTTCTTATTTTTGCGAACCATTCGTTTTTAAGTAAAATACACTGATAAGAGGGCGAAATAGAAACACCGAAATACGGACCAGGAGATCCAAGCAAACAAACCCTAGAATGTTTTGACTTTTAATGAAATTACTATAACACCCTCCTAATATTGGAATTATTGAGTTTGTTCTTTAAGGGACTTTAAGTGCTTTTTGGTCATTTGAAATGTTATCCGCATTGGAAAATTTTACTGGGACGTCTAAATGCCACTTGTTCAGTTGTCAATTTAGCCCGCAAAAAGACGTAAGTCGGCAAAGTTTTGCGTTACAAACTCGCAAAGTTTAGGATGGGCTTTTGACGTGGATATTTACTTAAAAGATAGGTGAGAGATTTTTTTTTTAAATTAATCCTAGGTTTTAAGACTTTTCTTAATAGTTGCTTTTGTAAAATTCTATTTTTCTAATTGTAGACACTCCAATTTGCACGAATTCATTAAAAAATCTAAAATTTCAAAATCTTAAGTTGGTTTCAATTAAAGGTACAAAGCCTTTCAATGGACCTACATTGCATAATAATTGTCACTTGACACATTTTTTCATGTATACGTAAACACATGTATTATTTTATATTAATTTGCATGCCTAAATCTTATTCCTAATCCAATCCCATCCAATTCCATAACCCATTTGTAATCCAATTCCATACTCACTTCCTAATTCCGAATCCACTTTTTATTAATCAATTTAGAATCCATACCCTAACCCAATACCAAGTTCATTTGCAAGCTTAGTTCAAATATCTAAATCCAAATCACTACGAGTCTATAACCTAAGTGTGGACATGGGATTTTCAACTTTTTGGAACATCCCTCCACTTTGGGGTGTTTTGGAGTCACCACCATTCATTTTTCGGAAATGGGTGTGAATGGTCACCCGAAGTTGTATTCTTTGAAAAAATATGTCATTTTGACATTTTGATGACTCTCGTATGAATATGGTACATGGTCCAACCTTGATTCAAGGTAAGGGGGTCCATTTAGGGAAGGTGTTAGGCACCCTCCTCCATCCATCATAGGTGATAACTTCGGATTCGATCTTTTAAAATAAAAAAAATAAAAGTAAAATCGAAAAGAGCCAATGTGTGCCCTCAAGTATGAAGGGCTTTAATGTTAGTTCAACCATTGAGGGAACCATTATTGAAAAATGGGCCTTTTGGTAATTTAGAACATTGTGGTGTGTGCAAATGTGTAGAGAAGGGGGTGAGTAGAAGAGGAAAGTTTAGGGGTATTCTTTTGTTCAACCCACCTTGATCTAATTTTGATATTCTTTGATATTCAAAGTTGCGTTTCTTTTTCTTTTCTTGGTTTGCTTGAGAAAAAGTTGAGAGTTGAGAATTGATGGTTGAGAGTAGTAAGGTGAGTTGAGGGTTGAGAGTAGTGAGAAGAGAGTTATCTTTTTTAGATGATTTTTTATCAAATTTTCATTAGGAATTGAGAGTTGAGAATGAGTGGGTATTTATAGAATTTTGAAAGTTATTTTGAGGGGTAAAGTTGGGTGAAATGATGAGAAGTGGTAGAATGGTGTGAGGTTTAAGAGAGGAGTATGTGTAAATTGATGGGGATTGAAGGGTATTTATGTAAGGAGGTTAAATATGTGAGTTTTGACTCAAATGGTTTGGATCCTACCCAACCCATTTGGGAGGAGAGTTTGGTGAGGTGAGATGATGAGTGTTTAAGATGGTGGTTGTGATTAAGTGGTGTTTGTTTTAAGAGAATGGAGAATTTAAGGGGGTGGTTGATGATATTTTAGGAGGGTGAGGGAGATAATGCCATGTGTCAAAGTGGGTGGAAATGAAGGATTGAGATGAGTTGATGGGAAATGATGAGTGTTTGATTTGAGAGAAGGGGTGTAGGTTTAGATTGTAAATGTAGATTTTATAAGGAATGATAATGGTAGATTAGAGGAGGGTGATGGTAGTAGGTTAGGGGGAGGTGTAGGTTGTAAGTGTTTGATTTGAGAGAATGGATATGATAGGTTAGGGGAGAGGTGTAGTTGGAGGTGTGGGTAGATGATATTTAAAGAAAAAGTGATGGGATAGTTAATTTTTTAGATAAAGGTGATGGGAATTGGTGGTTGGATGAAGGAGGTGGGATGAGGTGATGACATGTGCCATACCTTGATGATATTGGGTAATTGGTTGTGATGTTGGGCTTGGGTAATGTGTTGGGTTGAGTTGAATGGGCTTGGGTAATGGGTAGAATAAGAATGAGTTTAGGTTGAATGGGTTGAATTGAATGGGCTTGGGTAATGGGTAGAATAAGGATGGGTTTGGGTTTGCATTGGGTTGAGTTTAAGAATGTAAGAGGGTGATGAGATGTTTGGATCCATGGGCCACGTGAGTAGCCTTGGGCCGTTTATTGAAAAATAATGACATAATTAATTGGATTTTTGTAGGTTTGGGCTTCGGAGCCTATTCCAATTTTTTTCGATTTTTGGGGCATTTTGTATCGAGGGCCCGGTCAAATTTGGGTGTCTACACTAAGTCCAAAATCAAAATCCAATGTCAAGCCCATTTTAAGTTCATGGTCTTATACCTCCCTCCAAAAGAGGACGCATAGTGGTCTTTCATAAGTCTCAATACATAATACTCTAACCTAATTGGAGAGTCAACTCTCTTGAGAAAATCCAAGAATACCCTCCTAAAAAAGTGATGTCAAATAAAAAATATGTTTTGGTCTTTGGTAAAAATCTCAAAAGTTGAGAGAACTTCTAATCCTACCCCTAAAATGTAGGAATCTTCAAGTACATGCATAGAAGTCTCCTATTATGGCATTTCAAATATATATATATATATATATATATATATATATGAACAGCGTTCCGAAGACTCATATTGCGACTCACATTGCGACACACCGTTTTGTCTTATATGGGCAAAAATATTTGGAATGGGCTGATTTTTTGTGAGGATGATCTCTATGGTGAGGATATCATCCTTGCCAAAATCAGCTCATTATGAAACTTCTAGACCGTCCAATTTTTGTTGAAAAATTATAGACCGTCCAATTTTTGTAAATCAATTTTGATGGGGTTAGAAGTTTTGGAATGTGATGATTTTTTGCCAGGATGATCCCCTCATCACAGAGATCATCCTCACAAAAAAATCAGCTCATTCCAAACATTTTTGCCCATATAAGACAAAACGGTGTGTCGCAATGTGAGTCGCAATATGAGTCTTAGGAACACGACCCTATATATATATATATATATATAGTTTTGAGGTATTTACAAGAGAACTCAAGTCTACTTGGGTTATTTATAAAAGAACTCAAATCTATTTTTCACCTACCACTTCATATTTACACATGTCCCTCCCCTATTTATCAAATATCAAAAATGCTTTTAAGATTTCATCTCACAAATTCTACCTTAACCTTCATAAAGATAGAAAATTTCAAAATAAACAATCATAACTTCATGTACATTCTCTTTGTTTTTAGGATTGGACCATTTTATCCTCAAAAGTTCTCAAAAAACTCTATAAATAGTCTCATTTTTATTGGCAATTCATATTCTGAAGCCTCTTTCTCTCAATCTTAAACTCTACCAAAATTCATATTCAACTCCTTTAATCATCTCTCAATCTTCAAATTTCTAAATAAAACCATCACTCATCTCTTACCTTCAACTCTTAACCAAAACTCTCAACTTCAAGTTCTTTTACTTAAGACAATCAAAGGACAATGTGGTTTAGGATTTAGTTTTCTTTTAAGCACTTGCATCTTCTTCTTTTATCCCTCTTTATTTTAATTTTTTAGAAAATCTTTAGAATGTAATGGAGAATCCTCCTTCATCCCGAGTAGGTTATACATCAACCTTGGGCATAAAATGCTTGAGACGATTTGGCAAAAAAGATGGAGATTGAAGTCTTTTTTTAACCTACTTATCTTTCATACATCATAATGTACACTATGCACACATTACACATGTTTAGTCATGATAAAGAAATGTGTAACTTTTTTAGTAGGGTTGAAATATTAAGTTTCCAGTCAAGCATTCATGCATTAAGGTTATAGATCCAAGGGAACTCCATCCATGGAATTTTTCTAAAATCTTAAACCAACATTCTAATTCATGTAAAAGATGATGATTTCATGGGATATCATTTTTCATAGGGTATTCTCACATGTTAACACCAACATTAAATCCTCTTTTAAAGAGGTACATTCCCAAAGTAACCATACTAAGTGGAGATAATGTGGTACCTAACACTTTCCCCATTTTTTAATCAAGTCCCCATACCTAGATCTTAGGTAAACCATACCCTTTCTCATGAATGAAAGTCATCACAATGCTATAAAAAATGATTTTCTTAAAAAAATTAATTTAGGTACCTATTCACACTCATTTCTTAAAAAAAATGGTGGTGACTCCAAACAATATAGTATTGAGGTTCAATGATGAATATCTAATGTCTATATTAACCAGTCTATGAACCTTATTTCACACATTTCTTACGATTGAAATGTCAAAATTGCCTTTACCATTTGAACGCACTATTTTCGTTAAAAAAATTGGATTTCCAACATCCTAGTCGAGTTTCAAAGACTCCATTAAGATGGAAAATATTTGAAAATGAATAAGAAGGCATTTTTAAGCATTTTGAAGATGTATGTAAAGAGCTAGGTTTTTTCTTAATTTTTTTACTTTTTGGATGAAAATCAATCAATGATGGTTCTTTTTGTTTGAAATCATCTACCCAAATTGTTATTTAAGTTTTTAATCGATCTTTCCATGTATTTTAGTTGAAAAAACTTGAAAAACGGAAATTGGTAGGTTTTAACACCGTCAAACTTACCACTTTTTAATTTTGGGTTCAACATTTTTATTGTCAAGGTCAACATTTTAAAAAAATTGGTAAACCTAACAATAAATAAAACTGGTAAGGTTGACAATAAAAAGTGGTGAGTTGAAGATGCCAACTTAGCAAGTTGGTAAGACGTGTGAAAAATGTTCTCACATCTTAGGTTCGACTGTCTTAGAACCCAACCTCACAATTACCTTCAAAAAAAAAAGTGGTGAGTTCGATATTATAAAAAAAAAAAAAAAAATTTGAATCCAGTTTTGTCTTCAATTTTTTGTTTTGTTTTAAATCATCAAAAAAAAATTAAAAAAATGCAATTAAATATTCAAAATTAGAAGTATATCATTTCCATTTTTCATTCATGGTAAAAAATTATCACAAATGATTGAAATTACGGTCGAAAAACTTAAGTATGTGAAGAAGATAAAAAAAAAATTTAGTTTAGGTATTTCAAAAATATTATAACCTGAGATGTGGTAGAGGACCATTAAGAAAAGAAAGTTTTACTAAATGGGCTATCAAGCAACCGCCCAAAAAAGTTAGGGACTAATTAGAAAGAAATCCCTCGATCAGGGTCCTTTATGTAATTTTTCTTATTCTTATGACAAAATGTGGGGACAAGTAAAAAATTATGGAGATTTGCAGTTGGATTTGGGTCAACCCATGACCATTCCAACTGTTTATTTAAGCTACAAGGGGTAAGGGTGTCGATGGGTAACCATTTAGTCGGAATCGAAATCAAAACCTCAATTTCAATTCATTTTTTATTAGAACATATTAGAGCCAGGTCTAATATGGAACCAAAACCATTAGGTTCTATCTTATGGGTACCCGTGGGTACCCAAAATCAATCATTGTCTTTTTTTTTTTTTTTTTTTACATTGTATATTGTAGCTATGTGATTTTTGAGTGCAAAGATCACCGCCACGTGGATTTGGAGTCATTATCATTTTTTTAATTATTTATTTAAAGAAAATGATGTGAATGGGCACCAGAAGATATTTTTTGGAAATGTATTTTTTATAGCGACTTTCGTACGAATTTGACATGTTGGTCTATCTAAGATCTAGGTAAGGGTTCAATTAAAGAGAGAAGAATGTGTTAAACACCCCTCTCTTTCCATAAAAAAATGATAACCTTAGAATACATGACAATTTTAGGGAAAAAAAGGAAAAACAAATTGAAAAATATGATTTGTACCCCCTAAGTGAATGGGGATATTAATTTCGGTCTAAGTCACGAGAATCACCCCATTGAGGGAGAGAATCTCAACCGCAACTTTAGCTTAAGGTCAAACAATTTTTAAGACTTTAAGTTTTCATAGTTATGGGCACATTCTTATGAAAAGAGGGCCCAAATACCTTAGCTTCAAAATGAGTTTTTTTTGTAGTGGATATACAAAGTGTTGGAGGTTTAAAATAATTTTCTTTTGAAAATGGCTATAATCCTTACACTTTCAATCAAACTAAAATTTGATCTTTCAAAAGTAGGGGAGGGTGAACATTACATCTTAGGGGTTTTCTAAAACCAAAATAAAGAAGTGAGGGAGGGAGAGATAAAAGAGGGAGATGGAGAGAGGAGAGAAGGGAGTATAATATTTCTAACTCTAACTCACATTGAGACCTTGTTTCATTCCCTTTTTTAAAGAAGATGAAGTTAGTGAGAGAGAGAGAGAGAGAGAGAGAGAGAGAGAGAGAGATTTGAGTAGAGTTTTAGTTTTTGAGTTGAGTAGAGTGTGATTGAGATGAGAAATTGATAGAGATGAGGGTTGATGGTAAGAATATGAGCTTTTGAGAGGGAGAAAGCCGATTTTTATAGGTTCTAAGGATAATTTTTGAGGTTAGAAATGTCAAAGTAGAAAGCTAAGAGGGAATGACACGAGGTTTAGGCATGGGGTGTTTGTCATTTTGAAGTTGGGTAGGGGTAATTTGATAAAAGAAGGTGGATAGATCGCTTTTGACCCAAACCCATGGATAAAATGCAATTAGGTTAATTGGTTAGGCAACCCATTCTTAAGTTGGGTGTTGGGGTTAAGAGGTGTGAGTGTTTGGTTAAAAGAATGACTTGTGTAAAGGATTATGTGATTAGGTTTTGGGAGAAGGAGTTTGGTGGTGCATGTGTCCAATGGTATGGGGTGAGTGGGTTAGGTAAGTTTATTAAGGAAAATGGGTGTAGGGATGACTTGTAATGGTAATTTAATGATGACACGTGGTGTGGGTTGTATAGCTTTTAAGTGTGATGATGAGGTTGGTGGGTTGTGATGATGATAAGTGTTTGCTTTGATGATCATAGGTTGTGTAGATCTTGATTGGTTAATATCATGGGTATGGATATGAATAGGGACATAGATTTGGGTTTGGGCCCGAGTAAGGATTTGATTAGAATAGACTTTTGCATGTTGGACTTAATACTTGGGGAGGCTTAAGTAGAGTGTTTTTAGAATTGTCTTAAGCCTAAGGTTGGGGTTAGGTTTAGGGTTGGATTTGTTTTAAGATTGGACTTAAACATGGCTTAGGGTGATTGAGTATTGGTGGGCTTAAAAATGCATGGACACAAGACTTGATAGAAAATTCGAGGTTAGAAGGGTTAAAGGTAGAGAAGATGATGGGGTTTAGAAACCTTGTTGTGGGTCATGAAACCTTTAGAGGTCTTAGGATCCTTTATTCGAACAAAAATGTCAAGTTTTGAAGATGTGAGCCCTTAGGCCCATTGATGGATTTTTTTAATAATAAAAAAAATGATTTTTAGGGTCCTTTTCGAGTAAGGCCGATCAAATTGGGGTGTCTACATACATAATTTATGATTTTCCTATATTCTAAAATTAACATATATTATTTAAAATTTCTCAATTTTTCTTATAAACTAAATATTGGAGCTTAAAATAGGTTATCTCTTCTTAAAGTTTATTACTTCTCATGAAGATGAATTTTATTTTTTGAAAAAAAAAGTCATTCTATCATATTTTTAATGGAACAAATTATAATTAAGTTGATACTTTTTAGATAATATGTTATTGTTTAGAAGGAATTTTTTCTTATGATGATTTTAAAATAATTTTTTTCATTCGATTTTTTATAACTGGAATCGACAGGTATCTGTGATTCTTGGCGGTTCCGATTCCACTTATTTTAGAATTGGAATTGAAATCGACAAGAACCAAAACTAAAAAAAAAAATATAGTGGTTATGATTCAAATTTTCTTAGGAAAAGAATATGAATCGATCCATTGACACCCCTTAGATGATTAAAAGGGAGGTACGTGCAATTGTCAAAATGTTAGGGGGTTGGCATAGAATTATGCCAAATCATAAGGGTGAAAATGTAATTTACCCTATAAATTTGGGTACTTTCTTATAATTTAATAGTCAATCTGTATATTAAAAACGCAACTGAGTGTGAACAATTGTGTGTGGCACAAAGTCACAAATGTCCAATCAACTATAGTATTGTGGGAAACAAATCCAACTCGGACAAACATCCCATGATCTACATTTAAGCTATAGTGTCACGGAGACCTAATTTATTTCCTTTATTCTTCACCTCCTCTGGGTAAAAATGAAAAAAATAAAGTTGGAGGGGTATTATTATAAAGAAATTGAGATTAAAGGAGTAAAAGATGAAAAAAAAATAAAGTAGATTAAAAAGGTAAAATAAGAAATAAGGGAGGTGAAGAATAAATGAAATAAAGTGAGTCCCAAATATGATTTTAAATTTCGTCCGAGATCGAGACGACTTGTTTGATATGTCTTGGTATCGTCCACAAACAAGACGGATAGACTAGTCAATGTATCAAGCAAGATTTTAAAACCTAAGTTCATTTTTCTCATTGTTGATCGAAATATCTCAATTGTATTGAAAAACTCGTCTGAGACGAGTTGATCTCGTTCATGGATGAGATGTCAAAATAAGTTTTAAAACCATGACCCGAAGAAACTATAACTTGATGGAATGGGTATTTAATTAAAAAATTGAAATTAAAGGGGAAAGAGATGAAAAATAATAAAATTGATTAAATGGGTAAAAGAGAAAATATAGTAAAGTTAGAGGAGGGTTAATATATTTTCTCATCTACTTCCTTTAATCCACTTTATCGTTTTTCATCTATTACCCCCTTTAATCTCAATTTTTTTTTAATAACATCCCTTTCATCAAGCTATATTTTCTTAGGATGCACTTTATTTCATTTATTCTTCACCTCCCCTAATTTTACTATATTTTCTTGTTTACCTATTTAATATATTTTATTATTTTTCATCTTTTACCCCTTTAATCTCAATTTTTTATTTATAATAATACCTCTCTAACTTTATATGATAAGGGGTGAAAGTGTAATTTATCCTATAAATTTTAGTATTTTATTATAATTTAATAGTCAATATATATAATAAAACACAATGGTAGGACCCACTTGTGGGAGACCACATCTAGCTGTATTGACCCACTTTATTGCTTTTCTCTTACCACTTTAATTTTATTGTCTTTACTCTCTTCTTTCCCAATCCACTTTCTTTTTTTAATAATGCCCTTCTAACTCTACTATCTTTCATCTTTTACCTTGTCATCTACAATTTTTTTTTTTTTTTTAATAATACCTCTCTAATTTTATCATTTTTCCTCTTTTACAACCTTAACCTTAGAGAGGATGCATGTGCCGTAGGCACAGGCAAACTCTAGTTATATATAACATGCATTGATGAGTGCTTAATGTCAGTGGCCACCAAATATCCAACAAATTGTTGAGATGTGAACTAATTACAACCAATTTAAAACAATCAACAAAAGTAAATAAAATAGACATTGTATAGCCTTATATATGGTGTATTCTTAAAATAGATTTGAGAAATAGGAAGTATGTTTCAACATTAATAGGAAAAAATTGTGAAAAATTCAATTCATCATTTTTAAATAAAAATAATAATTAATATTATAAATATCTCCATCTTAGATACATGTGAAATTTTTTCTTAACGATAGTTGAAGCCTCTCACCAATTCAAGTTGTAGAAAGAATTAAGATAAGAAATCTAATATCAATTTAAACATGATTCAAACAAAGTCAATTTTTATTGTTTTGATTGGTAGAGAAAGCTCATTAACTCAAACTATCCCAAAGTAATCCGAAGAGAGGATTGAGGAGGAATCACATATTCGATTGGAGGCATCAAATATATTTTTATAAAGGCAAATAGTACGATGCCTACATATGTATGAAAGGTTATGAATTTAATGTGTTCAAGGCGCGTTTACATTAGTAAAAGCTGCTCTTTATTTAAGAAGTCGATAATCTTGATTTAAAATTTAGAACAAAACTAAAGCATTTAGAACGAAACTAGCATATCATAATTTTAGGAAGGCGATTCCCATCAAATTTGAGAACTACAAGGACGGCGAATTGATAAGTACTTTGACCAATGATATTCCTCTACATTGTCTTGGTGATAAAATTCACACCCTCAACTAGATGTCTTTTAATCATTTAGATACAAAAGGCAATCTAACTTAAAAGAGGATCAACAAAAAGGGAAAAGTATACAAAATGCTTATAGTTTGTCATATAGCCCTCGTCGAATTCAAATTCAGCATTAGGATCTCATACAACAATGTCTGCAAACTCATTTAAATGTGCATTAAATATGTTAAATCCAAAATGTGAAGTGCCCCAATCATGAATGTTATTTTCAACTCTGGCCCTACAAGTTTAGCAAAAGGTCTGTTGAATATGAGAAGAAGCTCCAATAATAATCGAACTCATCTAAGAAGTATGAATCATTGCATTTTGAAAATAGATCTTTACGTACAAGATCCATGCAATTATAAGTCATCAAGTTGAAATTTATCCCCCATTGACAAAAAAAATCCTGGCTCCACCCCTATAAGGACGGCACATGGTTGTACCTTCAACATAATTGAAAAGATTATAGGTTCACAATAGAGTCATGAACTATGATTTTCAAATAATTTGTTGATGCGAGTTTGGTTGGGAGGAAATTGTCGAAGTTTGATGGAAGGGTCATGAAAAAGACATTAGTGGAGATGGTGATGGTGTTAGAGGGGGAAGAGGAGGATGACATTATGAGATTGATTGGGGTTTAGGAAGTTGCTCTAATACCATACAATTGAAAAATGCTTTGAGAATAATATCTATCTTTCTCTTCACCACTTTTTGGTGAAAGAGACGGTTTATTTATAAATGATGAGTAGTATGTGCAATTTTGTTGTCGCTCATGCAACGTAATTGTTACAAGATGAAATTTGAATTTCAAGCAGTTAACTGGTATGTGGAATCATGTTTGGAGAAGTTTTATATTTGATCTTGAAATTGCATTCCATCCTTATAGCTAAGAGTTCTACATTCTCACATTATAATAATCTAAAAGAAATACATTCTCATATATTACCATATATATATTTCTTATTTTTTAAATATCTATATAGTAAAACATAACGATGCACCCCCCTCCTTTTATCCCCGACATGAAGAGGGAATGAGATTTAATTTCACTACTAACATCGATGATAACTTTTACTTTATTTTTACTCTTTTATTACTTTCTAATAATACCCTTCCAACTTTATTAATTACATTTTTCTCTACTACCCTTTTTCAAGAACACCCCTCCAATTCTATATTTCCTCTCCCCCTTCATTCTTTTTCAATAATATCCTCCAAATTAAGTGTCTTTCCTCTTCTCCCCACTTTTCCAATAATTCGCCCCCAATTGTATTATTTTTACTCTTTTACCCCATTAGTCTTAAAGCGGAAGCCTGTAGGCTCAGGCAAACTCAAGTATATAAATAAATTACATATATATTTAATTAATTAGAACATGGATGTATGTGTATAGTTATATACACATATCTATATGCATATAGAAAAGGTACCCCTTGGAGATTCTATTATTGGTTTATCGATCCTACTTGAATCATCAAGGAACATCATGCGTTCTAGATTTTCGGATCATGTCTCTCTTTTAGTAGACTTCATAAACCATTCTCTATACCGCCTCTTAGTGCCACTCCACATGAGCCCACTTATGCCCCTTTGTTCAGTCAAACGAAGGGGACGAAGGAGTTGCCATCCACTCCTAGTTGGGCCACGATGACCATAGGAGAACTAACTTGATCAATGGAACATGTATATATGTGGATTGTGTATGATGGGGAAGGGGGGTTGTGGTTATGGTGGGGGAGAAGATAATTAGTTAGTGCATTAACACCACAGATCATCTCAGGGAGATTAATTGTAGATAAAATAGATGATGAGACCCCACTTTCAAGAAAACCCAGAAGATATAAACAAGAAATATGTGTTACTTATCAAGAAAGGATGTCAGAAACATCTCTCATGCTAATAGAAAGTCTAACCCTATTCTCTCAATCTATTAAAATAGAAAATTTTCCACAATAAGATTATTCCAACTCTCAAGAATACCCTTATTTAGGGGCGAAGCCAGGATTTTCTTGTAGTGGGGGGCAAACTATAGTTAAGGATACAATTGAAGAGTTTGAAGATGAATGGTTTTGGGGAGAAAATCAAAAGTTTTTTTGTTAGAAGTTGAAGAAGAGGATATTTAGGTCATTTCCAATTAGCCTATTACAGAAAGTCCAAGTCAAGAGGCAATGTCATCCTCAAAAATTTGAAGAGGGGAGCAAAAAAATTGAAAGGGAGGTGAGGGAGTATGGATAAATAAGACATGTAATTAGTTGAAAATACAAGGATATCTCAAATTAAAGCATAAATGTAAAGGTGTCTAACATCATACAAGAAAGTATTGGCCCCTTACTAGCTAGCTCCACCTGGGCCTTGTTATCAACTTCTCCGTTCTCATAGATGCAAAATATCAAGTTGTCATAATCTTAAAGAGTGGAGATAATATGACTCATCCACATGACATACTCAATCGACTCCCCTAACATGGGGTGTGCCAGAATCATAGCCTTTATGCCTTGGGATACACAATTGCACATCACAATAAATCTGTGCAGTTGTGTATCCCGATGAAAGGAAATTTATGGTTCTAGCACACCCCATGTCAAGGGAGTCGATGGAGTATGAAACGTGGGGGAGTCAGATTATCACGACTCTAATCTTAAATTTAAGCACACAAACCAATAAAAACATTCACATAATTAAGCCATCCATCCGATTCCACATATTCTCTTAAAACACACATATAAACCATGCAGCATTATTGTCTTCTTATATATAATCTAATCCAGACCCAAATACCAGAAACACTTCTATGACACAAAACTCTTCATTAAGTTTAATTAGTAAGTGAAAATGCATGAAACCCATATAAGAAAAAAGCTCACAAACTAGTACAATTTGCTTGATCTAGCAAATTGTTGGACCAATCTATGCTTGATTCCCCAAGAAATTAAGAAAAGAAGTTGTTTTGAAGGAGAAGAAGACCTTCACTCAAAGGAGATTAAGGCTTCTTAATTTGATGAACCCATCTTGGACTTTTATAACTAAAATTTGATTATTTCAATCAAAATATACTATATTTACTGAAATATTATGAAAAATGAATAATGATTTCTATCAAAAAATATGCATAAAGAAACTATCTATTAAATTTCATGTCAGACCTAGTGGAAATTAATGAAAATATTTCAGTATATTTCGTGAAAATGTCAAAATTTAATATGCTACATGCATGTATGGAACATGTATAGATGTGGAATGTGTGTGTTGGGGAATGGGGATTGTTTGTTATGGTGAGGAGAAGAATTGTTAATTCATGTATTATAACCTCATAGATCATTTGATAATGAAACCCTATCTTTCAAGAAAACCCATAAGATGTAAACAACAAAACTGTGTTTCTTAACAAGAAAGGATGTCGGAATTAAACATCTCTCCTGCTAAAAGAAAACCCTAATTCAGCAGAAGCACCTCAACTTAGAGTCTTGCAAGCTATTATATTGGAAATAAATTTTTTTTCCCATTATATATGATTATTCAGACTCTCAAGAATACCCTTATTATCATCTTCTCATCATAGATACAAAAGATCAAATCATCATAGAGTCTTAAAATTAAACCAATCAAATCAAGGAAAATTCACATAAACCATCCAAATGTAATACAAGATAGATAGAAAGAGCTCACCATGTTCTCTTCAAACACACATATAAAACATGTAATTAATAAACACAACCATATATATAACATAAAACTCTTAGGTTTAATAATATAAGAAAAAAAAAAAAAAAGCTTCCAAACTAGTGCAATTTGCTTGATCTAGCAAATTATCGGACCGATCGATGCTTGATTCCCCAAGAAATTAAGAAAAGAAGTTGCGTTGAAGAAGGTCATCACTCAAAAGAGATCAAAGCTTCTTCTTTTGTGAACCCATCTTCATCATCATCTGTTGTTGTTGGTGGTGGTGTTGTTGTGGTAATTGGTGCTGGTGAAGGATTGATGATGATGGTGATGAAGATGATGACAAGGGTGACTGAAACAGGCATGATTGCTGTCGGGTATTGGCGTTGAAAAGATGAAGAAGATCCAAGGTATTGCGTGCCATCTCTCAGTGTTGATGAGTCTCTCCACATGGAGAGAATTATCATGAAACCCATGACACAATCTTTTTTCCTGTTCCTACCTCTAAAGAAAAAAAAAAGAAAAAAAAAACCATTTCTTAGGTAGCGTTTGTGGGGTTGCTTTCCAACGTTTCTAGCGCTTGTTAGACGCAAAAGCCTTTGAGTGCTGATTTTGTGACTCAACTTGACAGAATAACTCGAAAACTCATTGACGTGACATGCGCAAAGAACAGTAGATTTTTGCCTCGAGATACATAATCGTACATGTTTATCCCGAGGCAAAAATTCTACGGTTCTTTCACTAAGTGAAAACTAGAAAATTCGACCGGAAAAATTGACGGGCCAAGGCCCACAAATTTTAGAATATGAATTTTGGCATTCTAGGACCATCTAAATTCTAGATATTCTTAGATTTGACGGCTTAGAGCTGTCTAATTTCTCTCATCCTTCATTAATTTGACAGTTTCGACCTGTAAAAAAAAAAAATTGACACCAATTCGATCCCTTTGTCCGTCAAATTTTATGAAATTTGATGGCGTAAAACCATCAAATTTGAGTTTTTTTCACATTGTGTTTGCACATGTCACATTGGTGAGTTTTTGAGTAATCTTGTCAAATTGAGTTAGAAAATCATTACACAAAGTGTTTTGGTATAAAATTAGGGTTCGACTTGGTTTCAAATCTCGGCATGATGTCTCTTGTTCATAGACGAGATCGAGTTGTCTGGGACGAGATAAATCATTTAATTTGGTTTATATATATATATATATATTATTTATTATTTATTATTATAAAGTAAGATACCTTATAAGACGTTTAATCACACGATTATATATATTTTTTATTTAAATCCTAAAAATAGTTATTCTAATAAAAAAAATACAAAATCTTGGTTGTTTCATCCAAGATTTTCAAAATATCGTCTTAGTCATCTAGTTTGTCTTGTAAGATGGTGTGAGGTCTAAGACATAGTGTAAATTAGTCTCCTTATTTATTTAACAATATCGAGATGACTTTTGCATCTTGGTCTTACTTTCTTAGACGAGATTTGAATCAATGGTGTTCGGTGACTGTCAAACTTTCTACTTTCTGTAGAAAATTAGAAAATAATTATGGATTAGAAGCAGAAGCTACCTATATTAAAATCTTATTTTCACCATTTGCAGTACTGTTTTGAGATTCGGATCAATATTGTTTCGACCGTTCCCAACCAGATTGTGTAATAAATCGATTCGTTTAATATCGAACAATTGATTTTTGTGAATATTTTTTTTTCTAAGATAATTTAGGAAAATGTATAGATATTTCTATTAAGTTGGGATTCATTACTCATGGAAAAACACATGATCCCAACCATTAAACACGAAATCCAATGGTCAAGATTTATACGTCTCTTGATAATAATTATCTATCTCTATGTAAAAAAAGTCTGTAAAAATTTGATTTTGGTAAATAAGTTATTAAAATATATATATATATATATATATATATAAAATAACCATAATTTTGTAAATATTTTGGAATGTGTACTGTTCTAATTGTTTAGAGATCCCTTGTCCATGAGTTGGTAAATACATCCCTAAAATATTTTTAAAATATTAAATTAATGATAAAATAAAAAAATAAAATTTTAATATAATTAAAAAAAAATTATAGATTTTTTTTTAGAAAAATCTTTTTAAACATTGTCCACTAACAACCAATTTGTAATCATGATTCTTATAAAAGTGATTTCCCAAATGAGGCCATAGGGTCTTTAGTAAAAGCTTGTTTGGGTTTTGTTGGTAATAGAAAACAGGACACCTGAAAAAGTTACAGCTTTTATTTCTCCACTTTTCTACTGTTGTTGAAAACTAGATAAAATTGTCATTTTCTATGATAGTTGCTATTGCCACACCAAATTTTACTAATGGCAGACCAATTCCTATGTAAATAATTGCATACAGTTGGTGTGGCGTTAGTAAAAGTTGTTGGTGTGGCAATATCAGCTCTCTTTTCTATTTGACACAGCAAATTTAAACCATTTGAGTTATAGCAGTTCTCTTCATGGTCCAGGCCCATGAGAAAAATGGGTTTCAAGCCCATGATGAAAATGATCAGATCACATGCAAGGCTTTAATTTTTGTGTGGGTCCACCAAAGGATGGGTAGAAAGAGTCAGTCAGATGCATTTATTTGGATTTGTCAACTCGGATTTTGAGTTGATTCCACTCCAAAACTCGATGGAACTAACTCGTCGGCCAAATTTTGTAAAATCATTGACTTACCAACTTGGCCGAGCCTACTAGAAAATTTACGGGGGCTTGGGTTAGAAACTTGAACGAGTTATTTGATTATATATGTATGTGTGTGAATCTTGAAAAATGACCTCGTTCACATGATCGAGACATGTATAAACATATAATTCATAAATCTTGACCGTTGGATTGCACATTTAATGGTTGCGATCATGTATGTTTTTATGAGTCACTTTTCAGAGTCATTGAAACCGAACTATTTTTAAATTGGGGGAATTTCCAAAAAGTTAGAAAAAATTGTGAAATTTTCAACACATTATTCATTTTAAATTCAAAATTGGTAAATTATCATTTTTAAAATTAAAATATTATTTTGGAAGGAAAATTAAAATATTTCACTGAAAATTCCTATTTTATAAAACAATAAATATTTTTTTAGCTTTAGTTTTAGTAAGAGTCGTGTTGGAGTGACCTCAAGATTGACCTCATTGACACTTTTCTGTGTGGAAGTATGTACGAACCATATATGTTTTTCTTCGACGTATGAGTGAAAAGCATCTCTGGTCACTTCTGCATTATTCTTTTAATAAATGGATTTAAAAAATAATAATTTATAAAGCAATTTTTTTTTCCTTGGCTTAAATAAAATATTTTAATTATAAAAATGAATAATGGTTTATCAGAGAATTTTTTTACAATTTTCAATGCATATTTTGGTAAATTAGTCTTTTAAATGTTTATAAATTTAATACATTTTTATTTTTTTGGTCTAAGCCGACTTTAACAATTTTCAATGCATGTTTTGGTAAAGAATAATGATGAATGCACGAGGTTGGGTACGCAATTGACGTGGCAAGGACACATAACCACACTCTTTTTCTTGTGTACCCTGATGAAAAAGGTTTATGGTTTTGTGCCCTTGCCAAGTTATCCGTGTACCCAACAACATACAAAAAATGCGTGCATTCATCACTAGGGGTGTCAATGGGTCGGTTCCGATTAAGTTCTTATGAGTATTGGAACCATAACTTTTATATATTATTGGTTCTGGTTCCGGTTTTAAAATAAGTGGAATCGGAACCATAAAAAATCACAAGTACCTGTCGATTCCGATTATCAAGAATCAAATGAGAAAAATTATTTCAAAACCATTATATAAAAAAATTCCTTCTAAAAAATAACATATTATTTGTAAAGTATCAACTTAATAATAATTTGTTCCACTAAAATGATGATTTAATGACTTTTATTTTCAAATATTAAATTTTATTTCCTTTATAAGCAATAAATTTAAAAAGAAATGACTAATTTTAAGCTCAAATATTTAGTTTATATGAAATTTAAAGAACTTTATATCATATATGTTAATTTTAAAATATAGGATTACTATGAATAATGTATAAAGTAAAAATAAATGACAAAATAAATCAGCTTCGAGTACTCGCAGGTACCCATCGGATAGAACCTAATGGTTCCAGTTCCTATCGATTCGGTTCCATATTAGATCTAACTCTAATCGATTCCAATAAAAAGGGAACCCAAATCAGGGTTTTCAATTTCGGTTCTGGTTTGGTTCCGGGAACATGGGTACCTTTGACATCCCTATCATCACGACTCTTTGGTAAATCAGATTTTTTTATTTGTTTGGTCTAAGCCGACTCACAAGTTTTCAAAACCGAAGCACGACTGAGTCGAGTCAAGTTAGCAATCAGACGGCTGTGGAGACAGGAGGGCCCACAACCTATCTTTAATGATTTCAAAAACAAATATTAGGTAGGGTTTCTTGTGTTTAACGGGCAAAAGGAATTTTTGTAAGTTTCATGAATGATGTGTTTGCCCTCAAATTGTCTAACAATAATGATTATAGCAAAGAAATGGGGGTCACCTCCTTCACATCAAACCAGAAAGAGAGACCTGATTCCGTACAACATGAGCTATTGAAAACTAAATGGTCCGGATGATCTAATACGTTAAATGTAATTGGTTAGTTGTTGCTATCAAGCTACAATATTCCTTTTTTTAACCTCACAAAGACTCCAATTATCCAAAATCCAAAATGACACAAGTCACAATATTTGAGCCCACATACATTCCCAAATTTGATTGACAAACATTCCCAAATTTGATTGGTGATTTCTAGCTAAAATTTTTAAATAGTTAATAATTCGTCGTGAATTATACCCAAATTTTATAAATGATACAAGAAATGATTAAAACTTTTGTCGAATTCAACTCCTTAAGAAAATGATAATGACGAAGTACCAGTAAAATGTACATCGATTGTACATTATGATTCGATGAAAGCATCTAGGGTTATGTGTGCACCGCCACATCAGAATGTTAGATTCGATGTACATTTCAATGTTACTCCAACGCGGCTCTTGAAAAAATTCAAGGCTTTTTTATTTTTTTCGAGTTATTCACAATTTATTTTCTTTCCCGAATTAAACAAATAAAAAATAATTTCTATAAAAAGAAAAATTCTATCTCAATATTACGTGATAGTATTTTTATTATTTTCTTATTACAGTTAAAGGTTTCACCATTAGACAATCAGTAATCATTGTTTATTATCGAATCCCAAGATTATCGATCGACAAGTTAGTTTTTCACTTCTTTTATATATCTTCTCTCTCATCTCCCTATATTTTTTGAACATGAGCTTTGATAACTCAATTAAGTAAAAGAGTATTTGTTTTGCATTAAGAAGATTAAATTTGTTCTATGTTATTTTAGATTAAGAATTAAAATGTCTAATAAATATGTGTAGAAGTATCCAAGTGTTCTTGATTGTAATAAGGAAAAAATATTTGATAAATAAACATAAAAGTATCAAATTTTCTTAATTTACAAAAGGATGAATTCAAAGATGAAGGCTAATAGAGGTGATTTTGAAAAATCATACATAAAAATAATGAATATTAAAATGATTGGGAATTTCTCTAAATATATGGTTGTTGAATGTAGGTTAAGGTTTGTTCTCATTAAAAATAATCTTACCCAATGACACCAAAAATATACATACATAATATGCATAGGATATCGAAAGGCAATGTGAATCCATAAATATATAATTTCACAAATTTTTTTAGATTTAGGCCATTTTTTTATTTTTTTTAAAAGAGTCGTGATTTTCTGACGCCCCCCTCTAATGCGTCCCCTGATGTGGCATGCGTGAGAACCATATTTTTTTTCTTTATTTACACAACTATACATCCCCATAAATAAGAATAATGATTTTTTGATGCCCTGACATAACATGTGTTAGAACCATAGATTTTTTCCCTTGGGATACACAACTATACATCCCCATAAATATGTGGAGTTGTGTATCTTGAGGGAAAAATCTATTGTTCTAACACATGCCATGTCAGGGCGTCAAAAAATCATTATTTTTTTTTAAAAGTTAAATTTTTTTAAATCTTAGAAGTAGTTTTTTAATATTGATCCAAACAAACATTTTCACATTTTAACTTTGAAAAGTAAAACAAAAGTTTTTATTATTATTTATTTAAGTGTATCCGAACGGAATCTTAATAGTGGGAAAGGAGAATCCCTTAGTTTGCATGTTGGATCTTTTTTTGCATGGGAGCATAAGTGATGGATGGCACACGAATATGACAAATAAATGAATAATGATTTTATAACTAGAAAGTCTTCACTCAGTCAATACTTGTGGAGCCATAGATGTGTTTTCTTGGGATAAATAAATACAAATTTATGTAAAAATTTGTATTTATGTATCTCGAGAAAACAAATCTATGATTTCGTGTCCATAACATGTCAACCGAGTATTGACCTGGTGAAGACTTTCTAGTTAGAACATCAACACTCTACATAGATAATCTAGGTCCCTGAGATCATGCCATGAGGGCTTAAGGAAGTTAATGTCTTAAATATTAAAAGAATTATGAATAAGATAGGAATCGTGATAATTTGACTTCGGCACGTGGCATACTCAATCGACACCCTTGATATGACAGGCTCGAGGACTGTAGATATGCATTCCTCAAGATATAGACCTATACCTTTTTATGGGAAAGCACAGTTTTGTATCTTGAGGATTGCACATCTACGATCCCCAAGCCTGTCACGTCAGAGGTTTCTTTTGAGTATGCCACATGCCTAAATCAGATTATCAAGACTCATTAAATAACTTTATTTTTTTCTTAAGTCAAACAGCAAGAAGTTTTGGACTTGACCTGTTTGTTATCTCGAGGTGTCTATCACCAATATAAAAATCACTCCAAAATTATTCTAAAATAAATTTCCTTCTATATTAGAAAATGTGCATGAGATTCACAAAATCATTCACAATAAGAAATCTCATCATATATGATAATATTTGTGATTCTTTAATTATTTGGATCTTACTTACTATTTTTTTTTAATATTTCCAATTATAGAATTCTAAATTTTTTCGTATACTATCAGATACAATTTTCCTATTTTAATTTGGTGTCCCCGTACACATTCATCTCTTCTTCCTTCCTAAGTATATAAAAAGGCCTCATTATATATAGGATATGTAAGAGTAAGACACGTAAAGATTTCCCTAATTTAGTAATGGAAACTAAAGTGTCACCTCTCCTTACTTGCATTCTTCTCCTCTCCCTGTTGTGTCAAGTGCATCCAAAACCCTTTGATTTCATCCAACAATTGCAAGGATGTCAAAAGGGAGACACCATTAAAGGGTTACATCAGCTCAAACATTATCTCAAAACATTTGGATATTTAAACTATCACCAATCCAACAATGACATTCGTGTCGATGATGACACTTTCGACGATACCTTGGAGTTGGCCATCAAGACTTATCAGCTCAATTACAATCTTAAGGTTACAGGGATTTTAGACTCCGATACGATGGACAAGATGACAATGACTCGATGTGGCGTCCCTGATATCACTAACGGAACCACTTCAATGTGGTCGGGCAAGGCGAAGCATGACCACCACCATGGGTCTAACACCTTTCGTACAGTATCACATTTTAGATTCTTCTCGGGAGCCCAACGATGGCCTGCTACGAAGACCCATCTTACCTATGCATTAATGCTACCTAAGGACCAAATCGACTTTTTAAGCCCAGTTTGTGCTCAGGCCTTTGGAAAATGGGCTTCAGTGTCGCACTTCACGTTCGAGGAGATTCAAGATTATACGGTCGCAGACCTTACGATAGGTGCATATAGGGATGATCATGGAGATGGTTTTCCGTTCGATGGGCCTGGTGGGGTCGTAGCTCATGCTTTTCCACCTACCAATGGGAGGTTCCATTACGATGCCGAAGAGAACTGGGCCTCTGAGCCTATCCCGGATTATATGGATTTGGAAACAGTAGCGTTGCATGAAATCGGGCACTTACTTGGGCTTGACCATTCCTCAGTAGAACAAGCCATTATGTTCCCAACCTTTCCCATCGGAGCTAGGAAGGAATTGCATCAAGATGATATTCGAGGCATTCAAGCCTTGTACAGTATTAAGAATTGAAAGTACAATTGTTGTTAATAAAATTATTAATAAATATTATTAATCTATTTAATAAATTATACCCATTTTTATGAATAAATTGATTATTGTTTTTGACCTTTTTTTTTCTTTTCCTGAATGGATACATTAATGATTTTTATTTTTATTTAATTTTTTTATTGATGGATAGATTAATGACTCATTATAGGAGGTTTCATATTCATATCTATTTATTTTTATTGAAAATTTATTGATTCCTTTAGGTTTTTAAGTTATTGGTAATCCATTGAATCGAATCGAACCAAACCAATCTTAACTCGGCTCTGATTGGTTTGGTTCTATGGCAATTTGGTTTGGTTCTAGTTCTCATTTAATGGAATCGACTTAGGTCGGTTTGATTCCGATTTGGCCTTAAACCGAACCAAGTTGCACCACTAATATAAAGTGTCAATATATATGTGGCTTTGGGTTGTCTTGGTAGGGATTGAGTACCTAGGGATCAAAAGTTGCTGGCAGCACTTCAACCTTAAAAAAATTAGAGAGCTGTTATTGGAATCCCACTTTTTTACTTATTGCACCCCAATTAAAAATAAAGAAAATAAGTGAATGGTTGAGAATAAGTACAAGTTGGGGTTGGGTTAGATTTCTATATTTTGGTCTTAGCATTTTATTTTAGCCTAGTCATAATTGTAGACAACTATTGAAATTGTTTTAACAGGTGTTATAATGTTGACACTACAATTTGAGCCAAACATTTGTAAGGGTTGAAATTTGTGTTTTAATCTTTAATTGGGGTGTTATATTTATTTTTCACATTTTTAAAAGAATAATGATTTTTTGACACCCCCTCTAACACATGCCCCCATACACCTCCTGATGTAACATGTGCTAGAACCATAAAATCTTTTTCTTGAGATACACAACTGTACATCATCATAAATATGTACAATTGTATATCCAAGGAAAAAATCTATGATTTTAACACATGCCATGTCAAAGGGGTATATGGGGATGTGTCAAGGGGTGCCAGAAAATCACCACTCTTTTTTAAACCATTACCGGTTAAGTTGCACCTCCCAGAGAAACAAAAGCCCTTCTGTACTATTGTTTTAGTTTTCTGTCAATAACAATCCTACTTTCCTCTATACCTGCATCACTACATTAATTGTGTGTTTTATAAAGGTTTACGGACGGTAACATATTCTAATTGACAAATTTACTATCAATTTTGTTGAATCAATTATCCAAATGAATAATAACAAGATATAATATTTTTATCTACCGGTAAAGTCAAATAAGATCAATCAAATTAACAAAGCACCTACCACCCTCCAAGGGAATCGAGAACCCATGATTGATTAATTTCATGGTAGAAGTATTCACAACATTTCAAAGCAAAGCATCCGGGACTCTTAGAGAACCCAACTAATCCTCGAGGCATGCACAATATTTCTCCCAGTAGTTAACCATGAGACAAAAGATCTTCTTTGTAGAAAGCTTTTATTTGGAACTATTATATATCCAAAGTCCAATATTGAAACAATTTAAGAGGGTTTTCCCTGACTTTATCCATGTCAACGCACACACAACAAGTAATATTTGGCCATCACGCCAATCCTTAGAGGTTAATATATGAATTAAGTTGCTCTTACATCATCATTATAGAACCCTTATCCCAAAATTTAGATTGGCTAAACTAATCATAATCTTCCATTCAATTCTATCTAGATCCATATCTTTGCTTTAGCAAGTTCCCTAACATGTACTTGCTTAAAAACAAAATTTTCATTATTAATCTACCAACGATTGTATAACACTCGAATGCCTTGAACATCATCTACATGCAGACCCTTTCTAATACCACTGCGAATGCTGGGATACATCCTCCACCGAGCTGTTAGTGAGCCCAAGTAGGTACCCGATTTCGTGCAAAGCGACAGTTTCCAAATCCATATAACCTTCTACCAGACCATCGGCCCATTTCTCATCCCCATCGTAATGAAACCTTCCATGAAAATGTCCCACCAGGCCCATCGAAAGCATGACAGTTTCCATGAGCACCTGTATGCACACTAATAGCAATGTCCACGACCCCATAACCTTGAGTCTCCTCGAACGTGAAGTGTGTCGTGGATGACCATTGTTCAAATGCCCGTGCACAAGCTGGGCTTAAAATATCATGTTGGGTCCCCGGGGGGAATGCATAGGTAAGATGGGTCTTATAAGCGGGCCACCGTCGGAATCCAGGGAAGAAGGAATAATGTGAGTTGGTATGGAGAGTTGTAGACCCATGGTGATGATGATGTTTCTTCTTGCTTGATCTCATCGAAGTGGCTCCATTTACGATGTCTGGGATACCACATCTAGGCATCATCATTTTGTTTACGGTCTCAGAGTCCAGACTCCCAGTAGCCTTAAGATTGTAATTGAGTTGGTAAGTCTTGATGGCCGACTCCAAGAAGGCATCATCATCATCTGCATGAATGAGATTTTTGGGATGATAATGGTCTAAGTATCCAAAATTTTTAAGATACTTTTTGAGCTCATGTAAACCATTTTTGGTGTCACCCTTGTGACATTCACGCAAATGTTGGAGGAATTCAAAGGGTTTCAGTTTATCGCCATTCGAGTCGAATGTATGAGCTTCACACAAGTAGGGAAGGACAGGGAATCCAAGCAAAAACAGAAAACACTTTAGCTGCCATTGATGAGTATAGGGAGCTCTTCATGTGTATTGCAATTCCTATATAGATATAAAGCCTGTTTATACACTTGGGAAGAAGAAGAAGATGTGATGATTGGGTTTCAACTTTAATGCTAAAAGGACTTTTACTTGGTCTTGGGCTGCTTAGATTCATAAATGTTAGAAGTACCCATCAAATGAAATGAGCAATAATTTAGATTCATATAATATCCACTTTGAAGGTTGGTCAACTAGAAAGAAGTCAATACTTTGAATGGCTACTATTTTTTGATCATTATTTTCAGGTTAATTTTAATCTAATTCGATGAGTCGATCCTTCCATATGGGTTTCGTCTTGGATGAAAAAGAATTTTGAATCTTGAACATTTGGTCCCTGTTGAGCAAATCATGATTTTAGGATTAGGAGTTCAATGAATAGACTTTTTAGGTCCCGATTTCATGCATTAGTTAGCTCGATCAGCCGCCTAGGGTCCAGCAAGGCCACCTGGGCGTGGGATTGATTTCGGAAAACTACTTCTTAAGGGTCTTAATCCAACATACATTGAGAACTAAGACACTAATTAAACCAGCCAATTATTAGGTCAAATATATTCGTAGAGCATGTTTGGATCAGCTAATAGATTTTTCTCCGTCGGAACAAAATCAAGAGTAAGATTGAGCAATCAAGTAGGATCAATCACTTAAACATGAGCTTACATATTCTTCAAAATTCATGGGTTTTGTATAAATTCACACATTATGCATGCAATATGCAATAGACACAATTAAAATATTGAATACAAGTTTATAATGGATATTGATTTCTATACATCAACTATAATATTTCTTAAATCAAACTATTCAATTGTTATAGATTAACAATTACTAACAAAAAAAAATGTCTAGCTAATAAACATTTGTAGAAGTATCCAAGTGTTCTTGATTGTAGTAAAGAAAAAATATTTGATAAACATGCATAAAAGCATCAAATTTTAATAGTGGTGATTTTGAAAAATCATATATAAAAATAATGAATCTTAAAATGAATGGAAATTTCTCTAAATATGTGGATATTAGTACAGGGGAAATTTTAATATGTATACACACAATTTTTTTTAAAGATTTTAGATTGTTGAACTCGAATTATACTTGAACCATTTTTGGATCGCATCTTTTTCATTCTGTGACTTTTTGATCGAAATTTTGAACGAACTGGTATGTATATTATGAATTGTACTCGAATTAATCTCGTAACAATTTTTTACCGTACACCAAATTGCTAACTATACAAAAGACAATAAAATTGGATGGGTATTATTGAGAAATGGGAGAGAAAAGGAAAGATAATAAAGTTGGATGGATATTTTGGATAATGAGGAAGAAGAGCAAAGGCAAGAAAGTTTAAGGGGTATTCTCGAAAACAAAGGTAAAAATGGAAAGATAATAAAGTTGGAGGGGTATTTTTAAAAAGGATGAAAACAAAAAAGACAATAACATTGAAAGTTGTCCTTAAGATTTGTGGCAAGATTAAATCCTAACCCCTCCTTATAAAAGATAAAGATTGAAAGACGGGGCGTGGGCAACTGTCCTGTTTTATTATATTAATGTGTGAGACAAAGGATTTTGTTACATATCCCAAAGATATATATTTACATTGACTAGCTAAATCAAATCAAATTGATTGATTGTCTTTGTATATTGGGGATTTATTTTGAATCTATATAAATCTAATAAGATCAAAGTAATCTCATCAAGAATCTTAATAGATATATTATTTTTTTACTATTATTTTATGCCACAATCTGTTACTTAAGTTTTTGATATTTCAAAGTATAAAATTATAAATTTTTTCATATACTATTAGATACGACTTTCCTATTTTAATTTGGTGTCCCTGGTCCACATTCACCACTTCTTCCTTCCTAAGTGTATAAAAAAGCCTCATTATATATACGTAGAGTACATGTAAGACATGTTAAGATTTCCCTCAATTTTGTAATGACGACTAAAATGTCACCTCTCCCTATTGTGTCAAGTTCATCCAAACCCCTTTGATTTCATCCAACAATTGCAAGGATGTCAAAAGGGAGACACCATAAAAGGGTTACATGAGAAAACATTATCTCAAAACAGTTGGATATTTAAACTATCACCAATCCAACAATGACATTCATGTCAATGATGACACTTTTGACGATACCATGGAGTTGGCCATCAAGACTTATCAGCTCAATTACAATCTTAAGGTTATGGGGATTTTAGACTCTGATACAATGGACAAAGATGACGATCACAATGTGAAAAAAGCCCAAATTTGATCGTCTTAGGCCGTCAAATTTCATAAAATTCGACGGACTAAGGGGTTGAATTAGATTCGAATTTTTCACAGTCAAAATTTTTTTTTTCAACGGGTAGAAATTGTCAAATTAATGAGGGATGAGAGAAATTCGACAGCTCTAAGCCATCAAATTTGGGAACATTAAGACTGTCAAAATTCAGTTTCTAAAATTCGTGGGCCTTGACCCGACAAATTTTTCTGTCGAATTTTCCAGTTTTCATGTAGTGGATGCCTCGATGTGGCATCCTTGATATCGTTAACGGAACTACTTCGATGTGGTCGGGCAAGGCGAAGCATGACCACCACCATGGGTCTAGCACCTTTCGTACAGTATCACATTTTACATTCTTCTCCGGTGCCCCACGATGGCCCACTACAAAGACCAATATTACATATGCATTAATGCTCCCTAAGGACCAAATTGACATTTTAAGCCCACTTTGTGCTCAGGCCTTAGGAAAATGGGCTTTGGTGTCACACTTCACGTTCGAGGAGATTCAAGATTATACGGTCGCAGACCTTACAATAGGTGCATATCGAGGTGATCATGGAGATGGTAATCTGTTCGATGGGCCTAGTGGTACCGCGACTCATTCTTTTGCACCTACCAATGGGAGGTTCCATTACGATGCGGATGAGAAATGGGCCTCTAATCTGATCCCGTATTATTTGGATGTGGAAATGGTAGGGTTGCATGAAATCAAGCACTTACTTGGGCTTCAACACACCTCAATAGAAGAAGCCATTATATGTGTTCCCAACCTTTCCCATTGGAGTTAGGAAGGAATTGCATCAAGATTATTTTTTAGGCATTCAAGCCTTGTACAATCTTAAGAATTGAAAGTTCAATTGTTGGTAGATTTAGGAAATTTCTTATAAAATAAAATGTGACTCAATATAGAATTAAATTGAAGAATAAGACTCATGGACTCAAATTTTTGGAATGAGACTATTGTATGGTTTCCTTTTCTTCTTTTTTTTTATTTTTATTTTCAAAAAATAAATAAAATCAAGAGTAAATTCCCAAATAATTACTGAAGTTTTTAAAAATATCGAAAGCATTACATGTGTTGACACAACTACAACCTTTACGTGATAACTTTGTCAACATTAACAACATTTGGAAATACCGAAAACTTTTGTAATTATTTGGGAGTTTACCCTAAAATCAAGCATTGTTTGCAACATATATATGGTGTCAATGTATATATGGCTTTGGGTTATCTTGGTAGGGACTGAGTTCTCGAGGATTAGAAGTTGCTGGCTTCACCCCCAACATTAAAAAATTTAGAGAGCTGTTATTGGAACCCCAATTTTTTTCTTATTACACCCCAATTAAAAATAAAGAAATTAAGTGAATTGTTGAGAATAAGTACAAGTTCGGGTGCCAATAGAAACTCTCTTATTTTTTGGGTTAGATTTCTATATTTTGGTTTTAGCATTTTATATGAGCCAAATCATAATTGTAAACAACTATTGAAATTGTTTGAACGGACGTTATAATGTTGACATTATAATTTGAGCCAAACATTTGTAAGGTTTGAAATTTGTGTTTTAATCTTTAATTGGGGTGTGATATCTATTTTTCACTTTTTTAAATCATTACTGGTTAAGCTGCTCCTCCCATAGAGAAGAGAAAAAAAGCCCCAACTTCAATAAAGAGAAAGGTCTCTCTCTCCCTCACACCTAGTTGGTAAAGTCTATGGGGGATGTCACCATCGTCACCAAGTTATTGATCTTAAAAAAATGGGTTCACCAAGATGAGAGAAAAAAAATCTCTTCTTTCTCTAATTTTCTTTCTTTGATTCAGATAAACCAAGATTTATTTTAGCATAGGAGCCATAATTGATTGATTAAAAGAGAGATGTCGGGTGGGGATATTTCATCTAAGGCAATGAGTGCTAAGCTCAACATGCCCCGCATGTGTTGGCTGGACTGGGCCAAAGCACTTGTTGATATCAACTGGCCGGGTGATATGGAGGAGAGAAACGTCCGCTCTGATACCTTGATAAGTTTGGGCGTTCAACTCAAAATCAATTGACTATGAGTGGAGAGGCTCAGGAATTTATAAGGAGAGGGACAAGGCAATGAGTGTCCGATGTGAGACTAAACTCAACAAAATCAATTAGACAAATAAATAATAATCAGATATACTTTTTTTTTTTTTGGTAAAATCAAATAGATTAATAAATAAACGAAGCACCTACTACCATCCGAGGGAATTCAGAGCCTATGATTGATTAATTACATGGCAGTGGTATTGGCAACATTTCAAGACAAAGCATCCGGGGCCTCTTAGAGAACCCGACTATTCTTCGGGGCATGCACGATCATGCTCTCCCAGTAGGTTACCATGAGACAAGATCTTATCTGTAGAAAGTTTTTATTTGGAACTATTGTATATCCAAGATCCAATATTGAAACAATTTCAGAGATTTTTCCCTGACTTTATCCATGTCAACGCACACACAAGTAATATTTGGCCATCACGCCAGTCCTTGGTAGTTAATATACGAATTAAGTTACCCTTACATCATCATTATAGAACCCTTGTCCCAAAATTTAGATCAGCTAAACTAAACATATTCTTCCATTCAATTCTATCTAGATCCATATCTTTGCTTTAGCAAATTCCCTTACATATACTTGCTTAAAAACTAAATTTTCATTATTAATCTACCAAAGATCGTATAACACTCGAATGCCTAGAACATCATCTCCATGCAGACCCTTTCTAATACCACTGCGAATGCTGGGATACATGATGGCACCCTCCACCGAGCTGTGAGCGAGCCCAAGTAGGTGCCCAATTTCGTGCAAAGCGACCGTTTCCAAATCCGTATAACCTTCTACCGGACCATCGGCCCATTTCTCATCCCCATCGTAATGAAACCTTCCATCGGTTGGTGCATAAGCATGAGCTAAAGTCCCACCAGGCCCATCGAAAGCCTGACAGTCTCCATGAGCACCCGTACGCACACTAATAGAAATGTCCGCGCCCTCATAATCTTGAGTCTCCTCGAACGTGAAGTGTGTCACCGATGACCATTGTTCAAATGCCCGTGCACAAGCTGGGCTTAAAAAGTCACGTTGGGTCCCCAGGGGGAATGCATAGGTAAGATGGGTCTTATAAGCGGGCCACCGTTGGAATCCAGGGAAGAAGGAAAAATGTGAGTTGGTATGGAGAGTTGTAGACCCATGGTGATGATGATGTTTCTTCTTGCTTGACCTCATCGAAGTGGTTCCATTTACGATGTCTGGGGTACCACATCTAGGCATCATCATTTTGTTTACGGTCTCAGAGTCCAGACTCCCAGTAGCCTTAAGATTGTAATTGAGTTGGTAAGTCTTGAGGGCCGACTCCAAGATATCGTCGAAGGTATCATCATCTTCATCCGTTTGAATGGTATTTATGGGATGATAATGGTCTAAGTATCCAAAATTTTTAAGATACTTTTTGAGCTCATGTAAACCCTTTTTGGTGTCACCCTTGTGACATCCACTCAAATGTTGGAGGAATTCAAAGGGTTTCGATTTATCGCCATTCGAGTCGAATGTATGAGCTTCACACAAGTAAGGAAGGATGAGGAGAAGAATGCAAGTAAAAATAGAAAACATTTTAGCAGCCATTGTTGAGTTTTGGGAGCTCTTCATGTGTATTGTACTTCCTATATAGATATGAAGCCTATTTATACACTTGGGAAGTGAAAAAGAAGAACATGTGATGATTGTGTTTCAACTTCAAAGCTAGAAGGATTTTTTACTTGGTCTTGGGCTGCTTAGATTCAAATAAATGTTAGAAGTACCCATCAAATTAAATGAACAATAATTTTTATATATTTATTTTATTTCAAGCCTTTATGGTGATGGGTATATAATACCTACTTTGAAGGTCGGGGTCCTTGGGCAACTAGAAAGAAGTCAGTACTTTGAATAATGGCTACTATTATTTGATCATTATTTTGAATGGTCTTAATCATTTAATCATGTTAATTTGAATCTAATTAGATGAATCGATCCTTCCATTTGGGTTTCGTCTTGGATGAAAAAGAATTTTAAATCTCCAACCTTTGGACCTCGTTGAGCAACTCATGAATTTTGGATTAGGAGTTTAATAATTAGTCTTTTTGAGTCCAATCTCATGCATTAGTTAGCTCGATCAGCCAGGCATGGAAGTGAATTCGGAAAATTACTTCTTAAGGGTCTTAATCCAAACTAAAATTTAGAACTAATGCACTACTCAAACCAGTCAGTTATTAGGTCATACATTATTAATCAGTCAAACTGATAATATAAAAAAATTCAATCAATTTGGGTGGTCAAGATCAATTATACTATAAATATTGTTGAGATCTATCTGGTCAACCATGCAAACAGAGGGTCAAAGAGGGAGTCAAAGTTTTGCATCATGTCCTTGTTAAAGCCCAATCAATCTTCATGGTCAAAATGTCTTCAGTTGAAATTTTCTTAATAAACCGAGTTAAACAGAGCTAAAAAATTGAGTCAAAACAGTTGATAAAACTGAGTCGAAACAGTGCACGAAACTTGAGTCAAGTCAACACCAAAACTGAGTCAAGTTTCCCCCATAAAATTTTCAACAGCATTCCGTGATGTCCAAGCAGGATTTTTAATGACATTTCGTTATTATGTGAATTTTCTCTTTTTATAATATTAACTTTTTTTTAAGATAAACATCTAGAATCATATTTTTTTAATTGTATTTAGAAATTCCAAAATTTAAATGTTGAGAATTTATTCATTGTAGTTTAGATTAAAGATTTTGTCGAGATTATGTTAAGTGTTTGCCTAGAAATTCATCGTCTTTTAAGAAAATTACCGTTTTACACTTGTGAGGGTTTCTTCGTTTTTGAAAATGCTTGTAAAGGTTTTGGGGTATTTCAAAATCAATTTTTTTCGCAAGAAATTCACTAAAGGTGATGGTGTAAGGTGTTTTTTGACATAGAAAGTGATCGCAAGCCCATCAAAGACATTTTGCTCATTTGTGCCTACAAGTTTCGTGGTTATTTGTTAAATGGTCTGTTTCGTGCCAAATTGTCATGTTTTACTTGGAAAAAAAAAGACTTTAAATACCACTTTTAAAATGATGTTTATAGAAAAAAGTGATATCTATTCTTCAGATGAAAAAAATGCGCATAAAAACGACTTTTTGACATTAATTTTTTCAAAATCTCCGTTTAAAGATCAAACATAACTGATGTCTAAAGATCCGCATTTTTTTGTATGACCCTCCACCTGCGAAAAATGCACTTTGAATGTCATTCTTTCAAAATACAATTAAGAACTTCTTTATTTTCATAAATACCATCCTACAAAAACGCTTTTACCCACATGTAGTAAAAGACAAAAATGTTAAGACATTTTCAAAAATCCAAAGTTGTGGAGAAGACTGATATCCACGTGAGATCTTGGATGTCAGCATCATAATAATAATAATAATAATAATAATAAGGGTTTTGTTAACGTGCACCCTAAGGGTACACGTTAAAGTGTAATAAATACACTATGGAAATTGGATTTTGTACTGAAAATGATCTTGAAAAAATATTTTTTACCCAAATACCCTTTGATTCCAATTTCCGAAGTGTATTTATTGCACTTTAAGGGCACACGTTAACAAAATCCTAATAATAGTAATAAAAATAACAATAATACTATTATTATTATTATTATTATTATTAGATCAGTTCGAACAAATGTGATACATTAATATTGTTTTAGTCACCGTTTCCATCAGGCATGCAAATCCATGATTCATTTTAATTTTAATTTTAATTTTTTGAAGGTAAAATAATGAAACGAATCATGCAAGTTTCCCTTACATCATCGTTATAGAAGCCATAACCGGAAAAATTAATTTGAAGGGATCATATTCCTCGAATACATAGAATACCATATCGAGCCATATCTTTTGTTATTAAAATTTCGCTAATCAATCATAGATTGTACAAGGCATGAATGCCTTGAACATCATCTCCATGCATATCTTTCCCAACTCCAATGGGAATAGTGGGGTACATTATAGCATCCTCTACTGAGCTGTTGTAAAGCCCAAGTAGGTGTCCGATTTCATGCAATGCAACAGTTTCCAAATCAAAATGACCCATGGCCGGACCATTGGACCATTGCTCTTCCCCATTGTAAAGGAACCTTCCATCGGTCGGAGCATAAGCGTAAGCTAAAGTTCCACCACACCCATCGAAGGGATAACTATCTCCATGAATACTCCTCTCAACACTAATAGTAATGTCCGCGGTGGTATAATCTTTAGTCTCCTTGAACATGAAGTGTGTCACCGATGCCATCTTTCAAAGGCCCGAGCACAAATTGGGCTAAAAATGTCGACTTGGGCTCCCGGGAGGAATGCATAGGTAAGATGGGTCTTAGAAGCTGGCCACCTTGGGAATCCTTGGAAGAAGGAATAATGTGAGACGATATGGAGGGTAGTAGACCCATGGTGGTGATGCTTCTTCTTGGAAGGCCTCATCGAAGTGGTTCCATTAATGATGTCAGGGAAACCACATCTAGGCATCGTCATCTTGTTCACAGTCTCGGAGTCTAGAGTCCCTGTGGCCTTTAGACGGTAATTTAGTTGGTAAGTCTTGATGGCCGACTCCAAGATATCATCGAAGGAGTCATCATCGGAATGAATGAGTTCATTTGATAGGTGATGATTTAAATACCCAAGATTTTTAAGATGCTTTTTGAGCTCATGTAAACCTTTTATGGTGTCTCCCTTGTGACATCCCACCAAATTTTGGAGGAAATCGAAGGGTTTCGGTGTTCCATCATTCGAGTCCAATGGAAGGGATTGACACAATAAGGGAATTAGGAGGAGAAGTATGCAAGCAAGAAGAGAGAACATTTTAGCTGCCATATTAGTATGTTGGGAGGAGCTCTTGTTGTATGTTGAATTAATGATTCCCATTCACAATGAGGCCTATTTATAGACTTAATGTAAGAAGGAATGAAGAAGAGCAATTGATACAAAAGGACTTGTTCTTGGTCTAGAGCTTCTTAGATTCTTATAAATGTTAGGACCCAACAAATTAAATAAGCAATAATTTCAAGTCCATCATATAGCGATGACAATTAGGAAGAACTCAATATTTTGAATGGTTACTATTGTTTGATCGTTATTTTATTGGTCTTAAAAATCATTTAATCAGGTTAATTTGAATCACTTAGATGATTCGATCTTTCCATGGATTTGTTCTTAGCAGAAGAACAATTCTAAATATTGGAGTTCTATGAGTCACTTACAAATATGTTTTAATTATTAACATATGGGGCAATAATCTTCAAAATTATTCATGGGTAAGGGTGTCAATGGGTCGGTTCGGTTCGATTCCTAAGGAACTTAGAACCATAATCATGATATGTTATTCGGTTCCGGGTCCAATTCCACAATAAATGGAACCAGAACCACCAAAAATCATGAGTACCCATCTGTTATGATTCTCAAGACTCAAGTGAGAAAAAAAGTATTTTAAATCATTATAAATAAAAAAAATTCCTTTCAAAAACTAATATATTATCAACAAAATTATTAATTTAATTATAATTTGTTATACTAAAGATACAAATTAATGATTTTCTTTTTTCAAAAGTAAAAAATTTATCTTAGTTAAAAGTAATAATTTTTTAGAAGAGAACTCATAATTTTTTAGAAGACAACTTATGTGAAAAATTGAAGAATTTTGTATGAGATGTATTAATTTTGAAATAAAAAATACCTTAAATCATTTATATTATGAAAAGAAATAACAAAATAAATCAGTTCCGACTATCCGTGATTTCTATTAGAAAGAACCTAAAGGTTCTAGTTCCTATTAGTTTGGTTTCATTTTAGACCCGGTTCTAATCAGTTCCAATAAAAAGGGAACCGGAACTGGGAGTTTTCGATTAAATGGGTATCCATTGACACCCCTACTTATGGGTCTTTATCGAACTTAAATTGAGAGTTAATACACTAGTCCAACTGGTCAATTATTAGTTCAAACATGACTCAGTCAACAGATCAAATAAAACTCAATCATTTGGGTCTAGATCCTGACTCAGTCAACAAACATGACTCAGTCAGCAGATCAAATGAAACTCAATCAATTATTAGTTCAAACTCAAGGACTTAAAGAGTCTACAATCAAAATTTTATTACCAAACCGTTTTAAACAGAACCCAAAGATTGAGTCCAGATATATTGGATGAAAAGTGAGTATGTGGTGCACAAAATTTGAGTCAAACTAATTAAAAAATTGAGTCAAACATGCTCGAAAACACTACGATTTGAATGATTCCAATTTTAAATGATTTGCTTGAGATTCTTCTTTCCCCCATAAAAATTTAAGCTCATTTCGAAATGTTTGAGCTATAGGGATTCTCTATTATTGTTACTTGTTAGTGTCTGTTAATTGTATATTTTTTCCCTTTTATTAAAAAAAATTGATAAAATTTCAAGTTAATTTTTTTTTTTTTTTTTAAATAAATAAAAAATAAAAATGTTTAAAATCATGTTTGTCAAAAAAAAAAAAAAATTCTGGATGGTCCACATATGGCGGAACGAAGGGGGTGTCTTAAATTATATAGACTATATTCACTACAACATTTTTGATATACAACGACTGTTTCTAACAGCAGATAATTTTATCCGCCTCTGTATGTAATATTATTGCAGTGGATATTTTTATCCGTCACTATAAATAGAACTTATTACAACGGATACTTATATCCGTCGCTATAAGGCCCCTTTACCCCCAATCCAGTCTATATAGCAGCGGAAAAATATATCCGCTACTACAAAATCATTGTTTTTATATAAAACGATTTTTTTTTTTAAATAAATATAGCAGCGGATCATAGTTTCCGTAGTTATAGAATACAATTTTTTTTTTTAATATAAAAAATTCAGTTTTGTGAGTTCTTTTCGTCAATATTTTTTTTAAAAATTGAATATAACAGCGGATTAGAGTTTCCGCAATGATAGAGTATATA